>NC_087221.1:20909163-20932829 GCF_015104395.2 Macrobrachium nipponense
GAGAAGACCCGCCATAAACGGCGAGCAAGGAGCTACGCCTTTCCGTTCACCCTCGGAGGAATAAATGGGCGAAGGAGTTAGAACGAGGAGGAAGGACGAAAGAGGAAAGGAAGGAGGTTTAGAATGTTTCAGGAAGATCCGACAGTCGAGAACGATTCTTGATTGGCTAAGAATGCATGAATAGGGTGAATGTAGACTACACGAATCCTTCTTCTCTCTTGTGCTGGAGATTAGTGTGGCAAAACATGACAATTAAGGCAATAAACTTCCAAGTCTATTTTCATGGACTGCATGGGTACACACGATACCCGTTTACATTGTTACATAATGACGGATGTATAAAGATGCATCCCTGCCGTTGAAAAGGATCATAATTGCTGTAATAAACAGCAATAAGGAGACGACTTTGAAATGCCAAGGCTGTCTGCAAAAAGAACAAAAAAAGCGAGGAGAGACAAAAAAGTAACCATTGGCAAGACCATCGTATGCGTAAACTGTCCGTACCCTTTGGGGATGACCTTTGGCTCGCCTGTGAGTGAGAGGTAGGGAGGTGTAGTTAACGGCTGGTGGGTCATTACACGAAATCATAACTGTATAGGTGGTGTACAGGCCCACCTGGGGCGCACACCCACCTGTGCGCTACACTCACGGTCATATTGGGGGCGCCTTCCTTTTTCCGCATATTCATTTGTTTATTTCTCCTCAAATTTTTTGGTCATTTTTGGGAAATCGTGTCTTTTCTAATACCGTTGTGTTAGTTCATTTCACTTTGCTTCAATTTAGGATGTTGGTGTTACTTGTTACTTCCTTCTTGTGTTGGTGATTTAAGACGTCTTTCGGAAATACGTAACAATTTAAGAATAAAATTGATCTTCTTCTAAAGCATACTTTGGCTGTCTGGGACAAGTTGTAGAATTGCTTGCGTCGCCAGGGAGACCTAGGCTCACAATCTATTCAAAACGATCTCGAGATAAAGTCTTATTGTAAGGAGGTCACGTGTCTGAGAGAAAATACTCAAGAAAGAGTAAACATCATCTCTCTTCCAACAACTAAAGACATTTTTGCTTTTAAGACAAGTTTTATTTGTTTATAAAATCAACATTGTTTTTAACATTCGTAGGAAATATTTCTAACACGAATGTTAAAAACAATGTTGATTTTATAAACAAATTGAATTGTTTTAAATTTGAATTATGATTTTAATATGGTTAGTTTTGATGTTGTCTCTTTATTTACAAAAGTGCCTGTAGATGACTTACTTGAATATTTGGAAGAGGAATTAGAGCGTCATGACATTCCCTTAAGTGTAGAAAAAATCTCATTAGTCTCATAAGGTTATGTATCAAAGATAGTAAATTTTGTTTCAATGGGAATTTTTGGGGTTTTTTGTACAAAAGTTGGCATGGCCATGGGTAATCCCTTATCTCCTGTCCTTAGCAATATTTACATGGAATTTTTTGAGACAAAACTCTTACCAAGAATTTTGCCCCAAAAAGTTATTTGGTTTAGATACGTTGATGATATCTCTGTATTTGGCCAGTTCACAAAACGCCCCTCCAGGAATTCCTTAATAATCTCAATAATTTAGTCCCTTCTATAAAAATTTACTGTAGAGGAAGAAAGAAATTGTAATTTGAATTTTCTTGATGTAACTGTCCATAGAAATGATAGAAATTTCACCTTTTCAGTCTTTCGAAAATCAACTAATATTGCCTCTTTTGTTCATTACTACTCCAATACACCATCAAATGTTAAATTCTCTGTTTTTTCTGGGATGTTCCTAAGGGCTTTACGTGTCTGTAGCCCGCAGTTTTATTGACGCTGAATTAAAACTATTTATGATATTGCATTGAAACTTAAATACCCAAGGACTTTTGTAGATGTGGCATGGAAAAGAGCTAGAAAAACATTTTATTCAACTAATGACAAACTTGAATTTAGTAAGCATAACATTCTAAAATTACCTTATGATGAAAGGTTTTTAGATATTCCTAGAATTTTAAAGCTTTTTAACATAAATGTTGTTTTCAGTAATATTAATGTCAAGAGTTTAGTAATCAAAAATTCTCCTAAAGATCTTCCAGGCTGCATATGAAAATTCCTTGCAAAAAAGTGTGATAAAATCTATTACGGACAGACTGGCAAATCTCTTTCACAGCGTCTTAAGCAACATCAATATTCTGTGAGAACTGGGCAAATATCAAATGCATTATTTGTACATATGATGAGATTTAGACCATCCTATTAACTGGAGTCAAGCAAGAGCTTAGTCCCATGTAATGACACAGTTAAAATAAAAAGGAATATCATTGAATCTTGTTTTATCAAGTCAAATAATAGAAATGTTCTAAATTTAAGTCTTGGTTTATTTAAACTTGATGCTTTCATAATGAAAAAAGTTGTAGATAAATATAAGCAACAAAATTAATATATTCAGTTTTTACATGTTTCGGACTGTAAAGATACTTTTGTTAATTTCGGTTGAGAGTCAGAATCTGTTTAAGTTTGTGACCGTGTGATATCTGATAATCCGGATTATCCCTTTTAATTTTTACCCTTTTGATAATTAACCATCTGGTATTCCTGATCTTGTTTGTACCTGAGGCCTTCCTCTCCGATTGTACTTTAGTAGCTCCTTGACGATGTCTGAATAAAGACGAAAGCGCTTGGATTCCTGTCTATCATTTCCCGTGGTATTCGCTTATTTATGAAGTCACGTGCATCTACTGTGATTTTTTAAGCATATATATATATATACTATATATATATATATATATATATATATATATATATATATATATAATATATGGCTATAAATATTTTTCTGTTAAAACAGGATTCTATCTAATGATATTATATATATATATATATATATATATATATTATATATATATATATATATATATAGTTGTATGCGTGTGTGTATAAATAGTGTATGATAGTTTATAACTAATTAGACACATTGCCTTCTTATACTTTCATATATTAAGTCCAGATAACCGACTGATACCGTATTCGCTATACGTTGGGAATAGCTTACATCTTAAGGGTATTTTATACGAACGTGCACCTACCCTTACCAGGATTCGAACCCATACTGACATGGCTGGGAGCATGGTGACATTGACTTAAGGCATAAGTGGTGGTCCCATACCTCTTTGTGTTCAAACTAGATGAGAGTGACTGAATGCACTCGGTATGTCAACTGTCAAGTCGCTGTTTTCCATGTTCCTCCCTCTAAAGGTATAGGCATGGTCTATAGAACTTGGGTACGGGGTCGAATCCTTGTCAAGGTAGATGAGTTTTTCGCAAACAATTTGTGTGTGTGTGTGTGTGTGTGTGTGTGTGTGTGTGTGTGTTGTTGTTGGTGGTGGTGGTGGGGAGAGAAATCTTTGTTTCCCCATATGCAAACACATTTACATTATCAAAATTGCAAAACAGTGCAGCAGAATATATTTTCAAGTTAATATATCACTAAGAAAACTTAAGTACATTAATGTAACCTAATCATTTATTTACTGCTTATACCGTATCTGACAACTAGTTGAGAATGCATAATTTTCCAGTCTATTTCTTCAAGATTTAGTCCTATGGCCCTGCCTAGTATCGACCTGAGGAAGCAAGCTGACTAAGCTTAGTTACCGGAGGGGGTGGGGGCCCGGGTAGTTGGCCCCTGTTAGCTTCTGACCAAGTATTAGAAATGATACAGCGTTGCACTGTCCACTTCAGTGGCAACGAGAAAAGAATGCTATCGATTTCAAAGGTAAATAATTACTTTAGCAGAGCATCTTAAATAGACAGTGTCAGTGATAGTACCGTTGCCTCCAATTCCTGAATTAGATTAGGCTGATCTTTATTTTAAGATAACGTATTCGAGTGATTTATGAAATTTAGGCTGTCAAGCCAAGCACTGGGACACTTTCGGTCACTCAGCTCTTAGCTCTTAGGAGAGTGACAAGAGAGTTTGAGTAGTGGAGAGCGAGATAGAGATCCAGAGAAGGAAGGAAGATGAAATACAAGACTCTAAAAGTGGGACTGGGATAAAACCCCTTGATTGCACTAGGAAGTAATAGTTAAGAGAGGTTAAATTGCAAAATTGAAGACGGGAAACGGGAATGGAGGTCAAGAAGAAGGATAGAAATTGAGTGAGCAGCTATGTGCCGAAAGGACGCTACAAACATCCTTTCATAATGCCTACAGTACACTACGTTAGGTTCACTGACGACCCTATTCCCCTCGGTGGTGTGTTTAATTGTATCTTTACATCCTTTAAAAGAAACTTTTTTTCATGTCAGGTGTATCAACATCTGTCAAGTCTCGGCCTTCACACTGATTCATGAACCCTAATCTTTCACATTTTGAATTTATAGTTGCTTGCCACATGAACCCGTATCTTGGAAAACAAGTTTTTTTTTACCCATGGAGAAGATAAGAATCTCCTTTTAATTAATATATATCATATATATATATATATATATATATCTATATATATATCCTATATATTATATTATAATATATATATATTAATTATTTTTATATATTAATATATATTATTCATATATATATAGATATATATTTATATATCTCTTATATATATATCTATATGATTAACATATATATATATATCTATATATATATATATACATATATATACATATATATATATATATTTATTTATTTATATATATATATGTATATATAACTATGATATATATTTTATATATTATATAGTTATATATATAGAGAGAGAGAGAGCGAGAGAGAGAGGAGAGAGAGAGAGAAAGAGAGAGAGAGAGATAGTAAAATACGTTCCTTCAACCTACTAGTAGTTTTTCAAATTCTGAAATTATAGTTCACAATTATTTAATCAAATATTTACAGGAAGGAATGACAATTTATTACATTGGAGTTTCCATGTAATTTTGTTTGAGAGATGCATGTCATTCCTCATTCATAGCTGTTTAGAACAAAGCATTTTATTCTCTCTATTAATTTCATCGTCTCTTCTTCATACAAATTACCTCTCTTGACAAAGCAAATTGATTGTTTGATTGCGCTTAATCAATACCAGAGATAAAAAAAAATTTAGAAGCATATGCAGAAATCCATAAAGTTATGATCTGAATCAGTTATTTTTCAAGAAATGCCGACGGACAAGTCACCATATTTTCATGTAGCCTATGTGGCTTTGTTACTGTTGCAAAGACCTGTGATACCAATTCAGCTCCACTCAAATTGCCCAAAAAAATGACATACAAGTACATATTTCCTTATTTTAAACTTGGTTTTGACCACACCAAGAAAACATCCGCTTAGATGCATCGGTGCATTAAGAACCCATCCTCGCTTCGACCTTTGGCTGTGATTTATCTCCCGTCGTCTCCCCGAATGGGAGAGACGGAGGTGATGGAACGAGAAGATAATAGTGTTGAGGTGTGGGAATGATAAATAGAAAAGCGTTCGAAACAATTGCTAAACTGCGCCCTTTGTCATTCCAAATGTCACAGGCTTTGAAATCTGATGACATTGATGCCCATCAACTGCAGGTCAGAAAAGAAGAAGAAGAGAGGAAAACAGCTAAGCCAAGGGATCTGTGGTGGGACCAGAAAATAAATGATAAGCTTTCTTACCCACTTGTTTATGTTCTGTAGTTTCTATATCAAGCATGTTATAATTCTCATCTTTCTAGAGTTTCTCCTTACTTCAACTTCCTAGAGGCCTGGTCCCCTAAAGCCACAACTCCACGTATTTCACTTCCATAAACTCCAGCTTCGCAGAGCTGCCAAACAGTCGTGCCTTCATACTTCAGAGGAGATGCTTCGCTTCCTCATACCATCTACGCGGCAACGCTTACCAATAACGAACGAGTGACTAAAACCCATATTCATTATTAATTGCCGTTAATTGCAGACCGCATCAAGGAAGTGAGGAGTGCCCATACGGTCATGAATCATGATTAATTATTGCTTGCGGTAGGGGGCACGTTGCCCTTCACATAGGGGGTCTTTTATTGTTTGTTGTGATTGTGTTTTGTTTCATTTCCTTCGCTGGTAATTGTTTGGTTTCCGCTCGTTTCTCTTCATGTCTTCTCCCTGTGTCATTATTAGCCGTATTCAGAGTCTTATGTTTCTCTCCCTCACTTTCGTCTCTGTATCTTTGGGTTTTTTTTTTTTTCCTTCACTCATGTACTTCTAAAGTAATTCATCGATATCAAGTTATCGATTACTACGACAGGTTTTACCAAAGCATCTGCTAATAGACCTACTTCGGTTTACCATTGAATCTTTGAAGTTGATGTCTCCGCCTCTGAGAACAGCAGTTTAGCAAACCTTCCCCGATGTACACTCTGTATGCATGAACATGCGTATATGTACTCTGCGACTTACACACGTGTAATATATATATATATATATATATATCCTATATAATATAATTATATACTAAATAATAATATATATGTGTGTGTGTGTGTATATACTATATATATATATATATATATATATATATATATATATATATATATATATAATAATATATATTTAATATATTATATTGGATAAATAGACAATTGTCTTCTGATCGTAAATGTATTACAAAATTATTTCTCGTTAAGTGCTTCGGTATATTCAGATCTAAAATGCAGTCCACCTAAATTTACATAACATGCAACCACAGACTCACATACACTCATAAATACACAAACGCATGTATATATGTGTGTGTTGTGTATATGTATGCTTTATGTGTGGGTGTATGTATGCGTGTGTGGGTGTTTATGAAAGTGAGTCTGTGGTTGCATGCTATGTAAATTTAGATGGAATGCATTTTAGATCTGACTATGCCCACAGGCACTAACGAAAAAGAATTTTGTAATACATTTACGATCAGAGGACAGTTACCTACCATTGTTAAGTGCTTAACGGACCCCCAAACATTATGCGTCATTTACATTGTAAATTGACCAATGTTATCAGTCTATCACATTTAAGAACGCTGACTAAACAAGACAGCCCTAGGGACAATGATAGCGGGAACTTCTCTTCTTCGAGAAAAACTACAACCAGGGCAAGGACCACCGTCATCGTTGTCCGAATGCGCTGTGAAAGGCGCCGATAACCATCGACTCGGCCACCTCTGTCAAAACATCTTCATTATCGCAAGGAAAGATCGAAGTCGACGGGACTTACGGCGAACATCCCAGTGGTTGTCTACTCTCTAATCTCACCTTGTCATCGCCCGAGTGGTAGGCGCTCTCTGATATAACCTGCTTCATCTCCATATTGTTATTTGCATCGGGAGGAGCCCTCGAAGTCGTTGGCTCTGCTGTCGTTTTCCAATACCAGAGACAGATTGACAGATACTCGTAGGTAGGCAGTCAGGCAGACAGAAAGAAATAAAGGGAATGTATGTGTTCTGTCAGAGGAAAAGAGAGAGAGAGAGAGAGAGAGAGAGAGAGAGAGAGAGAGAGATGTTGTTAAAATGACAAAAGTTCTCATTTAGTTCAAAATGTTACTTTTAGTCCATGTTTACATATTTTTATTTACTTCTACTTAGGAAAGTTTACGGACATACTTAGTAAAAAAATTTTGACGTAGCTCGATAATGATTCTATGGGGTGAAGACGCTCTTGGGGCACAGAACACAGAAAAATTAATTACTTCATAAATCTGTTAAAGCACTATAGTTGCGCCCCTACAACCCCCTTCATGTTCAGCTAAACGGTTATTGCCTCAGCCTCCCCCTTCATTTCCAGTGAAATGATTGCGCCACAGCATCACATCTCATTATCAGCTAGATTTCTTGTTATACATCACAGCATTACACTAACTGCACTTCAGTTACGGCTAAATTCTTGATACTCCAGAGCAGCCCAGTCAAGCTTTATGCAAATTATCATTACCCCTCCGAGTCCTTCATTATCCAACTTTATTTTTAGAAAAACTCGTGAACCCCACTACATATCACTTCATCTTTAGCTCATTATTATCACCCGAAAGCACCCACTAAATTTCTACTGTAGATAGAAGTGAAATGATTTGGAACGAGGTTCCGAAAAGACAGAAGACACACGATCTCACTCTTTGCAAACGTTTCAGAGCAAGAGGGTCCGTTATCTCTCCCGAAGGTTCTCACCATAATGGCAGGAGGGGATAAAGGGTCTGTCCCATTCCTTTCTTTTATGAGGCACTTCATTTTAGTTTCCCTCCCGAGTCCTTACTGTAATTGCCCATGCCCCTTTCCTTATCTGTTTATGTCTCTTTTTGCAGCTTCCCTCACCCAAGTGGGTAGGGGCGGGGAAAGGGAGGGGAGGTCTTCAAACAGGACAATGATCTCTGGACCAAATAGTTGCACTCTTCTCTAGGGCCTTATAAGTTGAAACATTTTCGGCGTGACCCGAACGGGTCTTCGCAATCAATACGTAAATGGTTTGCCAAGCCGAATGACCCTGAAACCCAGATTTCTTTTACTCAGTAAAAAAGATTTAAGAAAAAAATCATGTAGCAAGAGAGTCTGAAGCAACCCATCTTTTTTTCATTCCCGCCTCTGAGATGCCTTTTATAGCCATAATGAGACGTGAATTATTCAAGGATTCCCCAGCGTTTTTCTCTTGCAATAACCTCAGATTCCACGTTTTCACAAACCAGTGTTTTCTCTACGTAATTGAGATCTCTTGATGAGATTGCAGGCGAATGACACAAGTTACAGGCCTCTAGTGATTTCCTTATCTTGCAGCTTCGGTATGGACCAATGTATCTCTTGTAAGATTCGATAGGTTTTTTAAGATATTGCCAATACTCTATGGTATGCAAAACTCACGGTACTGGCATCGTTACTTTGGATATTTTTCCCTTTCACTTTTGCATTTGGTTACTAATGATTGATGTCACAAAATTTTCATCTTCCTTTAAATAAATCTTTCACTTTTGTTTAGGAGATGATTGGAACTAAATGTTCTTAGTAATACCTTTTTATATCAGGTCCACAATATTATATTCAGTGGTGAATGTTGTTGATTTTATAAAAACGTTACAAGAGCCTTCGAACCCTATCCTGGGTTCATCTTCAGTTAGACCTGATATACAGCATATCCCGTTCTCGATCCAGAGGAGAAAGACCTACTAAATACATTTTTTAGTTTTTTGTAAAAGGAAACTATTGAGAAGGCTTTGTCTGTCCGTCCGCACTTTTTCTGTCCGCCCTCAGTTCTTAAAAACTACTGAGGCTAGAGGGCTGCAAATTGGTATGTTGATCATCCACCCTCCAATTATCAAACATACCAAATTGCAGCCCTCTAACCTCTGCAGTTTTTATTTTATTTAAGGTTAAATCTAACCATGGTCGTGCGTCTGGCAACAATATAGGACAGACAACTACCGGTCCGTGGTTGAAAGTTCCGTGGGCCGTGGCTCATACTGCATTATACCGAGATTATACGCTGTACAGAAAACTCGATTGCCTCCAAAGAAGCTTTGGCCCATTTATTATTATTATTATTATTGTTATTATTATTATGGTAAGTCAAAAAGGGCATGTGGACTATAAGTTAGAAGACTGAATAAAAAAATGTAAAAAAAAAGTAATTTGTATGAGTGATATTCTTTGGAATATCATTCAGACAAATATTTCCTCACAAAACGTGCAGTTTACCTTGACAATGTATATTTGTCATTCTCGCAAAAAAAATAGAAAAATAAAAATATTAATGTTTTGTTCATCCCTGCCGCCCTAGTGATCCTCGCAGGCACAGGTTTACACATTCGACATCTTCAGTTCTAACATTTCAATTCCATGAATTCTCTCATCAAACCACATTCGGGATGATGCTGATGTCCTTAGCCGACTTCCTAACTTACGGCTTTTTCAGTTTCTTGCTTTTTTTATGGCCTTTTTTGTATGGACTCGATAGGAAGTTGCCAATGAAAGCACTTTCCATTCGAAGACAGAAGGTCGCAGGCGGGGGTAAGAGCGAGTATTTTTTTTTTTTTTGTGTCAGAAATCACAGATCAAATATTTTTCATGAGTCAAACTATTCAACTTTTTTTGTGTTTACGAGTGTGCGTAAACGTTTTTTTACATTTGTTCGATCCTCTAACAGGTTCTTATGTACACGTATCAGAGGTTTCACTGCTCAAAGATAAACTAGCGACGTAAATTAAATTTTAATGGTCGAGTTGTTTCTCAGGATAAATGGGATATCAGTCTCTACTGTTTCTTGCATCAGTGCAAAGAAGTCGTTTTGTACAATGTGAAAATAATAATCAAATATTGTTAACTTTCTAAACATGTTGCTATAACTATGCATTCCGTATCAACAAGTTCATAAAGTTACATATCACTAATCAGTGCTTAATGTATCAAAGTTCGTCCAATTTATGTATTCCATATCAAAAGGCCATTAAAAGGGCATTTCACCAAACATGGATAAACGTCTGGAGTAATATTTCATAGTAAGTGTTTCTTCTTTTCAAATGACCTGTAAAATGATACATTAAAAAACATATTAAAATGTGAAATTCTTTACAATCATCTCTATAATATGCCCATGAAATCATAAAATGATCGTAATAAAAAATTGCTAAAAATATCCGAAGCTACTTAGTGTAATTTCATATAATGATACATTTGTAAATATTACTGAATGTCTAAAGGTAGTTTTCAAAATGTTCTTACATTTGACATGAAATATAACATACATCACCAGACATTTGTAAATCTAATTCATGCTTCAAGTAATGCGCCCGTTATCATTATTACCATATAATGACAGACTACTTTCATGTCATTTTAAAGCAAAATTTGTAACAATATTCGGAGACACTGAAGGATTGAAAATCCACAAAAAAAGCGAAAACATCAAAACTTCATTTATAGAACTTGGCAGCCTTGAAATCCCGGTAAATTCCTAAAATGGAAACTCGGTCTTTGTTCAGAGTAATGCTTTAAAGGGAATCAAATCAAATGCCAAACGGAAAAATGTATTAAGAAATGAAATAAGAAACAGTTCATGACAACAATACACAGATTTCGTTATTGGGAAACGACATGAACTTCAAGTTTGACCATTCCTTCGTGCTTGTTTACATGAACGCATGGCGCATGCGTGTTATAGCGATTCTTCCTCTCCGTCTTCTAAATTCGTCTCATGGAAGATTCACCCAAAAAATTTCAAGGATTTTCTGTCTGTGTATCCCCGATTCCCGTAACGCCGGCATGAGTTGCAGTCATGTAGTACATTTCAAGTGAGAGAAAAAATGATGACGAGGCTTTTGCCGAATACGTAACGAAAAAAAATCTCATCCATAAACGAAAAAAAAAAAAACTGCAACGAACCTGGAGGGACTGCAAGACGTAATGATGACTGATGAGGGAAGAGGCCAGTAAAAAAAAACGTCGGAATGACTTTCACCCTCGTTACCAAAACGGTTTTCGACTTGATATCAAGAAGAAGAAGAAGAAGAAGAAGAAGAAGAAGCAGATGGAACTAAAAACGCAAATTCCTGGCTGTTGCAACAGTTGGGAAAATGACGAAGCCAAATGCACGAGGGCTAATTTCAGGCAAGAATTTATGCCAAGGAAGTCACTGAACGTTCTTGCAAATTTTCTTGCACCTTTATTCTTCACTTTTATTGCCTTGGGGCTTTTTACGACGCATATTTAGCCTTAATGAGGTCCAGGAGGGGAATTATGACGTTAGTAACTTGAAAGATAAGAACAGAATAGAAGTAAACGCAGGCAAATGCGCGCACTAAGACTGAGATGAGAAGAAAATGATCGTTAATCACGTACAATTTAGTAAATGTGTTGGACTTGTATAACAAGTCTGTGTCGCAAAATAGTTATTCTTTGCTCTGGTGACGTAGCATTTTAGATAAACCATCACCGGCAAAGAGGAGGAAACTAATATTTATATATTAATATATATATATATATATATATATATATATATAGGTGTGTGATGGTGTGTGTGTGTGTGTGTGTGTGTGTGTGTGTGTGTGTATGTATATATATACTTATAAATGTATTTGTATGACTTTGAGTATTTATATATATATATATATATATATATATATATATTATATATATATGTGTGTGTGTGTGTGTGTGTGTGTGTGTGTGTCGTTTTAATCATTTATTTAATTGTGTAGCATCATTAATGTTTGTATATAACGCCATTACATTTATCGTTTACAGACATATATTAAACTAAACAGATATAAGAACTTATTACATTTTCCTCCTCCTCTTCCTCCTCCTCCTCAGATTATATGCCCAGAACAATGACAATCTATTCTATATTGCTTAGAGGTAGCATGCTTATCTAATTTTGCTTTTGGGAACAAGAGGAAAATTATTATTATTATTATTATTATTATTATTATTATTATTATTATTATTATTATTATTATTTCATTCGTAGAGACGTCACATTATTCCAGAGAAAAGAATGGTCAGATACTTGGAAAAAGCATTAATTTTGTCAGTTTTAATTCAGATAACTCTCCACCAAATTCTCACAATAGATAAAAACCAAATGTTGATATTACGACGTCCTTTCACCGAAATTTTGTCTTCAGTACCTTGGGTATTATTACTTGCCCCTCACGTGCAAATTACTAATGTCCCTCAAGGCGAGGTAGCCAGCTAGGTCCACCATATCATTTAGCTCCTGTAACCGTACGTACGTTAATGATGGTTGCATGGCAACACACTATACATTTTACCCTCTGCTAACCGTCCTTGCTTGTCTATGATGACCAGCCCCGTCTCTGTCCAAAACATACACGCTCCCTTCCATTGCTGGCCCTGCAGCCTATCTCTCTCTCTCTCTCTCTTCTCTCTCTCTCTCTCTTTCAAAGTTGTAAAGGCAGGTCCACATCTCCGTGCCTCTTTCCGCACAGTGGCTCCACAAATATTGCTGTTCAGTAGTTGTGTTCCTAGAGCAATATCAGAGTACACCAATTTCCATTATAACACACACTGTCACATCAGTACAGGGCTTAACTAACATTTATTTCTGACTGTAGGAAAGATGCGTAAGATAGACAAAGTACTCTATGCGGCCATCTACTGGACTCTCATAGTCACACCACCTTCCTTCCAGACTGTCTCATCAGTCAACAGCATCTCTCACTACGGATTCCCCAACGTATTTGTAAAGGGAGATTCTTTGGGGCAGATGGGGACTATGGTTTAGGCGGTGATTGGCCGTTGTGTGGGTACGCACCCCTAGTCAATTTAGGGGTCGTGAGGTGACTCTCGACTGGTCAGCCTTATGAGGAACCATCCCCAATAAACTCTTAGATCAAATCCAAGAGACACTAATAAGCTGTAGCTTAGTGGCACAGCACCAGGCTCGCTCAAGCCCAAGGTTCGATGCTGGCCCGCTGCCCACATGTCAGCTCAACTTGAATATGTACCAGCTGGGGTCAAGAACAAAGGGAACTCAGTTATGAATTATGAATAGACGGATACATAGATAACTTTAAGAAGCAGTTTGATGTCAATATTAACATCAAGGATAATTCCAGTTTGGAATTCTCTTCCAGCTTCCTTGTCTTCCAGTCTGAGCTACCCAAAGACATGGCTGTCATTTGGTAGTCATGTCATTTTGGGGGCTATTCTAATTCAGCTTCTCTTCAGTTTTCAAGATTGAACCTTAAATGAAAATTCGGGAACACCTTTTCTATAAATAGCTGTTCTTTTTAAAATAGTGCTAGAGTGAGTTTTGAATAGAAATTAGGCGGAAATAGTTTTTCAAATTATTATTCTACTTTAAAACAGCGCATCCATGACATCACCGTTAAAATTAATAGAGAAAACAACAACAACAACAACAATAGATTTCTATGGGAAATCGTAAGCTCCCGACCTTCCACAAAAATACCAGGTGAGTCCTTGCCACCCGTGTGCTAATTGGATGCGATGCCTATCCTATATACTTTGGAACGTCGACTTTACGACATCTCAAGTCAGCCAGCAGTGGATGAACGCAGTTTCCACAATCATTAAATTGTTTGTGTTCATCACCTGTTCTTGATCTCGTCTTTATTTTGTTTGTTATGGTCCAGCACTAGTAATAAGCATCAGCGAATCGTAAAATTATCTCAAAAGGGGACTTTTTTTATCTGCAAGTTTAAGTTGCCTTAGTCAACAGCGCCTGAGTGAAATCTTTGAATTTACTTTAAAATCTCAGGTAGCTGTGTTTGGTAATCTTGAATAGCATTTAGCTTATATTCTCTCTCTCTCTCTCTCTCTCTCTCTCTCTCTCTCTCTCTCTCTCTCTCTTATTACCAGTTTGCAAATATAATAACCTCCTATTAACATCTCGTTCTCGTTTTGTGGCTGTGTAGATATATATATATATATATATATATATATATATATATATATATATATATATATATGTGTGTGTGTGTGTGTGTGTGTGTGTGTGTGTGTGTGTGTGTGTTACTTGCTTTCACGCTTAATCTGCCAAATTCATTATTAAGATTATTATAATAATAATTCGAACTGAATCATCGACCTGAAACGTACTTATCAAGCTTTTCTTCTCGATACATACTTCAAGTAATGAACTGTTAACCGATTAACTAAAGCTAATGAAATGACGAAATGTCAAATAAACCTCCCTCAGTTTCATGAGGTAAGTGGCACTCCACTATTGCTTGAGAAATCCTCTTCTTCAGGTTTCATTCAATCCTATTTACGAGCGTTCGCCCACTGAATCTATCAATGGAGAAAGAGAGGAGGGGTCGGGGTGGGGGGGGGGACCATCCACTATAAACTAACGAGGTGGCCCAAGAACCCCGGGACTTTCCATAGACTTGAAGAAACAAGCATAGATAAATGGGAAGTCTGGGTGTGTGTAGAGTAGCAATGGTGCACAGGAGGGAGGAGGGTTCGGTGAGTTAATGGAATTCAAGGTAGCGATTGAATGATAAGAATTAAGTCGATGGTACAGGTAGAGGTCAGCTAGGGCAGGAGATGGGTGTGTGTGCGAGTGTGTGTGCGTGTGTGTGTACATTCAAATAAAGGAGCGTCTTGGTGCTAAGAGTGAGAGGTCGTGGGGGTGGGGGGCATGGGGGGGGGGGGGCGATGTTAAAGAAGACTGGGTTACGGAGGTGTATATGGAGAGATGTGTGTATCGTGCCGTAGGGGAGCCATTCATAACCAAGGTCTAAGAATACAGGTCAGACCGTCTCCAGCGTTACTGCGCATATTTGTGACGTTACTGGTATGTGGCCCATAAAAGAAAACCAAGAAAACAATAAAATGAAGGGTCACTATGGGAATTGTTTTGCCCACACCCATTCTCTCTCTCTCTCTGTCACGACCTTGGGTGAGAGAGGTCCCCGTTAATCTTCAGGTACTGCTGAATTAAAGGATTGAATCCGGTCTAAGAGAGCTTCTTTGTTCTTCACTCTGGTAAAGTCAAATACTGACTGATGACATTTTTTTACCTGAACCTCGGCCAGATGCAGCCTCGTGACGTCATGCGCGAGATTGTCCTTATTTTGGTCGGAAGCGGTCTGACCTGGTATTCTTTAGACCTTGTTCATAACATGGGTAGCCAACGGCAGGAGGCGATCAAAAGATTAGGCCGCTCTCTCTCTCTCTCTCTCTCTCTCTCTCTCTCTCTCTCTCTCTCTCTCATTCGTAATGTATTAAGTAGTATCAACCTCAATACAAGTAAACAAAGCAGCAATAAATTTTCAATATCTAATTTTTAATATCTCTCGCTCCTGCAATACCACAGTTTTATCTCACTAAGGAATCTTAGAATGATAGTTTGAATTCTTCTCCTTCGTTGCTTTCTTCCCCTACTCCGTCATTTCCATCTTCATCTCTGGACGGAAGACCTCACCAAGACCTGAGGTCACTCTTGTACTGATCGTAATCTTGAGCAAACATCCATACACTGATATGGATGAGTCACGCAACACTCATTTGCGTTTGGTCTCGTCTCCTTTCAGACGGAGAAGTGACCCTTAAACACGTGGGGTACATGAGGTGGTATACGATACAAAATGTTTTCAGTTCATGATACGTGCAGTTGACAAACATATAAATTTTATGTTTATCGCGGTTATTGGAGTTTGCCCACTCTTCGTTTCTTATTTGGTATTCTAGTTTAATTATTTATTTCGTCACTGTTTCGCTGCATGTGTGTGAGAGGTGGACAAAGAGGCAGGTAGAAGTGTACTGATTTTTATTACAGTCAAGGGAAATATAAATATACAGCATGCGGACGGAAATGTGGTCACCGACCCGCGAGAGAGTAAAAGTGGGTCGGCGAGACCGATTTGTGTTTCTTGAGAGACATAAAATACAAAAATATAAAAGTACACAATATGTGGTTATACAAGCTTTATACACTGACGGAAAGCCCGCTGAATGCTCTCTCAGGGGGAAGTAAGAACAACGCGAATGATGAATTATGTACAGAGAAAATTATGAATAAGCGTTGTCCTTACAAATACTCCCCCCTAAGACAATAATTAGGTGTGATTGTTGGCTGACTTCTTTGTACTTCGGGTAGTCACTCGCGGAAGCGAGCTGGACGGCGGAGGCGCCCTCGGGTGCGTGATATTAGTTGTTGTGGTAGATCCACGGGGTTTCCGGGGACGGGATGCCTCCCCTGAGGTGATCCTCGGGGGGTTCGACCGTCTTTCGAGGGCGGCCGCGGCTACGGCTAGGAGGTTTGGCGATCGAAGGAGTCGCATTTTTGCCGAGGAAGATTGAGGCGCCCTGTGGAATCCGCGTCTGCGAGGTCCTCGTCCATGATTGAAGGCTGGTTTCAGGCGATCGATTGTGACCCAGTCCTCGCGACCGTTGATGGATAAGAGATATGCCTTGTCAGTGCGTCGTAGGACGCGGAAGGGACCGCGGTAGGGTCTCGTTAGAGGCGGGCGGCGGGCGTCGTCCCTGACGAAGACGTGCTTGCACGATGATAGGGCCTTCGGGAGGAAACGTTTGGTTCTGTCGGAGAAGGTTTTGACGCAGGGCGTGAACTTCCCGGCGGATTCCCGAAGCCTGGCGATGGAGACGTCAGCGTTGTCGGCATTGGTCGGGAAGAACTCGCCAGGGACTGTTAATGGCTCCCTGTATACCTTCTCCGCGGGTGATGCCTCGCCGTTTGCCCGCGGGGCAGTCCTGAGACCGAGGAGGACCCACGGTAGTTGGCTCTTCCAATTTTCGTCGGTGCAGCGCGCCATCAGGGAAGCCTTGATCGAACGGTGACTCTCTCCACCATGCCGTTAGCTGACTGGGTTGTAGGCGGGGTGGTGGCATGTAGCGACGTTCCCATTAGGCGGGCCAGGGCAGTCCACAACTCCGACAGGAAAACTGGTCCGCGGTCTGTCGTGATTTCGTCTGGCACTCCGAATCGACTGATCCAGCTGGCGAGGAGTGCTTCGGCACATGCTTTCGTGGTCGCCTCCGACATCGGCGTTGCCTCAGGCCATCTGGTGGAGCGATCGATTACCGTCAGGAGGTACCTGGCGCCTTCCGACGGGGGGGGCAGGGGGCCAACGACGTCTATGTGGATGTGGCCGAATCTCGTTTCGGCTGCGGAAATTTCCCCACGCCTGATTCCGTGCTTGCCGACTGATTTTGAGCTAGTTTGGCAAGGCACGCAGGTCCTGGCCCACTCGAGGGAGTCCTTCCGAATTCCATGCCAGACGAACTTCTCCGTCAGGAGGCGCACCGTCGTCCGGCCCGAGGGGTGCGAGAGTCTGTGTATGACGTCGAACACGGCTTTCCTTCGGGAGGCTGGGATCAGCGGGCCTTGCGGGCGGCCCGTGCTGATGTCGCAGAGGAGCGTCATGCCTGAGGGTCCGAAAGGCACGTCTTCCCACTTGAGGGCGGTGATAGCAGTGCGGTATGCGGCAGTCTCCGGGTCGGCAGCCTGTTCCCGGGCGAGGTCTTCGTAGTCGACCCCGAGACGCACGGCGTTGATTTCTATCCTCGATAGGGCGTCTGCCACGGGGTTCTCTGCAGGCACGTACTGGATGGTGCAACCGAACTCTGCGATGGCTGCTAGGTGCCTCTGTTGTCTCGCTGACCAAGCGTCGCCCGCCTTGGTGAAGGCGTGTACCAAAGGGAGGTGGTCCGTCCTGATCGTAAAGGGGAGCCTCGAGGAGGTAGCGGAAATGTCGCACTGCTTGGTACACTGCCAGGAGTTCGCGGTCGAACGTGCTGTACCTCGTCTCGGCGGCTGATAGTTTTTTGCTGTAGAAGGCGAGTGGCTGGGGCTCGCCCTGGACCACCTGCTCGAGGACAGCCCCGCAGGCGACGTTGCTGGCGTCGGTGGTGAGGCGTAAAGGTGCAGCAGGGTCTTGGTGGCATAATGTCGCCGCTCTGGCGAGGGCCCTCTTCGTCTCGTTGAAAGCCTTCTCTTGTTCGGCCTCCCACGTTAGGGCCTTTGGTTTCCCCTTCAGGACCTGTGTTAGGAGACATGGGTGCGGGCGGCGGCGGGGATGAATCGGCGGTAGTAATTGACCATTCCGATGAACTCCTGCAGGGACTTGACCGTGGTTGGTGTTGGGAACTTCTGCACCACGCTACCTTCGAGGCCATGGGGCGCACGCCCGTCGCGGAGATCTCGTGTCCGAGGAAGTCCACCTTCTCGGCACCGAAGGTGCATTTGTCGAAACGGACGACCAGCCCGTTTCCTGCAGGCGCTTCAGGACCGCTCGGACGTGATGTAGGTGCTCCTCCAAGGACCTGGAAAAAATCAAGATATCGTCGACGTAGCAGACGCAGAAAGGGCAGAAGGGTAGGTCCCCCAGGATGCTGTCCATCAGGCGCTGGAAGGTGGCCCCTGCATTCCTCAGGCCGAAGGTTGAGTAATGGAAAACGAAGGAGCCAAAAGGCGTGATGATGGCAGTCTTGGGGACATCCTCGGGGTGCACTGGAACCTGGAAATAGGATTTTAAGAGGTCCATTTTTGTGAAGACCTTCGCCCCATGAAGGGCCCCTGTCAAATTCCCTAGCATGTTTGCAAGGGCCCGGGGTATTGGTCGGGGATTGTAGCGAGGTTGAGTCTTCTGTAGTCTCCGCAGGGCCCTCCAGGTGCCGTCAGGTTTCTGTACCATGTGCAGGGGCGACGCCCAAGGGCTCGATGCTTTCTTGCAGATGCCCATTCATTCCATCTCCGAGAACGCCTGCTTCGCCTCCTGGAGGCGGCCTGGAGGGAGTCGTCGGAACTTCGCGTTGTGTCGGGGGGCCTGTGGTGGCTATGTGGTGGAATATCCCACGTGCTTGGGCGGCGTCCCTGCCGCCTGACGAAGTTCCGGCTTGAAGACTTCGGGGAACTCCTGCAGGAGGTTGCCGTATTTGTGGGGGGCGATGGTACAAATTGTAGGCGCGCCGGGCCTGCTGCTAGTGGAAGGGAAAGGCATGTCCCCGTGTCGAGGAGGCGTTTGCGGCCCACGTCCACCAGGAGGCCGTTCTGCGCCAGGAAGTCTGCCCCCAGTAGCGGAATCCTGACGTCCGCGATTGTGAATTCCCAGACGTAGTTTCGCCCCAAGATGGATATCTCGAGGGGCTTCGTGCCGTAGGAACGGATGGGGGTCCCGTTTTGCGGCGACGAGGGAGGTTGTTTTGTCGGGCTCGCGGCTACGGTCTTTTCCTGACGGCGGGAATATCGAGTGCATTGCCCCCCGTATCCACCAACATCCTCCGGCCGGAGATCGCGTCGCGGACGTAGAACCCTCCGGTGTGTAGTTCCGACGCGGCCGTTGCCACGGGCGGCCTTGGTTTTGTTTGCCATCGTCGTTTTTGACTGTTGGAAGGTGCAAGGGCTTTCGCACCTCCTGGCGAATCTCCCGAACCTCCGGTGGAAGCGGCACCAGGAGTTTTCACCTCGCTGCGTGTAGGAGGACTTCCCTTGGGATACGGCGCCGATCTCTTGCGTTGGGTCGCGTCGTCTTCTTCCTTCTCTGCGGCCAGGCACACGGAGGATCGGGGGGGGGCGGCGAGCTTCGCGGCATTGTTTGACAACGTCAGCTTCTTTGCCTTCTCTAGTAGTTCGTCGTCCTCTAGGGTGTACGCGTCGTCAGCTGCTTTCGGACGTCCGGCTCGAGTTGCCGCAGGAATATTTCGCGGCTAGGCTGATCTCTACCTTTTTTCCGTCGGGGCCTATTTCGGGCAGACGGACGAGGCCCATCACAGTGTCCCAGGCATCTTGGGTGTCGGCGCCGCGCATGGGGTTCGCGACTAGGTCGAGGGCGCGGGCGGCCCTTTCAGCGATAGGCACGGAATAGGCTGTCAAGAGCCTTTCTTTTATCTCGTCGAGCGTGACAAGTCCGATTCGTGCTCGACCGGTCAGCCAGTTAGATATTCGGCCGAGCACCTCTGTCGGGAGAGCCGCTGCGACGAGGTCAGCCTGCAGCACTTTGTTTGTGAGCCCCGCGATCCGGAATTGCCCTTCGGCTCGGAAGAACCAGGAAGACGGGTCAGCCGTTGTGAAGGGGGGCAATTTGACAGCTTGAGCGGCCGCTGTGTCAGAGTCCGTCGCTGGGGCGGGGGAGGCCCGGGTTTCCCGCGAGGTTTCCCGCGAGGTACTGTTTGCGCCCATTGTCCTCTCTCACAAAAACGGTCGACAGAGTCGTGAATGGCGGGCCAAACCGTTTGAGGAAACGCCTGGAACACACCTTGGGCAGGTAATGCCGTATTTAGTCCGTTAGAGGCGTTGGTTATTTCCACGGTAGGAGCTTTCAGAGATCTATACTGAGGCGCCGTATGAGTCCGTTAAAGATCTCTGAAGGTGAGCGGCGGTAGTGAGTCCCTTAATGGCTGAGCCAAAACCGCTTGGGTCACCGTCCAAACCGGGAGGTCACCAGTTGTGAGAGGTGGACAAAGAGGCAGGTAGAAGTGTACTGATTTTTATTACGTTGTTGTTGTTTTTGATTTAGCTGACCTTGTGTCAGCACGGGCTCTTGCTCACAGAGCAGCCCGTAACTTTTATTACAGTCAAGGGAAATATAAATATACAGCATGCGGACGGAAATGTGGTCACCGACCCGCGAGAGAGTAAAAGTGGGTCGGCGAGACCCGATTTGTGTTTCTTGAGAGACATAAAATACAAAATATAAAAGTACACAATATGTGGTTATACAAGCTTTATACACTGACGGAAAGCCCGCTGAATGCTCTCTCAGGGGGAAGTAAGAACAACGCGAATGATGAATTATGTACAGAGAAAATTATGAATAAGCGTTGTCCTTACATGTGCACATGTTTGGCTTTTATTAGTACTACATGTCTTGTTATTCCATTCACTGATATTACTCAGACAGAATATTCAATCTTGAACAAAATTCCTCCATGATTTTAGGAAAGAAGAATGATTAAGTGAACGAACTTGTCTAAAACACAAAGAGAGAAGACAGTTATAAATAGCGTGTCTTTTTCGAGCTGACGGTAAATATCAAGATTTGGCGTCACTGTAACTGATGGTGTGTGCTCAGTATGAGCTCCGCCAATCACGAATCATAAAATGATAGTCACCTAACTACGGCTGCAGACATTTTCCCTCAGCTCCGATGTATAACCTGGGAGGGTGAATTATCCAAAGGATTTATTCTGCAGCTTTCAATTTCAACAAAATATCTGGGAATGTAAGACATTCTTTGTTAAGACAAGCGATTAAGGGTTATTTTCGAGTCTTTTTTTTCAGCTGCCGCATCCATTTTCAGCATTTAAGAAAAGGACAACATGATAATTAAAACTTTTTAATATAAATGAACAGGTGATGGAATGAGCAACTTTCCACAAGTGTGGATACAGAAACAGATACTAAGAAGAAACTGCTCGAAATACATAGAACAGTGGTTTCTGTGCATTTTTTGAAAATTATTTTAAGTGGCCAGAAGAACTATTGCAATGAACCTAGTGGATGCAGCTTTAAGTGGGCTAAACGTTTTAACTTTCAGAATAATATAGCAAAACAACGAAAGAAAGTCACTCTAAAACAGTCGTTACAACTCCTTTCAAGTCATGAACTACCAATACAATAAGAGAAATATTGAGGACTATGTCATCTTTGACTAATGATAAATAAAGTATAGACAGTAAACATTTTGGTTTCGTAAAATATGTCTCACACAAGAATTACAAATTGAATTATCAGAGGAATTTATTTTTGGTGATAGAAATTCATTTCTCGATAAAATGTGGTTCGGATCCCACAGTAAGCTGTAGGTCCTGTTGCTAGGTGACCAATTGGTTCCTAGCTACGTAAAAATATCTAATCCTTCGGGCCAGAACTAGGAGAGCTTTTAATCAGCTCAGTGGTCTGGTAAAACTAAGATATACTTTTAACAAACTGAAATTCGAGGAAATAAGAAAAAAATTATTTTAGTTAAACTGAAAGGTACCATTTTCACCTCATTTTTCTTTGTGATTAGACTTTTAGATTCTTTTTCCACTCCCAAGGTCATCAGTGTTAAATGTGACAAAATAAATGCAGTTTAAGGGAGGGGACTGATATTTTTTGGAAATGGTTCAGTAAGGTACCAAGAGTTTCAAAACTTCGCCAAGGCCTGGATTTTTTGTATCACGAGTGTGCTAGGCTAGGGCCTTGTGCTACAGCCTGGAGATGCCATTATATTCACTAAATAGGAATATTGCAGTTAAATGAATGGTCAAATATTTATATGGATAAAACTGTTCATATATTTTCAGTAAATTTTGAAATATAGGTACCGGTCTCCAATTATTACCAAATATCGTGAAAGTTCTTTGGACCACCCAAAAAGTCACCATGGTCCTCTAGTGGTCCATGGACCACAAGTTGAGAACCACTGTTCCAAAAGGAAATTACACGTCACAGACAAGTAAGAAAGATAAACGCGTGGGGCCAAATTAGATGAGAGAAAAATTGCAGATGTTACTCCGTCAACTATGACCGACGTGAGATCATAGTAATGAATGAAGGTTAATCATGTTTTAGGATCAAGGAGTGTCTTCATAGATGGGAACATTCGTCTACATGTTAAATGCAAGGCAAAGTTTCATGTCTAAAAATGCTCTGACAATAGCATCTTGGAGAAAATCTATTCAAGATGGTTACAATACAGCAAAAAAATTATTACTTCAAGTAAATTTATACTTTGTTATTAACTTAAACATATTTCATTCATTCACCCATTACATCATCATCCTCTCTCTCTCTCTCTCTCTCTCTCTCTCTCTCTCTCTCTCTCTCTCTCTCTCGCACACACACACACACACACACATAGGTTTGTTTCCACCCTTTACTTGTAAACGAAAGTCTCATTCATTCACAAAGAATTCTTGCTTTTCAAAAAATTCTTAAAACGAAATCGAAATGAAAGACTTACTAAATTCTAACATTCACACATTGATCAGCTAACATTTGGTGAATGAAGTCCCCTTTCCTTTATTTAGCAAGAACTCCTTTCTTCCCATACTCTTTTTTTTCCAAAAATGCAAAACCGTAAGTAATTCATTTCCATCTTATATTATTCCTTGTTCATTCACCTGCTCATCAGTAACTGCGGAGGTTTTTTATTTTTTATTCATGTCTTGGAATTCACCTTTGTTTGATTAAGGAAAACGGGCCCCCCCCCCCCCCCACACCCCCCCCCCCCCCCACCCCCCCCCCCCCCCACCCGCCTCTTGGCCCCAACAACCATTTT
>NC_087221.1:20933329-20958329 GCF_015104395.2 Macrobrachium nipponense
CTTGGCCCCAACAACCATTTTGCTTTCCAAAAATGCTTAAAAGTTATAGATTTGTACGAAGCATACAAGATCATCTCCTTTTACCATCCGATTCTTAAAGCGAACATGAAGCCTTTTAGAAGCTCAACAAAGAAAGCGACCCCGTGAGAAAATTGTGAATAGCGAACTGCTTTTTATACAGCCGAATTCTCTCTCTCTCTCTCTCTCTCTCTCTCTCTCTCTCTCTCTCTCTGTGATGCTTGCTTGATAACCGTAACAAAAGCAAGAAAATGCAGATTCTCCTGAGTTTTGCAAGGTTCCTTGTCTGTTTCTTCCTTGTCTTTTCTGGTACAAGCGTCATACTCCGACGTCTAATCACCCCAGGTTCCGGCTACAAGATTTTGCTCCTTTCCTTTTTAATGATCATTTCGCAATTTTTAATCCAATTTCTTTTAATGTTTTCATAAAAAAATAGATTCGACATGAATTGGCTTCGTTGTCTCGAGTGAATTGTCCACAGAACAAGATGCAATCAATTGACTTTTATTTGAATCATGATGTAAAGCCAGATTTATTTCTTGGCCTGGGGTAAAAATGGCCAGTGAAAGGGTCTTTTTATAGGTCCTTAAAACGACGGATGATAGGGAGAGTATGCTGATAAAAAAAAATCGATCATATGTGTTCATAATCACTTCAAATGAGCGAGCATGTGTTTGCCTGTGATGTGTCCGTAGAAGGGATATAATATATATATATATATCTATATATATATAAAAGATATATATATATATACTATATATAGATATATATATATATATATAATAATAACATATATATATATTATACATGTGTGTGTGTGCGTGTGCTTGCGTGCGTGTGTGTGTGTTGTGTGTGTATATATATATATATATATATATATATATATATATATATATATATATATATATATATATATACAAAACAAGAGATAGAATGAAAACAAGAGTGGAAGCAAACACCAATACATCAAATTCATCCGATCGAATGACTCGCCAATGTTTCAGCATTTTCATTAGCGTATTCTCGTCTGTGCACAAATTGAATACGATTCATAACTAATCATAACGGATTTTCAAAACCTGTTGACGAATTACTAATTTATTCAATCACAACAGTCACTAATGGCCTTTGAAATCACGTTAAGTGGAAAAACCGCAGTTGGGAGGGAAAAATTTCTTATGTGTGTGATGAAATTTCGGAATCAGTGGTGTTAGTTGCAGTACAGCTGCCTTTCGAAATTACCGTAAGTGATCCTGTACTGTTTTCTCCGCAATTCTAAATATATTCTTTTTTCTGCAAAACTAATTTTGGAAACTTTCAACTTTTTCAAAATATGATAATCAGAAATCATTTTTTTTTTAACATTTTAGCTCGTTTTCAGTTCCTCACTGGAAGAGTGGGTTCCGTGCTCGACTATCAATCTGGTAGCCCGAGTTCGCTTCCTGCGGCCGCTCGGTGAGGAATCAGAGGAATTTATTTCTGGTGATTAGAAATTCATATCTCGATATATTGCGGTTGGAATCCCGCAAAAAGCTGTAGGTTCCGTTGCTAAGAAACCATAATGTTCCTAGCCACGTAAAAAAAAAAAATCTAATCCTTCGGGCCAGCTCTAGGAGAGCTGTCAATCAGCTCAATGGTCTGGTAAAACTAAGCTATACCTCAACATTAAGCTCGTGAAAAATTTGCAATAATTTCTTCATATAACACTGTTCACAGCATTATTGTTTTAGTAAAACTATCATTATCCTGTAATTTCTTATCAATGTCATTTTGAAGCCATCCTAATTATGCAATAGAATCTTTGACAGCGCCATTTTGGCAGGGCATTTTTCCTCTTCATTGTTATCTCTGCCAAATGAATAAATAAATAAAAGAATTAAAACTCCCAAGACTCAAGGGAATGAAGTAATGAATAAAGCTCTAAATATTTCACTGGTTCATTTTCAGAATCATAAATCCCTACGCAGAAGGACATAATATTTTTAGAATGTTTTAGCGGTTTTAGAGATAATAAGCTCGTTCTTTGGTTTCCGTTATGCATCCATGAATTTTGTAGCATAAACGTAGACCCGTTTTTACTTAAATTTATCTCTTCATTTCAGTATACAATATATGTAACCAATTACATTACAATACATACATTAAAATCCATTTGACAGACATAACAATTATTAACATATAATATAAAGATATACATATAATACTATATATTACTATATATATAACAAATAATATATATCAGAGAGAGAGAGAGCGGGAGAGAAGAGAGAAGATTGCGATGGAAGAGAAAGCGAGAGAGACGGAGGGGAGAGAGAAGAGAGAGATTGATTTGCGAGAGAGAGAGAGAGAGAGAGATTCTAATGTTGATTCCTATGAACCGTGTACATAATTGGTGAACTATATGTTTAAGGAAAAGTACACATTTACTAACTGTTGAGACATGCAGGTGAAGGGTTCTCCAAGATTAGCCTAACTAAATTTAAAAAACGTAATTTTCTGCACACATTTCTTCTGTGTCGTCACAGTGCTTTCAGTTGACTTCGCTGAGGAAAAACTTGAAATTTTTGGCCTCATAAGCTAAGTGTTGCGAATAACATAGTTTAAAATGTTCTTAACCGATGAGTATTCGTTGCAAAATGCCTTTAATCCTTTGTCAAAAATTGAGGGCCGTTCAAGAATTATCTCTACCTGAAGGTTTAATTTACGTCATCATGCTGAGAAGTAATTTACCTTAACTCGTATTTTCTTTCTTCGAGACGTAATACTTAATCTTCGCGATAAATTATCTGTAATTTCAATAAATTACTCGGTGATCGTGCAGACTATCAGTGAAGGATATTACTCATCATTGTGATATTATCAGTGTTTTACGTTTCAATTCTCTTAGTTTTTTTTCAAGGGCAGTAATGCACGAAAAATACCTTGTAATTGGAAGATACTGTGAAAATTAATATGATTTTTTTTTTTCAAAATGCCAACGAATATTTAGAGGCTTGTGGGAATCCTTGTATAAACTCGTTATAATAACCTACATCCAAAAATCTTAAATGCATAATCACAGTCGCACAAATTATGATCGAAAGCATACGCATATCCACTCACCCCCCCCCCCCGACACACACATAATACGTACAATATACATATACATATATTATATTATATATATATATATATGATATATATAGATATATAATATATATATTATAATAATATAATAATATATATATATATATATATATATCTGTGTGAGCGTGTACAGTCGGTCTTCCATATTCACGAATCATGCCATTTCATTTTATGTTTAAGTACTCAAATAGTCTTTCTTTTCTTTAGAAAAGTTTACAAATTGTATCATCTTGTAATTTACAACTATTCTTCCCTTCCCCCTCCTCACCCCCCACCCCGCCCCCGCCTCGCTATCATTACGCATCATTCTATTATGTCTCTACATACATCTTTTACTTATGAAGAAAGGTTGGTACCAGAGAAGATAGAGACATCAGACCCTGTAACATTCTTTCCCTAATTATTAAATCGAGGAGGAATCCCATCACGAAATCATTCAAAGCTGTGTAGCTACTTTCTAATATATATATATATATATATATATATATATATATCTATATATATATATATATGTATATGTATATATATTATACATACACACACACACACACACACACACATATATATATATATATATATATATATATATATATAATATATATATATATATAATAAAAAGAGCCCATAAAACCAAAATAGAAAAAAGTACTATATTTCAGAGACAGCTGTCTCTCTCTTCAGGTATGTAAGGAATGAGAAGTGTTACAGAAAAGGCGGTATCGCTTATCATTCCTTACCTACCTGAAGAGAGAGACAGCTGTCTCTGAAATATAGTGCTTTCCTTTTATATTTTGGTGCTTTTATGGGCTCCTTTTATTAGATGGATTTCTGTTGTAACAGAACATTTTTACCAGTCATATATATGTATATATATATATATATATATATATATATATATATATATATATATATATATATATATGTATGTATGTATGTATGTATGTATGTATGTATGTGATGTATGTATGTATGTATGTATAAGTAATATATATATATATATATATATATATATATATATATATATATATATATATATATGATGTGTGTATTCTCATTGACACGGAAAACAGCCACTAAACGAGGGGAACTGTGCATTGTAATTTACTCCAGCCTGAAACATAGCAAAACCAAATTCTTCTCAATTTACAATTTGGTATAAAATCTTAGTCCATACTCTCTTTGTAATGCTCATCATATGTTCCCACTGTATTCTGATCATGATGGTGATAACTGTTTACTTTTGTTTGTATAGGACCTTTTGTTTTCATTATTCACAGAATTTCGATCTCTCATGGCTGTCAGCTACCATTCAGTGATTGGCGATTGTACTCTGGGTACTAGTATCACTTTTACGAGAATGATTTTCACTTCTAGCTTTTTCCATTTCACTTATTTTGCAACTTTTTAACGCCCGATGATATTCCTGATTGTTCATTTGAATATCTTCCTCGCATTACCTACATTAAAATATTTTTCTCTCCTTTTCATCACATTCCCTTCCCTCTTTGTAACTTGTTTTAATAAGATTTATTCATGCAACTTTCTCATTTTAATTACAAAACTAGAATCCTCGGAGCAAGAGAGCACTAACGCAGGTCCTTTATTTCTGCCAGAAATGAATAAGGAAGACTTTTCCTTACGTCTTGATTATATTTCTTGAAAAGATCACGATTATGAATACCGACCAAAAAGTGTTCACTTTCCGCTTTGTTCCTTTATTTAGTGGAAGTTTCGCATAATTAGTCGACTTTCCCTGACGTCCCGACTCCCAATTATGGATAATTGCCCATTCTTGACTAATTGCCCGAGTCACTGGACGAAGCGACCAGCGTGTTTCTTTGCTTGCTTGCTTGCTTGCTAGGCGTCGCAGTCCGGGTCGTTGAAAGGGTCAGAGGCCCAGCTGCGAGTCACATTGTACCTGGCTATAACGTTCCCCAAAAACAAGAGTTTTGTCACTTAAAGCGATGCGTGCTGCGGCAGCAAATGTCAAAGGGTTGAGCAAGATGACGTGTGGGAAATGCCGAATGGGAAGATAAAATGCTACGAAAGATTTCGAAAGAAACATTCCTGGATTTTTGGTAGGGAAGAGAAACGTGACATTTCATTGAGAATAGAGTAAGACTTCCAAAAGAAAGAATTATGACTGGTTCTTTACTACGGAATTTGCATGGAAGATATAATGAAAGAGTTGGGAAGGAGTGATTCAGGACTGCTCACTGTCATAAGGAAAAGCCATGATTTTAAATTAGGGAAAGTATTGTGTTTGGTTCCACCAAATGAAATACGTCAAAAAAGATAAGATCCAGTGGTAAATGAAAATAATGACGATTGTGTAATGAGAGCACAATGAAGAAGCAAAAACAAGAATACTATCCAAGAGTTATCGTAGAATTAAGAAAATTAAATTTAAGAACGCTTCGAAGAATCCAGACGGCTTCAGAATTGCATTTGATGAGTATTTATGTCAGTGCTTGCACAAACGTAGGAATTCATTGCTCCGAAGTTTTTTAATTGAGATTTTCTTTCAATAATTTGACTGTTTCCCGATGCCGTGATTACAAGCCCCAGTAAAGGTCATTCCAGTTATTGTTAATATAGAGCAGTATATATCTTTATGTGGGAGGTGGGCCTCCTCAACAATATTTAGATTATACATACAATACATGTAAGTATTGATAATATATTCGAATAAATATGATTATGTACATTTTCGATATTTTTATATGAAATTATAAACTTATTTATTTATCTTTATTTTTGTATTTAAATATATTACGGCGTCAATGACCTAGATGTTGTCACGCCAGTTTTTATAGACAATCAATCAATCAATCTACTCTGAAACTGAAAATTGTTCGCATACATAAGGCATTTGTTCTTCATATACGAACGAGCGCACTCGCACGCTATGAAATACTATGTAATAATAGAAAAATGGCGAATTACTTTTGTCTGAGAAATATGGGCCGTTTTCCTCGTCACGATTTTTTCATTAAAATATGTTAACATCACCCGTCACTCGAACGATAAGCATCTGTGACCTCATCTTTTTTATAGTCCATTTCTCAGATACCAGTTCGCTCCCACGACAGTCGGTATTATCTTGGTATGAAATGTATGTAGAACAATTCATTATTTACTCTTTTGGTCTGATAGGAGTAAAACGTTTCGCCTGAAAATTAAATGGATTCCGAGATATTTTTTGCAGCGTCGTCTGTAACCTGCCTCAACTTTTGTATAGATACGAAACATTAAACAAAATATCCTGTACGACAACGAACTGATTCTATGATATTGAACCCTGCAATATGAAGTCATCAATATAAGACAAGAAACTAAATCTTCAGTTTAAAAAATCGATTCAGACTTCGTAGTGGTAGCCAAAGGATCTTGTCGGTTAATTACTCGGCAAGGATACGAACCTGTCAAGGAACAAGAGACCATGACAACAAGAAGCCAACTTAATCTACCAGTAACGATCAGTCAGCAAGACTAACTAATCTAGCTTACAACAGCGACAGTAATATTCAGGAGACGGAACCAGTAAGAGAAGGACAATCGTTCTTGGTGTAAAACTGGCCGAGTGAGTTGATGGTATTTACTTGATTAAAAATCCGGTAACAGTAAATCTGATGTGGAGAGAAAATAGTTACAAAGCTGCTTCTTAGAGAGTGGTGCTAACAGTATTAATGATGAACAAATGAATAACATAAGTTATTTGACAACAAAAAGCTATTGTCAGTCGAAAAATAAACCAAAATCAAATTATGCTTTTATTAATCAAGTATAAGAGTGTCTACCTGCATACATAACGATTAGATGAAAGAAGGACGTAGTAATAAAATAATACGAAATAATTAAAGAAGAAATTATTTCATGCAAATCGGATAATAAATACTAGATCATTTACTGCTATTAGACCCAATACAACTACAAATGTCACCTATGCTCAACTAGAAAATAACATCGTTTGGGAAATTTTCAAAAAGCGTGCATTATAATATATATATATATATATATATATATATATATATATATATATATATATATATATATGTGTGTGTGTGTGTGTGTGTGTGTGTGTGTGTGTGTGTGTGTGTGTTGTGCGTGTGTGTTTGTGTGTGTGTTCAAAAGACCTCGCTAAATGTTTGAATTGATCCAAGGAAAAATTTGAGCTTCAGTAGGTATCGTCTTAGAGAGCTTAAATTAAATCTGAAATTAATACCATCTTAACTCTTTACCCTTCCAGTGAAAAAAAAAAGAAACCCAGGGGTTTCTTGGCATTTCTGAATTATTCAACCATATTCCTGCATAAAAAGGAGGGCGAGTTCGTAAATCAGAATTTAAATTCAGAATGAAGATTTCAAAGTTATTTTGTTGTCCATTTTTCCTGAAATTTATCGAACTTATTCGACATTTTTCCACACGAAACCGCGAATACAATAAAGCTTCAGAAATTATAATCTTAAAAAGATGATTTCGCAAGCAGAGAATGGGGACCCGAAGAGCAATTCATGAAAAGCCATTAAGAAATGAATGAAAATTGGTTGCTTAAATAAAACTCCAGAAATCATGAAGCCGTTTACTCAGAAATCAAGAATGGTGATCCGACACGAAATTTATCACACGTAAATTATGAAAAAATGAAAAATCCTGATCGTCAGTCGAGATCCTAATCTTGAACAATTAAGAGGAAAAGGGCAGAAGAATCTCTGACGAAATGAAACCGGTTTCAAAGTACAGTGGCGGTACTCTAAACGGTCGCCATTATTATATAGAGGGACTATACTTATCATAACACCCTGAGATTGGAAAGAAAGATTCGACGATCCATTCAATCACTGACATGGTTGACCGACGTCTGCAAGGTTGACCTCTGACCTAGATTCCCATTTGACCCTTCTTTTCGCTCGATTGCGAGAGCCGCCCGAATATCTTCATCCGTCATTTTTGTTACTCTTCTTCACTAACCATCCAACCGCCAGACGTCATCTCATCCACGCCATCATCCAGCAATCTCTCGCCGCAATCCGAAGTGATCTTGTGACCCCATGACCTGACCTCCACCTTCGTCAGAAATATAATACTTTATGTAAATCCCATCACCAGTCGATCAAGCTACGAGACGTTACTCAACAGAAATGTGTTAAGAAAATCAAGAAAAACCTGACGAGATATTTTGATAAATATTGGAATTATTATATATATATATATATATATATATATATATATATATATATATATATATATATATATATATGTGTGTGTGTGTGTGTGTGTGTGTGTGTGTGTGTGTGTGTGTGTAACTGAGTACGTTGTCGTTTCTAGAAAACTTCAGTTTAGGGAGGAACAGGATAGCCAGATGACGCGTTTCTCAATTTTTTATATCATTCTATAGATGCGACACTGATAATGGGAAAAGTCATTTTTCCCGAAAGCTCGGCTTTGCCTCTTGTTTTATTCTAACAAATAATAATGTGTGCAATGTTACCACGACTTCTGGCTATCCTGTTCCTCCTTATATATATATATGTATATATATATATATATATATATATATATAATATATATATATATATGTGTGTGTGTGTGTGTGTGTGTGTGTGTATGTATTTATGAAGTTACAACGTTCGTTTCCAAAAGTGCTACAAAATCTTCCACCAAGTTTTGAAATTTAAGTCATAACTTCTCAGTAAATACCTTTTGGAAATCTCGATGGCGGGTATTGAAACAATGCGTAAAGCTTCTCATCGCCTCAATTAAAGTTAACAGAACAATGCACAATTTGTCTCCCAGCAGAAAACAACGGGATAAAGACAGTTATCAAAGTCTCTTGAGGTTTTCAGTCATTTCTGAAATACAGCAAGTGATGATGTTCCCTGCGTTTTAAGCTAAAAGTAATACACGTTGTATCGCAATGTTGAACCTGCCATGCGGTTGAAGGTAATAAAGCCAAGCCCCTTATGATTGAGAATTGGAATTTCTGTACTCTATAAGATATCTTCGGAGATATTTAGTTAATAGTTAACTGCTTCTTTTCTCAAATATTTTCCTTGCACTTAAATTTTAGGACAACTTTTTAAAATAGTGTTTTTGTCCTCATGTCTTGGAAGATTCTACGATGCGTATTCAAAAGTAAATCCATTTATAATATCTGCACGCAGTCACACACATTATATATATATATATATATATATATATATATATATATATATATATATATATATATATGGTTTATATAGATATATATATATATATATATATATATATATATATATATATATATATATCTATAATATATATATATATATATTACTTTCACTCTTTCTGTTGATTAAACCGAATTAATTTTACATACAACGCAAGAGAATGAAAACTGACACTGATACCATCATCCTAAATAAGATTCATACCAGCATACCCCACTCTAGCATCATTTTGTTACTCGAATCGTATTTTTTTTTTCTTCTTTTAAATAGTAAAGACGGTAAAAACTGTTATCCTTGTTTTTCTCAAATTCTCCCCTTTCCTTTCGGGATAGGCCCCAAAAGGGAGAGACGAGAGAGAGAGAGAGAGAGAGAGAGAGAGAGAGAGAGAGGGGGGGGGGGAGAGGAAAAGGAAACCCTCCAGGGGTGGTGGGGACGGTCATGGGAACAGAAGGAGCGAGCGGTGTTGACAAAAGCGTGATGGCGCCATTAGTTTCGTGCGATATGCCATCAGGAACGCCAACATCTTTCAAGAGCTTTCTCATGACACCTTTTGGCCTTTTAGAACCCACTTCCATCGCACAAAGAAGAAAAAAGAAGTGTTCGGGAATGTTGGAAATGAGGTGTTGGTGTTGCTAATAATTATCTTTTTTTTTTAACTTTCATTTTGACAACTTGATTCTTCGTGCTAAAGGAAATGATAGAGACATTTGTAAATGCAACTGTAAACCGAGAGAGCGATACATTTGTGAACTCGCCAGCAAACCGTGAAAAACGAAAGAATAACTCGGGGAGGCCTGTATATTCAAATCCAAATGTAAATGTCATGACGATCTTTGAATTTTCTTGTTTTCCTCTCCCAAATTATGATAATAAATTTCCAGTCATTAACCCAAAGCTGTGTAAAAATCTGGCTATTTCCCTTTTCGCAAACTCTGTGGCATTGTTTTTTTTTTATCTAAGATACCACTGTTTTTTTTTTTACAGAAATATTTTTTATTGGGTTTTGAAATGATTGTATAACAAAAAATTAGCTTATCTTTCTCTCTCTTTTTTTCCCCTAATCGCAAATCATTTTAGAATTTCATTTTCCAATTCGAAATATGTGTATTGCCTCACCTGCCTAGGGAACATTATACATACTTCCTAGGAAAGGTCATGATTTTTTTAAAAGGTCACCTTATGTTTTTATATTCAGGAAAAAAAATGTCTAAGGCATGCTTTTCCAGAATAGGAAATGGTTCATTCTTTTCCCATCCAAAACCATGATTATTTTCAAGACAATGCGATGATATAACAATTACAATATCTACAGCATCCTTTCCCTTTCTAAAAATGCTCAACTCATTTTCTAATGACAGCCCGTAACAGAAACAACTACATCATTTCTTCTTGATTGCAAAGCCTTGTATTCATATTGATATTCATTATTGAAAGACAAAAATCATTGCCATTCTCAAATACGGCTGTTATTTTTCAGAATAAGGATTTTCTGGTAAAACAAGCGAATTCTAAAAAGTACAAAAGACCCTTACCTTTTCATTACAATTTTTGGCAGTATTCATCTTCTCTCTCTCTCTCTCTCTCTCTCTCTCTATATCTATCTATCTATCTATATATATATATATAGATATATATATATATTATATAATATATATATATATATATATATATAGCATATATATCATATATATATATATATATATATATAATACTGTGTACATATACTATATATTTATATGTATGAATTTTTTCATATACACCTTGACATATTTTATATTCACAATTACCGAGACAAATTTCGTTTAATGTCCATTCACTATCCCTCGGGAATAACTTACATCCAATGGGAATTATAAGTAAAGCCTTAGTCACCAGTGAGATTCGATTCGCTGCCCTGTGTAGAACACTGCAAATACAGTGGATTTGACCACTGAGCCTTTTTTGATGGCTCATTGGTCAAAGTCACTGTATTTTCGTTGTTCATATTAAACGAAATTTTGATATTGAAAGAAATTTTTGGATCAGTATTGTTTATATATTATATATATATATATATATATATATATATATATATATATACATATATATATACATCGAGCTACAAATGTCCTTTAATATCTAATTCACTCTACCTCGGAATTAATATATTTTCATATATGCTTAACCGAAGGGGAATTTTATTAGGCGATAATAGAATTGGTGGCGCCCAGGCGCGAACCCAGGACACCATACAAATCCAGGAACGTCAGTTAAGCATATATGAAAATATATTAATTCCGAGATAGAGGGAATTAGATATTAAAGGACATTTGTAGCTCGATGTATGTATATGAATCACGGTAATGTGATATGACACACACACATATATATATATATATATATAATATATATATATATATATATATATATATATATATGAATGAAAATTTACCTTCAAAATTTTCACTCGTTTCTCCACCGCTCTGACGCCATTATCTTGCGATTACGATCTCCACAGAAATTCTCTCTCTCTCTCTCTCTCTCTCTCTCTCTCTCTCTCTCTCTCTCTCTCTCTTCTCTTGCGAAATGATATTATTTCATCTCATTTAATCGCATCTCCTTTTATCATGTCTCCCTTTCCTGCAGCCAAATTCGTTTAAGTGAGGTAGACGTGCCCGAGCAAGCAATTGCGTCCCGGGCAATACAGAATGCATTTCGAATTGCCTTCTGGGTCATCATCGTGTGCAACACGGCCATTTGCCCTTTTAAAAAGTCACGACCATCAACCGTTTTATCTCCTGCGGGGAGAAGAAGAAGAAGAAGAAGAAGAAGAAGAAGAAGAAGAAGAAGGAGTTGGAGAATGAGGAGGAAGAGGATTAGTAGCAGTAGTGGTAGTAGTAATCAGCAAGAATAAGGAGAGGAAAGAAAACGATTGGAGAATAAGCACACCCGACAATCTTTCTGCACAAAAGCCCCACAATCCTTTTTTCTTCTCTTGGAAGAAGAAGAAGAAGAAGAAGGATGGAAAGATAGGAGGATAAAGGAGAGAGAAATATCTTAAACGGCAAAAAATGTACCAAAAATACCGTAGCGTCAGAGGTTTGACTATCAAGCATGTCCTGTCTGCTAATGATGGAACATTAAACCTCCAATTACTAAGCGATTTACATAAGGTTTCTCTCCCCACACATATAATTGGATGACGACTAAAATGTAAATAGAGAATTATCAGTAAAAAAAAAGAAATATTACAGCCTACACTGCATGTCTATCAAGCACTTTATATGAAAATATTTTCTTTTCAGTCTTCGGTCAAATGGAAAAGAATAAATCCCAGAAAATGATTGCATGTTATCGCCGTGCGAAAACGTATTCCATAATGAAAGAAACAAATGCTGCTTTCGCCAAGGTTGTAGGATTGGAATCTTATTCATCAATCGATGCAGGAGAGTCTTCATACTGATCAATGACGACGTGAGGATACTTTCAATGCATATATGTACCTCCCAGGCCTGCTCATTAATATGCCGTTTGGGTCTTGTTATTAGACAATATTATGAGGGGAGATGACGTGATAATCTGTGTGGTTTTCATTCGAGTTATGTATAAAAGACTCATTTAACGAAAAAGCAGTCAGATTTCAATTCAGTTATTGCTGTGTTGTGTTGTGTTGTGTGGTGTGTTTATGTATACATACATATATATATATATATATATATACATACATATACATACACGATATATATATTTTATTTATGTATATATATATATAATATATATATATATATATATATATATATATCTTTATATATATAAATTATATGGGTGTGTGTTTTGTGTATGCGTATGTCTGTGAATATTTGTGTGCTCGTGTGCTTATAAAGGTTGAAAAAAAATCATTTTAATTCAGCTTATTTAAAGTGATGGATTTTTTTCTGCAGGTTTTGGCTAATGCGGAATGAGTGATTCATATTATGTAAATGTTGTCCGAAAAAGTGTAGTTAAGGAATTTCCTTCTATCGGCTTTAAATCTGCTTGGCATTTAGATGAGAAATCCTGATTGCAAACGGCTAAAGGCAATCGCTTTGCCAAACCCTTCTTTCTTATGAATTGTTCATACGAGTAGCAAAAGGTTAGATGAAGCTCAGATTAAAAAGCGTGATTTGGTTAACTCATTTCGAATGCATTCATGCAGCAAATGCCAAGCACAGCTTGTATTTTGCGTTTCTGTTTCACGCGGTTTTTAAATAAATTTTTCTTGGAGTGGGCAACTTTTTTTTTTTTACTAAGAAAGATATGTTTACTACTGGGCCTATCCATCATTTTCTGTCAAGCGTTCTTTAGATTCTAAATTTTTTGTATTATCGATCCGTCTCTGACAAACTCTCTCTCTCTCTCTCTCTCTCTCTCTCTCTCTCTCTCTCTCTCTCTCTCTCTCTCTCTCTCTCTCTCTCTCGATGCAGAAATAAATAACTTAGCATTATTATTTTTTTTTCATAAAAATCTCATAATAGCAATGGTGAAAACATCCACAGTGGTGTAGATGTAAATGTATATTTTAGAAATATATATACAAAAAGGAGAGCTTTCGAGATCCTTCTCGGTTCTCCTCTTCAATCTGACCAAAGACACTAAGGCAATACTGGATGTTAAGTTTTGAAAAAACAAACAATAGTTCAAAAAGTGTAGTTAGCAGAAGAAAACCGGTCGTGTATATAGATTTATGAAATATATATTTACATATATACATCACAGTGGATTTCTTCACCATAATTATTATTATTATTATTATTATTATTATTATTATTATCATTATTATTATTATTATTACTATTATTATTATTATTATTATTATTATTATTATTATTATTATTATTATTATTATTATTATTATTATTATTATTATTGACAAATAATAGCCACAGTAGCACTACTGTGGCTTTTAATTGTCAATGTTATAGCCTCGCTACAGGGGTTCCTTAGTTCATTATTATTTTTTTTTTATCACAGTCCTCCAATTCGACTGGGTGGTATTTATAGTGTGGGGTTCCGGGTTGCATCCTGCCTCCTTAGGAGTTCATCACTCTTCTTACTATGTGCGCCGTTTCTAGGATCACACTCTTCTGCATGAGTCGTGGAGCTACTTCAGCCTCTAGTTTTTCTAGATTCCTTTTCAGGGATCTTGGGATCGTGCCTAGTGTTCCTATGATTATGGGTACAATTTCCACTGGCATATCCCATATCCTTCTTATTTCTATTTTCAGGTCTTGATACTTATCCATTTTTTCCCTTTCTCTCTCTTCAACTCTTGTGCCCCATGGTATTGCGACATCAATGAGTGATACTTTCTTCTTGATTTTGTCAATCAACGTCCCGTCTGGTCTATTTGCACGTATCACCCTATCTGTTCTGATACCACAGTCCCAGAGGATCTTTGCCTTATCGTTTTCTATCACTCCTTCAGGTTGGTGCTCGTACCACTTATTACTGCAAGGTAGCTGGTGTTTCTTGCACAAGGCTCCAGTGGAAGGCTTTTGCCACTGAATCATGACTTTTTGTACTGGTTCTGTGCAAGTGCCGGACATTCGCTTGCTATGTGGTTTATGGTCTCATTTTTCGTATTGCACTTCCTACATATGGGAGAGATATTATTTCCATCTATCGTTCTTTGGATATATCTGGTTCTTAGGGTCTGATCTTGTGCCGCTGTTATCATTCCTTCAGTTTCCTTCTTGAGCTCTCCCCTCTGTAACCATTGCCATGTGTCATCCTGGCCAGTTCTTTAGTCTGTCTCATGTATTGTCCGTGCATTGGTTTGTTGTGCCATTCCTCTGTTCTGTTTGTCATTCTCCTGTCTCTGTATATTTCTGGGTCTTCGTCTACTTTTATCAGTCCTTCTTCCCATGCACTCTTGAGCCACTCGTCTTCACTGGTTTTCAGATATTGCCCCACTGCTCTGTTCTCGATGTTGACGCAGTCCTCTATGCTTGAAGCCTTGCCGAGGATGGGGAGCTTAGGGTTCAGCAGCTGAGCCCTGATGCCTGGTGGGAACTGCCTTCTCGCTAGGCCTTGGTGCCCAGCTGTTGATCCAACTAAATAAGTCAGCCCTTTTCCTTCTACTAAAAACATTTCATCTTTCTGCCTCTACCCCCTATAAGGCATGGAATTTATGATGATGGCTATTGGCTTGGTTTTGGACATGATTAGACTTATTCTTGGGATTTGAAGGAGGGTGAGGATGGACGGCATGCCACCTCGCCCATAAAACTCGAGTACCTGACGTGGTCGAGCGAGGGGAAAGTTTAATGTCAAACCCTATCCTCAGTGCCGGGTCTGATCTCGACGGACATCACGACGCCTTAGCACTGAGGGTGAGGTGTATATCCAGGTAATACCCCTAGGGCGGCCTTTGTAAAAGGGATGACCCCGTCCTCTAATTGTGGTTCCGTGGTGGGTATGGGGATTACGCGGACGAATTATATCTTCGCGTATATATGGCAAACCCCCCTCTTTTATCTGACTCTGGCATGGAAATGGACTTGGCAATGGATAATTCAGGTTCGAACATCGTTACGATGGAACCTTTTTCTTCTCCTGTTGTGGAAAGAAAGAAAAATGCAAAAGTGAATTCAAGGAACTTAAATATTCAGAGTAATAAGAAAGGAAAAATGGAGATTCTTCCTGGTTTGTATGAATTAGTTTCATACAATAAGTTTATAGTTCTTAGGCTCGAAGATGATGTATTGCCGAATATCAGTGTATTTAAAGCAAGCAGAGAAATTAACAATGTATGTAACAGTATACCAAAAATTCGTCCACAGGATGATGGGACCCTATTAGTCGAAGTCTCCTCGCCTGAACAAAATGAAAAATTGTTCAAGATGAATACCTTAGTAGGGCGAAAAGTTACGTGTTTCCCTCATCCTATTCATAACCAAAGTCGAGGAGTAATATATGCTCCTGAACTGCTCTTATTAGACACCGAAGAAATTCAGCAGGAATTAGAGGAACAGAATGTGGCAAAGGTGGTCAGAATGAGAAAGAAGGTGGGAGATCAGATTGTTCCCCTGGCAAAACTAATCCTCACTTTAACACCTTTAAATTACCTAATGCTATCAAGGCAGGATGGCTGAACTTCAAAGTCAAGCCATACATACCATCACCTTTGAGATGTTACCACTGCCAGATGTTTGGTCATTTGATCCAGAAATGTAGAAAGAAAATAAATGAAGAACCTGCTTTATGTTGTAATTGTGGCAAAGAAGCACATGGACCATGCAATGAAACACCGTCTTGTATTAATTGTGGAGAAAACCATCCTACATCCTCAAAAAGTTACGTGAAATTTATTTTATAGAAGGAGGTGCAAACAGTTAAAGTTATGGAAAAAAATTTCGTTTAAAGACGCTAGAAAGAAAGTACTAGAACTTCAAATAAGACCGGGAGTTACATTTTCATCAGTAATTAAGAAGCCACAGTCCAGTGTACAAATGCCAGCTGCTCATGCAGTGCAACAGCAACCATCCGCTGCAGTCACAAAGTCAAACCAGGCTGAGACAATGCCACGTGGAGAGGAGCATGGTGATGATAAACCTAAAGCAGGATTTTCTTTAAATAATCAAAATAGCACATCACTCCAGCAACCAAAACCACAGGTTCTTAAATCATGTACAGCAGAGATACCTAAAGGAATACAGTTGAATACATCCAATGGAACTCGGCCCAAATCAGATCACAGGAAAAGAGAGAGAACATCAGAAAAAAGAAAAGATAAAAGTGAAAATGAAAGTAATGAAACTCCCTCGCAGAAATCCATTCTTATCCAGAGCAACATCCCCAGGTTAAAACGTGTAAAAGATAATAATTAATTATCAATCGTAATGGATCGCAGGGTTTCAATTTTGCAGTGGAACTGTCAGGGGATGCAAGCCAAATATGAATCTCTACAAGTTTTAATCAAAGAAAAACTACCAGTATGCATTGCCCTGCAAGAGACAATGCTTGGACAAAAAATCATATGTCCTAAAGAATACATTTTTTTATCATTCTGATTATGATGAGCAAGTAGGGATTCATGGTGGAAGTGCTATGTTAATTAGGCGAGATACAGCTCACAAAAAATATCCACTGCAAACAGACTTGCAAGTAGTTGCTGTTCAGATTTTTCTGAAAAAGAAATGTACCATATCATAATCTGACTCGAGAATTAGAGGAATCAATAAATCAGCTTCCAAGGCCTTTTCTTATTGTTGGTGATTTCAATGGAAGACACCCCATGTGGGGTGATGTAATCTCCAATCCTAGAGGAAACAATATTTATGATTTTATTGAAGACCAAGAGCTTGCAATCCTTAATTCTGGAGAACCAACACATTTTCATATTCAAACTGGGACCTTTTCTGTGATAGATTTATCAGTATGCAGTCCTGATTGTTATCTTGACTTTTCTTGGAATGCAATGAGTAAAGGATTAGAAAGTGATCATTTTCCAATCTTTATTAATGTAGTAGGTGAAATTGCTACACCAAGATCACCTCGTTGGATTCTGGATAAAGCCAACCGGGCATTAGTCAAAACCCTAACTTTTTTAGAAATGGATGTTGAGGATTTATAGTCCCTGGATGATGCCCTGGATTTCCTTTGTAAACTAATTATTGATGCTGCCCAGAAGACAATTCCTCGTACAACTGGAAAATTTAAAAGAAAGCCAGTTCCTTGGTGTAACCTTCAATGTCAAAAAGCTCGTAAAGCAATGCGAGCAGCTTTTACGCGATATTCCAGAAATAGATGTTCTTATTATTTAATCTTATTTAAGAAGGCACGAGCCAGATTTCGATACCAAGTAAACCAAGCCAAACGTCAGTCATGGGTAGATTTTATCTCAAAAATTAATTGGAAAACCCCTTTACCTGAAGTCTGGAATAAAATAAGAAAAATTAGTGGCAAATATGTGCCAACACCTCCACCAGTGTTATTAGTAAATGGAAACATGATTGCCAATCCAGAATATGTTAGTGAGGTTTTTGCTGACCATTTTGCCAATGTTTCATCTAAAAACCCAAGCTCACCTTACTATGAAGAACGTATTCAAAAGAAAAATAAAATTCTCGACTTTACATCCATGCGGAGCGAATCATATAACCAGCCATTTACCTTTCAGGAATTTTTATCTGCCTTGTCATCATGTAATGAATCTGCTCCTAGTGCAGATGACATAACCTATTCAATGATAAAAAATTTGCCACATGGAACACAAAAGTTTTTGCTCAGTATCATTAATAAAATATGGAAAAAAAATGCATTTCCAGCTTTGTGGAACATAGCTATAGTACTAGCTTTTTTGAAGCCACAGAAAGATGGTACTACTCCGTCTAGTTATCGTCCTATTGCTCTAACATCATGCATATGTAAGTTGATGGAAAAAACGGTCAATGTGCGACTTATATGGATATTAGAAAAGAAGGACCTTATAACTCCAGCCCAGTGTGGCATTCGTCAAATGCGTTCTTGTACTGACATCTTAGGGCGTCTAGAAAATTCAATATGCGAGGCTTTCATCTCCAGAAAACATCATGTATCAGTTTTCTTTGACCTGTAGAAAGCTTATGATACAACCTGGAGATATGGTATTTTGAAGACATTCCATGATTATGAATTCCGAGGAGAATTACCATTATTCATCCAAGCTTTCCTTAAAAATCGAAGGTTCAAAGTTAAAGTTGGAAACTCATTTTCATCTCTTTACAGCCAAGAAGAAGGAGTTCCACAGGGAAGTGTCCTTAGTGTGACACTGTTTGCTTTGTGCATTAACGGCATTGCCTCTGTGATTCCTAAAGATATAATGTTTTCCTTATTTGTTGATGACCTCTCTCTATCGTTTGCAGCCTCACGAATGCAGTGGCTGAGAGAAATGCAGCTGGCTATTAACAAAATTGTGGAATGGGCAGAAAAAAAAAGTGTTTAAGTTCTCTACATCGAAAACTGTTGCTGTACATTTCTGCCGCATTAAAGGTATACACCCTGATCCTGACCTCTACATACATGATCAGAGGATATCATGTAAGGAAGAGACACGTTTTTTGGGATTACTGTTCGACAAAAGAATGACTTGGGTACCTCACCTAAAAGATCTGAAAGTCAGGTGTATGCAAGCTCTGAATGTTTTAAGAGTGCTTTCCCATACATCTTGGGGAGCAGATAGGATTCACCTAATGATCCTCTACAAAGCCATAGTGACATCAAAATTAGCATATGGTTGTGAGGTATACTCTTCAGCCTCGAAATCAAAACTAAATATTTTAGATTCGATACATAGTGCAGGAATAAGGATTGCGAGTGGTGCCTTTAAATCATCTCCAATCCCAAGCCTTTTGGTAGATTCATGTCGTCAGATATCACTTGTTCGATACTGGCATAGAATCCAGAGGATTCCTGACTCGTTAACTTGCCAAGCAGTTTTTAATGATAAATATTTTAGCCTTTATGAACATAATCCGCGCTATCCTAAACCTTTTGGATACAGAGTTTTAAACATTTTAGAAGATTACTCTATTCCAAAGGTCAAAGTCTGGCCATTTAGGTATTCTGTTGTGCCCCCTTGGAAGCTTCTTTCTGTGGAGCACTGCAGGTTCTTCACTGGTAGCAAGGAAGAAATGAGTGCCGAGATGCTGCGTATCTCCTTTTTAGAACATTTGGCGGACCTTGATGGCTCAGTCATAGTTTTTACAGATGGATCCAAGTCTGACGCAGGCGTTGGCTCTGGAGTTGTATTTCCCAATTTTAATAAGATTGGAAGGCTACCAGATCAGGCATCCATTTTTACAGCGGAGTGTTATGCAATCCTAACTGGCCTTAAAGAGATTGCTTGTCATTCTGGAGAACAATTTGTTTTATGTTGCGATTCACTGAGTGTTGCAAGCTATTGGTCATTTTAATTCACTCCATCCTATTGTTATTGAAATTTTAGAGTACCTTCAGTTTCTTAAGATTAGTGGTAAGAAAGTATCTTTCTGTTGGTCCCCTGCACATGTCGGTGTGGCAGGAAACGAAGTAGCAGACTCACTTGCCAAAACAGCTGTCAACCAAAGTAACATAGCTAGGTGTGCACTCCCTACAAATGATATGTATCCAGTCATTAAATCAGCGTTCCTTGATTCCTGGAAATTTGCATGGGAGCTAGAAAACCAAAAAATGAAAGAAATAGCTACCACCATCTTTCCTTGGAAGTATTCATAAATGAGTAGGCAAAGGGAAGTAATACTCTGTCGGCTTAGAATAGGCCATACAAAAATGACACATGGCTTTTTGATAAGTGGGGATCATCAGCCTTATTGTGACGACTGCGTAGTACCATTGACAGTCAGACACCTGATAGTTAAGTCCCCCAGTCTTTCAGATGAGAGAGATATACTTTCCTCCACGTTACAGGGGAACTGAAGATCGTTTTTCCCTTACCAAGATTTTAGGGACATTTTATTGAAAGCGCCCTGTTTAATTTTATTAATGCCATTGGTATTTTAAATAAAAATTAATTTTTTACTATTAATTTTGTAAGCTTATAGGTTTTACGATTATTATTTTTTTTTATCGTGGGGATTTTCCTTTTTTAAATATGCATTATATATTCCATTGTAGAGGCGTCAATAACCATTAGCAGTTGTGATGCCAGATAATCTTTAATAAATCAATCAATCAAATCCTCTCCCTCCTTCCTTTCGTATTATGTATAGTCTGTCCGTATTTGCTATTGGGTGTAGTGCTTTGTGTATTGTCATATGTTTCCTAGTTTTCTGGTCTATGTTGCGGAGTTCTGCCTTCGTCCATTCCACTATTCCTGCACTGTATCTGATTACTGGCACTGCCCATGTGTTTATGGCTTTTATCATATTTCCGGCGTTGAGTTTTGACTTGAGTATCGCCTTGAGTCTCTGCATATATTCTTTCCTGATCGTATCCTTCATCTCTTGGTGTTTTATATCCCCTCCTTCCATTATTCCCAGGTATTTGTATCCTGTCTCATCTATGTGTTTGATGTTGCTCTCATCTGGTAGCTTTATCCCTTCAGTCCTTGTTACTTTGCCCTTTTGTATGTTGACTACGTCACATTTTTCTATTCCAAACTCCATCCTGATGTCCCCAGATACAATCCTTACAGTCTGGATTAGGGTATCTATTTCCTTGATGCTCTTACCATACAGCTTGATGTCGTCCATGAACATCAGATGGTTAATTCTGTTGCCTCTTTTCTTGAGTTGGTAATCAGCATCCATCTTCTGCAGTACTTTTGTCATGGGAATCATGGCTACTACGAAGAGTAGTGGGGACTGTGAGTCGCCCTGGAAGATCTCTCTCCTGATATTAACCTCAGCTAGTCTTATTCCAGAGCTTGTAAGTATTGTATTCCAGTTGCGCATTGTATTTTTGAGGAAACTGATGGTGTTTTCCTCTGCCCTATATATTTTCAGGCATTCTATTAGCCATGTGTGTGGTATCATGTCGAAGGCTTTCTTATAGTCTATCCATGCCATGCTTAGGTTGGTTTTCCTTCTCTTACTGTTCTTCATTACCATTTTGTCTATCAGGAGCTGGTCTTTTGTGCCCCTACACTTCCTTCTGCAGCCTTTCTGTTGGTGGGGGATGGTGTTTGTCTCATCTAGGTAATTGTATAGCCTTTCACTGATGATACCTTAGTAACTTCCACATTATTGGTAGGCAGGTGATAGGCCTTTAGTTACTGGCTATGTTTCCCTTACTCTTGTCTTTCTGGACTAAGGATGTTCTTCCTGTGGTCATCCATTTGGGCGCATGGTGGTTTGTGATACAATACTGGAGTTGTTCTGCTATTCTTGGGTGTAGGGCCTTGAAGTTTTTGAGCCAGTATCCATGGACTTCATCGGGACCTGGGGCTTTCCAGTTGGGCATTTTCTTTAGTTGGTGTCTGACTGTGTCTGTCATGATGTCAGTGAATCTTTGTTTTATTCTCCCAGTTTCTTCTGCCTTGACTTCCTGGAGCCATGTTGCATGTTTGTTGTCTGATACTGGATTGCTCCATATGTTTTCCAAGAGTCTCTGACTTGGTTCGGCTTCAGGAATTTCTTGGTGGTTGTCTTCCCCTCTTAGTTGGCTGTATATTATTATTATTATTATTATTATTATTATTATTATTATTATTATTATTATTATTATTATTATTATTATTATTATTATTATTATTATTATTAAATCAAAAGCGACATTTTTAACATCCCAAAGCATCAAGATGAAGTCAGTAATACTGTTGTGCCCCTGTAAATTAAGTCCTGTAAAACAATGTAATTGCACGAAGTGTTCTAGAGAGATCACCAACGGGCGAATGATCAGAAGTGAGTCATTTCATATACTCCAAAATGGAAGACTTACTGCAAATTTTTCCAAATGCATATTTTAGACTCTTAACTGGAAAATTATCTTTTAATTGTGTAAAATATTTTTGTATGTGTACATCTGTTGTGGTAAATTTATTTATAGAATAATACCGTTCGCGTATTTTTAGAGTTCCATCCAGCATTGTAATTAGAGTATGTATATATGTATTATGTACCAAGATTACGAAATCATTACACTTTTTAATGTAGAACTGATTAGTCATAATTACCGAAAAAACAGGCAAATATATCAGATTTAAACCACGCAAATAAAATTTTGCACTGCCAGTCAACACAACATATTAGCTACCATGACATGAGCCTTCATGAATAAGTCATGAAAAGCTCTTACTATCTAATACAATATAGCGCCGTACAATACTAATGACTTTTCACCAGACACACGGGGACGATCTTATGTTCCTAAGCATATTTTCATGCGCATATTTTTATGACCCTATTTTGTAAGAGTATATTTTCGTGAGCGTATTTTTATGACTGTCTGTTACGAGTTATGGTTCTCCCTACAAGTCGTCTTGAGTTGCAGGTCGTGCTCTGAAACTGCCTTCGTTGCTTGTTTCCATTAGAGGATTAATGAATCTCGCAGTAATTAGAAAGTTCAGCTTAATAGTTGTTGGGCTATGTTTATATCTGTTTTCATGATGGTAATGAGATCTGCTACTACTAGCACTTTTATTACTATTAATATTATTTCTTTTGTCTGTGTGTGAAAGGGGTTGACGATATCTGTAAGATTCCTTTTAGCCATTTAAATTTACATTGTTAACTTTTTTTTAGATTTTTGCGTTAACTTTTGGCAGATTTTGACTCCTGAGTAGTAAATTATTGGTGTAACCATGGAGCCCATCTCACCACCCAATTTCATCCAATTCTGTTCATCCATTCCAGAATAATCATGACAACTCAAGTAAAAACAAATAAATGAACTTAAATATAGAAACTTTAGGCTATCTGAAGGCATTTGTGTAATTATTATTATTGGTGATTAGAAGTAGTCGTAGAAGTAGTAGTAATAGTAGTAGTTGTTGTTGTTGTAGTAGTAGCAGTAGTAGTACACTGTTGAAATAAACTACAATTGTCACTTTTAGTATTTTCGATTATAAATATCATCAGAATTCTTTTATTAAAACATCACCTCTTTTCAGTTTGCATTCTCATCATTTATTGTTATTTTCCCTACCGGGTAATGAGAACAGTCATAACCATCTGACCCCGATACGACGACTTAAAGAGGTTCGTAGGAAAGGGAGAGAAAGACCAGAGCGAAGAAAAGAAGAAGGAAACCCCCAGAGGATGATACACGTCGTTGATTCAGGTGAACTTTCTCTGTATCTGTCGAGAGCAATATATTAGTTGGTTAATCCGAGCCCTTTTACACAGCCCACATCCCTCACGGGTCGTGGCTAATATATCTGAGGTGTGTGTTTGGGTTTTCAGATTCCTTGTCATGATTCATGGGGTCCCAAGAGATGATTCATCAAGATTTATCACGAGGAATCTTCTGGGAAGATTCGGCAAGATTTCTCTCGGAGAGTCACCTTGCGTTGCCTGAGAGATCCGACTTGAATTATTCACCTCGAGGCATCTTGGAGGTTCAGGAAGGTTCATCAGTAAAGATTCGGTACGACTCATCGCAGTGATACTCCTAGAATCATCTGGAATGTATTCCCAGACTGATAAGAATCTTTATTAAGAATCTGTAAGATTCATCGGAAAGCATCATCAGCAACATCTTCGAAAATCCCCGAAAGATTCGCCAATACCTTCAGGATGATTAGCATCATTTCGACTTGAAGATTTCCCAAAATACATCTGGAAATATTCATCTAGAATAATTGAGAGAGATTTGCCGAGATTCTTTGGAAGCAAATAGGGATTTGTTCATCGAGTTTCACCAAAATTCAAGAATATTGGCTTATATTCACCAGGAGCATTCACCAAAATTCATCAAAAAGCAGGAGGATTCATCAGGCTCCACTTCAGAGATTCACACTTGCCCATCAGGATGATTCAGCAAATTTCAACTTTGGTTATTTAGAAGATTTTATCGCCGCTTTTCCAAGAAGATTTCGCAGACATTCTACGCTCATACTTCTCTCTCTCTCTCTCTCTCTCTCTCTCTCTCTCTCTCTCTCTCTCTCTCTCTCTCTCTTATCATTATCATTGTCATATCATCGTCGTCATCGTGTCATAATTCACTTTGCTATAATATAAATTACCCTAGAGATGATAATGACTTAAATA
>NC_087221.1:20963329-21030829 GCF_015104395.2 Macrobrachium nipponense
CTAGTCTGATGGCACATCTCATATTACTAACTCTGTAATGATTCATACTCATAACACCTTCATTAAAACGACTTGTAATGGACGTGAACTTAAGTTCTCCCGTTTTGGTTCATTAACATCCACGCCAACAAGGAACTCTCAGCTGGAATCCCCGTAAGTCACACTCATTCTGTTGTTCTCTTGAGCCCACTATAACCCATTACCACTCGCGCCAGTTTCTTAAGGAACGTCGTAAGTTGTAAAGCACTAATTAGTCGTTTCTGAAGGTTTACTAATGAGGGACGAAGATCGTAATGACGCGGGAGATTGAGGAAGTAAATAAGAAACTCCTGCTTTATCTGGAGAGAGTATCACTTATGAATGGTTTCATATCGTAGGGGTGATAGTTACCTCGTCAAGGCCCTCCCAGTTTGATTTCATATAATATCTCTCTCTCTCTCTTCTACCCAGGTTCGACACACAAAAGTCAACTTACAATCAGATACTTAATTCGTTGCTTAGAGCCCGTTCATTTATCGCCCTCTTGGCTTCGCGAGCCAGACAGACAACAACGCCGAACCCTAAATGTAAATTATAGCCAGCGAAAAATCACACCCAGCAATTTATGCCAATATTATTGCTTCATATCATCATACGTCATGTTTATACCCAGAATGTAAATGCTTTTCGTACCCAGACAAAAAAAAGATAGGATTCTTAGAACCTAGAGTGATGTCTTTGCTCCTCAAAGTTCCAAGGTTACAGAGACATGTCACATGTAATCATTGCACTCGAGGGCAAAATGTTTGTAGTACTTGTATTCCATCTTCGCAATCCTCAATTTACATTCCGACGGTTGTAGAACTTTCACCTTCTTTTACTACAAGCCGTTCTTGGCATTTTTATTTCTTCAGTAGGTAACTGATCTCTACGAGCTCTCGTAAGCTGTCGTCGTTAATACATACATACATACATACATATATATATAATGTGTGTGTATATATATATATATATTAATATATTATATATAAATAAAATGTTGAAATGTGTATATATATATATATATATTAATATATATATTATATATATAGATATATATATATATATCATATATATATATATATATACGTATATGTATGTATATATATAAACACATGGGTTACTGTTATATGTAAAATTAAAGGACTTTTTTTCAGTTAAAAGTAAAAGACTAGATTGCACGCTAATAGTGATGTTTTTAATATGTATAAGATCTAAATCAAAATGGATTGCTTACAAGCCCTATTAAAAGAACTTCAGCGGTACAAGATGAAACAATATGTCATACCAAAGACAACGAAAGAGAACTTGAAAACAAATCAATATATTGAAAATTCGAGCCTTCATTAAAATGGGACGGTCGTTTTAAATAGTGGCATGAATACGAATCAGTGATGAAACAAGAAAATAGAACCTTGGATGAAAAGAGATTAGCGAAATCTCCCAAACAAGCGATATGAATTAATCAAAGCAAGCAACAAGGAGCGCGTCATTGAAACTCTCACAATAGTCAGTGCTCCATGACCTTGACTTATATAGCTATTGAAGGTTATTGTTAGTCTCTATTTTTTCATCTGTTTGTTTTTTTGTATGTAAGATAGGCTTCAAATGTTAGTGTATGGGAAATGAGCTTCAAATACTTCCTTTTGGGGGGAATGAGCTTCAAATACTAGTGTATGGGAAATAAACTTCATATACTATTTTATTGGAAATGAGCTTCAGGTACTAGTTTATGGCAAATGATCTTCTGGGTAATAATGTATGGCAAATGAGCTTCAGGCACTACAGTACAGGTTTACAGGAAGTGAGCTTAAGATACTAGTTTATGGGAAATGAGCTTCTGGTACTAGTTTTTGGGAAATGAACTTCCGATATTAGTTTATGTGAAATGATTTTCAGATAATAGTGTATGGGAAATAAGCCTCAGGTACTAGGTTATGAAAATGAGTTCAGATACTATAGTGTATGGGAAATGAACGTCGGATATTGGTGTATGGAAAAGGAGCTCCAGATGCTAGTTTATGGAAAATTAGCTTCAGTTACTAATGGAAAATGAGCCCCAGATATTAGTTTATGGTTTCTGGTGATAGAAGTTTACTATCGACGTGGTTCGGAAGTCACGTTAAGCCGTTGGTCCCGTTGCTGAATAACCACTGGTTCCATGCAACGTAAAATCACCATACAAACAAACTAGTTTATGGGAAATGAACTTTAGATATTAATGTATGGGAAATGATTTTCAGGTACTAGTGTTTGAGAAATGAGCTTCAGATACAAGTTTATGGGAAATGAACTTCAGGGACTAGTTTATGGGAAATTATCCTCAGATACTAGTTTATTAGAAATGTCCTTCAGATATGAGTGTATGGGACATGAGCGTCAGATACTAGATTGTGGGAAATGAGCTTCAGATACTAAAGATAGCCAAGCAAAGAGTTTTTTCAGGAGATTGTTTCAAGAATGGTTGTAACAATTAAACAGAGAAATTCCATCAATGGGAGGAAGTAGTCGAGAAGAAACTTTGGATATGGTATTGATTTTATGGATGGGCAATATACTCTTAACACTATTTCAATTATGTTACATGAATATCTCCTTCCTTTTAATATTGAAATAATGATAGACATCGTAGACTCAAATTAAAATAAAAGATAAATTATAATGATAGTAATATTGATCGAAAAATTAATTTTAAAGTCGTCGGATGAATATTTATCTGTTAATATTTATTATATATATATATATATATATATATATATATATATATATATATATTTAACACTCAGCCATTCATATATTAGCATATATACTATATACTATGTATTAATATATATACACATACATACGTATATATGATTAAATATGTATATTTAACTCTACGGCTGATGCCCGCCATGACTGGAAAATGACATAAAGACCAACCACATTAGAAGGCAAGCGAGATTGAAGAATTGATAATATTTTTTGCGAGAGAGAGAGAGAGAGAGAGAGAGAGAGAGAGAGAGAGAGAGAGAGAGAGAGAGAGAGAGAGCGTAGGGCCGAGATGGTCCTAGGCAGTAGATTTGAAAGATTATCCTATGCTTTGTAAGTTGCTTCTTCATAAAACTACTAGATTTATTTCACAACTTGTGTGTGGAAAACTATATTTTTGGTTATCCCACAACCAACACCCCCGCCCCTCTCTCTCTCTCTCTCTCTCTCTCTCTCTCTCTCTCTCTCTCTCTCTCTCTCTCTCTCTCTCTCTCTCTCTCTCTCTCTCTCTCTGCTCGTTAATTTGTATTCCCATGACATTACTTGTAGAGATAGCATTTTTCACCCACACACTCACGCGTTAGGCACACACACATATGCACGTATATCAATTTCATTTTGGTCTTCGTTTATCTGATTACTCGTTATATCAACGAAGAGAGAAGTAGCTAAAACAACGAAAACATGATGCGTTTAGTCATCATATTTCGTGGGTAAAATTTCCACTTCCAACTATGACTTAGGAATAATTCGAGAACCTGTTAAAAAATGTTCACCCTTTCAAAATCCCTCATTTCTTTCATTTGCTAAATTAAGTCGTGGACGGGGATATATCGAATCCGTGCAGAATTGCTATCAGCACGGAATACGAAAATATTACCCACGGTCAAACAAGAGGAGATCATTTCCCATCGTATATGCGCCCTCGCCTCGAGTAATAGATAGCTTGGCATTGTTGTTTTCACCCATCGCATGCTAACTTAGTAGGTGGTCATTTTCCCTTCGCAGAATATGCGGGAAACGTTGGCTAGAGAATGTGTTTTGATGAGTGATGGATAGTTTTATGGAAAATTTTTATTATTCTTGATTAGCGACAACTCTGAACGCCGAAGAGGACATAGTAGCTTGGCGCAGATTATTATTATTGTTTTATTATTGATATTAGTATCGACTTATCGATCTTATTATTGTTTTGAAGGTCAGGATGCATTCTTTTTCATTCCAAAACTGTTTGATCACAGAAGTGTACATTTTTATCTGTTCTGAACATTTAGCAGACCGAATCTGAATTTGTTCCCGGACTAAACTAAAAGTTTAAAGTTTCACAGTTTCGTGCATCATCATCGCATGAAAATTGTTTCATTATTATTACTCGAAATATCAAGAGAAATACTATTATAAAATAATGTAAATTCATGTGAATAACTGAAAAACAAAGAAATTGCCTCTTTGAGCGGCGTGAGCAGAGTATAGCCATAAATTTACAGAGGAAAACATGAAATGCATAAAACATGTCATGTTCGGTATGCCATAAAAGGACAATACATGATGCCTCTCCTTACATCACGGCTTCTTCCTGTTTGGATGCGACAGTATGTGATGCACCTTTTCATGAAAGAGATAAGTCTTTACCTGCAGATTAGTGGTGTCTACTTTTGAGATACCTTTCAACATGAATATGCCATACCTGTCTATCTAACTGTTCACTCACACATTATATATATAGTAATATATATATATATAGATATAATATATATATATATTATATATATATGTGTATATATAATATATATATATATATATATATATATATATATATATATATATATTTATATATATATATATATCTATATATATAATTATATATAATATATATATTATTATAAATAATATATAGTATAATATATATATATATATAATTGTTATATATATATATATAATATTAATAATATATATTTATATATTTAATGTGTATATTATATATATATATACTTGTATATATACTATATATCTATATATATACTATATATATATAATATATATATATATATATATCTCTAAATATTTGATATATATATATATATATATATGTATGTAATGTATGTATGGTATGTATGTATGTATGTATGTATGTATGTATGTATGTATGTATGTATGTTTATGTATGTATGTATTATGTATGTAATGTATGTATTTAATCTTGGTATATATAAACAATTTTATATATTATTATATAATATGTATATGTAGAGATACTATATATTATATACGAATATATATGTGTGTGTTTTGTGTATATTTGTGTATATATATATATATTATATATATATATATATATATATATATATATATATATATTAGATATATAGATATATGTATATGTATATATACTATATTATAGACGAATATATATGTGGTGTTTGTGTATATTTGTGTATATATATATATATATATATATATATATATATATATATATATAATATATCTATGTATGTATGTTGTATGTATGTAGTATATATTGTATGTATGTATGTATGTATGGTATGTATGTAATGAGTATGTATCTTATGTATGTATGTATGTATGCTATGTATGTTGTATATATAAATAAAGTATATATATAGATATATCTATATGTATATTGTATAATACTATAATATATACGAATATATATGGTGTGTTTTGTGTATATTTGTTGTATATATAATAAACAATAGGATATATTATATACAACATTATTATATATAATATATAATATATAGATATATATATATAATGTTATGTATGTAGTATGTATATACATATCTAGTATGGATATATTATGAGATATATATATATATATTATTATTTTTTTTTTTAGATATATATAGAGGGATATATAAACATATGGTATATATAAACAATTATATATATATTATTAATATATATAATATATATATATATGTGTGTATATTGTATATGTCTATAATTACTTATATATGATATCGAATATATAGTGTGTGTGTATATTTGTGTATATATATATATATATATATACATACTATAGTATTGTGTCTATTTGTGTATATATATATATATATACATATCTTGTTATGTACAATAGTATATAGATATATATATATATATATATGATATAGTATATATTTATATGTATATATACCCATATGTTTATATATATATTTATATATATATATATATATAGATATAGATAGATATATATATATTATATATATGGTTATATATATATAATGTTATATATACATATATATATATAGATATATATATATAATTGTTTCTATATACAATATGTTATATATATCAAATATATATAAATAAATATTTAGATATATATATATAAGCAAGTTTATATATATATATATATTATATATACATATTTATATAATTATACTTTATTTATAATATATAATGTATATATATCAGAACTTTTAAACTTGTTTTCACTTATATAAATAAACTAACAAAAATATTTATTATTGACGTAGAAGTGGATGCCTTTCGTCGCTTGTTTTTTGCATGAAAGACATTTGACAGTCCAACAAACAGCCGTGACTACGAACCATAGCCACGGCTTAGTGGCCATTAGTTTTATTAAGCATGTTGCCTGCAAATTAGGTATCGCGAATTTTAACACCAGAGCAGAAACTAGTCTGAAAGAGAAGTGTCCTGGATGCTTGTTCCGCTCATTACTCGTTTCCTTGACGATCCACCCCGTGGGGTGGGGGTAGTGCCGTCTGTGGACCTCGTGCGGTGCACTGTAGACATTACTAAGTTTTTTGCAGCGTGCCTTCGGCCCATAGCTGCAACCACTTTCGTTCCTTTTACTCTACCTCCTTTCATATTCTCTTTCTTCATCTTACTTTCCACCTTCTCCTAATAGTACTTGATTCTTAGTGCAACTGCGAGGTTTTCCTCCTACTTCACCTTTCAAACTTTTTACTCCCAATTTCCCTTTCAGTTCTGAATGACCTCATAGGCCCCAGTGCTTGGCCTTTGGCCCAAATACTATATTCAATTCAATTCTATATAGGACACTGTCCCGAGCACTTAAACCTCGCACAATCTGACATCTACATATGACTTTTGCATTCCAGAGGCCATGAAATAAGAGTTTTTCGTAAACAACTTTTAAACCGACGGATGGATTTCCACGCTACTAAAGCATCGAGTGTTTCTAACATTGTCCTAATATATAGTAGAACATTGAATTGACAGATGTTTTTAATTAAGCTGTTTACTCTTAGAAAAAAAGACCAAGTTCTGCCTTTCCTCAAACCGTTCTGAACAAGTGGTGCTTCATGACGTATCTGTGACGGAGAGCCAACCCTCTTACCTATAGATTAAATCATAATTAAATCTAGAACATTATATTTCGTCATACAATATATCAATTTGCTTTGAAAAATTTCTTATTGCCAACGATAGATAAAAAACCATTTGATAAAGATGGTAGATGATATGCTATAGGACGTCACTGATACACGTCACCACTTTTGCGGATGGTTGGGTGGCTAAGCGAAGCTTTTAACCTCATTTTCTTAGGTGCAACAGTTATTGAAACACTTATGGAGACGCACAGTGCTTCCGAAAATTAGGACGACGTTTGAAACACTCAGTGCTTTAGTTACATGGAAATCCATAGGTTGGTTTAAAAGTTGTTTCCGAAAAACGCCATGTCATGGCCTCTGGAATGCATAGCAGCTCTTGAAGTGAAATCCCACCTTCGTTTCACCATTTTGGCAACAATGATGAAGCAGTGGATGCAACCGTCTTTCATGGTGGTTTGTTGAAAATGGTTAAAGTAGGAGCATTAAGACGATTGTGTTGAAAAACAGTGTAATAAAAATCTTTCACCTTACAGCAGGCAGTATCGAAGGAAAAAGATACTAACATATATCAGAATTTCATGGATAAAGTATTGGACTCATGTTTCACTGTCGGTGGTTCAGATCCACATGCGGTGATGCTTTCTTGGCCAAGTCGGGAACTTTTTTGAACGATTTTTATAGTTAAAATACCTTCATTATCACAACTTCACGGATAAAGTTGCTGTCAATAAAATGATCCCCATCATCATATGCCGCCACGAGAGAAATTTGCATCCTTTCATAAGATGCAACAGAATTCCTAGATAATTTAGGGAAGATGTCAGAAGGTGCCTGCTGTACGATTTGGAATTAGGATCTTCTTGACCTTAATTTCAGAATATTTTGAAAATCAGTTAAATAAAGCGAGAATAAAGCATGCAACTCTCTGAGACTATGCTAGCCAATAATATCTCTCCCCTCTAAAGCAAATACATAAACCACTTACACCGGACAATTAATTAGTTTCTCAGGACACAAACGAAAAAGTCAAGGACGTCTTAATAGACGGTGCTAAAGAATGTATTCTTTGCCAAAAAAAAAAAAAAATGAGGAGGAATCTGAGATCACTGGCAGATTGCTCCGGAGATTGCATTTAAAAAAATGAATCATAGCCCTCTGATAGACTATGCTGGAACCTGTATTCTTACTGGAAAGCTAAACATAAGTCATCTCTTATTGATGGTGAAGTGAATTCATTCGACAGTCAATGTACAATCGTGAATGACCTCTTCATAAATAGCATTTCCATTGTGCCATTGACGGGTTATGATTTCGGTAAAAGCTATTCTGAGGCTCCTCTTCCTGGTTGGTACCGTTCAGCTGGATGATCCTGTGGTGTGGATCATTGAAAGGGACCGAGGCTTGTTTCTTTGCTTGTTTCCTTTTCTTTCTTAGCCTTTATTTATTTATTCTTACTTTTGCGGGTTTCTTTCCTCAATCTTGCTTGGTTTATACCTTTTTTATTTTCGTCGATTTCAAAGCAGCTCACATTTTCCATTAAGGTACTTTTATACAGGTGGATAGATAAATAGATTGAGGATATTGCGTGCGTGTATACATACATGCATACATTTATTGTACACACATGAGTATATATGTACATACAGTATATATGTACATATACAGTATATGCATACTATATACATATGAATATACGTATATATATATATATATATATATATATATATATATATATATATATATATCATATAATAATTATATAAATATATATATAATAAATATATTTATATAGATATATATACATATATATATAAGATTAGCAAAAATATTAAAAATACGTTGCTCGCTTATGATATCTCCTAAATGCTTTTGTATCCAGCTGAATGATCCAATCCTTGTACTTTTTTGTGTTTTAGATCATTTATCATCACTTAATTGCCATCATTACAGTCCTTCCCCTCTTCTTCCCCCATCTATCTCCCTGAGTCGCAGCTCCCCCTGGTCTTTCCATACGGATAACTCCATCATTTTTCTCCCAACTCCTTCAACTCCCTTTTTCTGCCTCGGCCATCGGACACTTTTAATCATCTGTACAATAGTTTTACCCTCAAAACAAAACATAAGTCTACGACTAGACTTCAGTGCTACGCCAGCGAAACGCTAGCCAATTTTACTGGTTGTTAACGGAGTCTACCGCGAAAACAAGGGTTAATTGGCCATAAATCTCCGGGGATTTCATTTCCATACGTGACCCAAAACTCAGATCAAGAAGATGCCCCAGACACGGGCCGTCGGGCCCGTATGACTGAACGAATAATATCTTCTCTGCTATTAGCAGGAAAGTAAAAGTGTTTCTCCCGTCAGGCCTTCCGGAGCGCCGATGTACGATGATTTCCATTCTTTCACTACCGTCGCCTTTGCATTTGCGCGTTCTTTGCTCGCTTCGAAATTTTAGCGCTTGTCTATCGTATTGATATTCTTTCTGAATCTCACCAATAGAAATAAATTCGCAGCCTAAGAAACTGGATATGAATGACGTCCTTTGCAATCCCGACGTGGCAACCGAATGAACTTGAATTAGCGGAGAAAGTGACCAATCAGAATCCCTGCGGTTCGTCACGTGACTTCCCTACAACAATGGCGGGAATGCTTCGAGTGGGACGAGTATAAAAGTTTAAGAATGGCGGTGATCCTACAAGTCGAGTTGTCGATTGTGAACCTTTGTACAGACAGCAGGGGAGATGCGGCTGCCGATAGCGAAGCTGTTGTTGGTGTTCGGTAAGTGGTTGTTCAAACGAGGCACGAGAGGACGAGGATTACCTGTGACGAAATGGCAATGAAAACGCGCCGCCGACGAAAGAGGCAGAGAGCGAGCGTTCCAAACGGGATTTATTCAAAGCGAAGGAAATATATCCAGTGCAGCGGTGACTCGGTTTTACCCTGACAAAGAGGAGATGAAGAAAACAAAAAGCAAAATGATTCAAGACATGAAAGCGAAAGTGGATCAGTGGGTCAACGGCTCTTGGGCCCCGTTATCTCGCTTTGCGTCGAGGGCCTCCTCCAGATATCAGATGTCTCTTCTCTTCCGAATAATCCTTTTCGCAAAGTAGACTCTGAACTTCTCGAGAACCTTCTTTATGCTACTTCCGTGCGCTCGATACATCGCAAAAAAAAGTAGAGACAAGTTTCATGCACATTCATGTATGACTGTATAGTCCATACGTCTGTATTCATATGAATATGCTTTTACATATTGTGAATATGTAGTGTATGCATATGAATGAAGTCATAAGAGTCATGTTCAGTCATTCAATTAGTTTGAAGTTAGCCAAACCACATTAAAAGAAGTTCGCAGTATTTTTCTGGACAAATAAACTAGAAAACTTTTTTCGTGATTCTAATGAAAGAGAAATTCATTTATTACAAATTAAAAACCGTTCCCGAGAGTCAGCTGATATCAAAAATGTCATTAGAATACTTAAATATAATGCACATTGAATTATTCTGTGAAAGTTAATTCTTCATTGAGAGGATTTCTGAAAACAGGTTGTACGTACATCCCTCACTATCAAGAACACGTAGAAACTACTATATATATATATATATATATTATATATATATATATATATATATATATATATATATATATATGCTTTAACCACCTCTGAATAATGGCAAATGCCCTGTGCACAGTATTTAGTACCCATCATAATCAATTGACATTAAAGCTTTTTTTTTTATACAAACCACTTTTTATATAATTTTCGTTCCTTTATTCATATATATATAATATATATATATATATATATATATATATATATATATATATATATATATATATATACACACATATATAACCTGATCCATTTTATGAAGTATGGCCCGGCATAGAAATAATGAACATGTCAGGAATTAGAGGACAATGAAAACTCCAACATATCTTAAGAGAAGCGACAACTTGAAAATATGTTTCCTATCTCGTCGTAAAAGCTTAACGAGACTTTTATTGACATTCGATTAATAGTTTATTGAAGTCTCCAAATTTGTCGTCGAAAATGCTAGAGAAAAGACTTCCCGACTTGACAGGCTTCACTGAATTCATAAATGAAAAAAATAGACTTCCGATCAAAAAAAGGACTTTAAAAGATGCGTAATTCTCCAGGGCTAGTCAAATTTGAAGTCTCGTTTAAGATATTTGTGAATGTCTAAGACTGTTTGTACGATCTAGCATATTTATTTTCTGTGGTTTGCTAGATGGGCGCGTATGTATATATATATATATATATATATAGATATATATATATATATATATATATATATATATATATATATATATATATTTATATCTAATGTGTTTATTGTTTATATGTATATATATATATATATATATATATATATATATATATATATATATATATATATATATATATATCTTTATCAATGCAGTAACCCCTCGATATCACTAAGATCCTCATGAAAAAACCAAGTATACTCATCGATAATCATTTCCTCAAAGCTCATTCAGACACCGCAAGAGGAGCCAGATAATAAATGAGAGAATGCCAACTGCTACTTCCTGTCTTGTGGCCCAGCGACGCAAGACAAATGGTAAACAATCAATAATGCGCTTCGCCTAGCCTTGCCTTCCCAGGGCAGAGTCTTGGAATAACATTTGCATGTCATTGTGTGCCGAGCCTTCATCGCTCTTGTCGCTTTGCTCATTTTCAGTTTGTTTTTCGTACCCGGTAGGATATAGCGTCGTGAGATACGTCAATGAATTCGATCTGAGTCGATATAAAAAATTGTGTGAAGTATATTATAATGGGCATTTCCATCAATAGTTCTCTTTATATGTCAGTCTTAAAAAATTCCAATTCGACCGCAGGTTGTATCCGTTGCAATTTTCGATTTATTCTACTTCTTATTATCACCTTTTCAATGAATTAATCTCAATTTACCCCGCTCATAAATCCTTATTTAACCCTGATGAAACCGACCCCCTGCAAGTACAAGACCAGAATCCTGGCGAGGCAGTTGAAAGTAACTGGCAAATTGACCTTGTGAAGAAACGTAAGTCATCGGGTTTTTAATGTGTAATTTACTCGCAGGAGACGAGAGATCGAAAATCCCGTCAATTTGACGCCATGATATTCCTAAATTCTGACTGTCTGGGGATTTTCCAACTAACTCCAAGTGGCAGCAGACATTTGCGGGTGTGGGCAGTCGGGAAAAGCAGATGACGTCAGTGATGATTTAATTTAATATTTTTCCAAATTATAATCTAAAGAAGATGCAGAAATCAAATGGTTCATGAGTTAAGGAAGTGTGAAAATAAGCCGTTTTGTGTAAATCAGCCACCACCAAGGCGGTCGTCATTTTCATTGACGACATTTAACTTTTATTATTTCAAACTGTTTCTCTCTGCAGCCGCATCAATCCTTGGAAGCCACAAGACAAACATCATTAAACAAATCTCGCCTTCCTCGGATGTAGCCGAGTAAACATCTAACTTTTTCTTCTTCTCCTTCTTCTTCTTCTTCTTCAACAAACTAAAGCAGCAAGTTGTGGATCGTTTTCTGCTTCTTCGTTTTTTTTTTCGTAACAAAAAGTTGCTGACGTTTGATACCGAAAGTTGCAGATGTTTCGCCTTCTATAATTTTCTCCTGTTTATCATGTCATATATTATCTTGCAGTACTTAGTTTCCTCCTCATCTAACCCCTGCTCCTCCTCCTCCTCCTCCTCCTCCTCGTCTTTACCGTGACTTGCATCTTCCCATCATCACCATCTTCGCAATCATCTTCCTCCCTGTAGCAATACGGTCTCAGGGTCGGTTACTCTTCCTCCATGTACGACTTCCCTTTTTTATTCGCCCTCCGTACTTTCCCTTTCGGACGGAAAGCGCGCCAACTGCTGATGAGTGTTCGTCATTGAGGATCCTGGAGAGCTTGAGAGCTTAGGAGACATTTGCCTGAGATCTCGTCATTCTGAGAAGCAGAATAAGTGAGTAATGGCAACGTAACAGATGTCTGATCTTAGCTCTCATCCCTTCATTTTATTGTTGAATTTGTCTTCGGTCTTTCTGCCAGGCTGCGTTCCAGCATTTATTTGAACTGAGAAACTGACTGAAGATCTTTTAGTCTGATTCTCAAAGCTCGGAAAGTGACAAGTCTCGCGATATGTAGTCACAAAATTGTCGATAATAGAAGACAAGGGTATTCCATGTAATTTAATGAGATGGCGCCATTTTGGGCACATGATTATTTTCGAGTCTTAAATATGTTTTTGTGTCTTTCACGTCAAAATTTTGATTTTCGGATTCTCGCCGTATTTCTGCATTTTCATGTGTCCCCGAATTGGTACCCTAGTCCCACCACTCCCACCCACAGAACAAAATGAAAAAGTTCAACAGTTGATTGGTTTGCACGTTTTTATCGTCCATAGGTGGGAGAATAAGTTAAAGGAGGAAACGTTAGATGGGACCAAACTGAAGAGAGAAAAAAAAAAAACAATTAACTCCCCTACTGACAAAAGGAGGAAGAGCACTATTCAACTATAACATTAAAGGCCATTTGAAAACAAAGAGGGGGGAGGGAGAAGGGGGTCTCTCTAAAGAGGCGATTACTCGCCCCGAGGCAAAGAAATTAATGGCATATTGCAAGCGATGAAGTCAGGGCCATTAAGACCATTAAAGCATGTTTTGCTTGTGCGTTAGGATGGCCGTTTGCTTGCATGAGTATGCGCGCGAGCCTATTTGCATAGACAAACAAACTCGTCGTAGACGAGCTCTTTGCCTTTTCGCAATACACATTGAGATATTATGAATGTATGTATATGTATATATATATATATATATATATATATATATATATATATATATATATATATATATATATATATAATGTGTGTGTGTGTGTGTATGAATATACTCTTATATCCCTCGATCTCCCAACCTAATTACTTATCTACTTCTCTTCTTCTAAGTATACAAATAATATCCCAGACAAGGAACAAAACGGAAAGATCGCCAAAACAAGAGCCAAGACTGAAGTCGTACAGAATCCGTCTCGGATAGACAGTTTATCACAAAAGTCAAAATGTATCTCCTGTTTTTTCAAATATTACTTGCGATCCTCTTGCTTCGTGTCATAGGTGAGCATTTTGAATTTCAAATCACCTGATGAATTTAAGCAGTTCCTCAAACGTGCCATGTGAAGGATAAAAATGCTGCCTGTTGGCAGCCATCGGTTTTGTTTTACAGCTGCTCCCTGGAGAAAAGTTGATAATATATTATCTAATAGTAAAAGTCAGTGGATTCCTATAGCTGTAAGTGCAGAAAATACTGCGCCTATTATATATCGGTTTCATTTGTTAAATGCTGCAGTCGTTTCTTTTCAAGCGACATGGAATTGCTCATCTCATTCGCATTTCAGCAGCAGCATTCCATTGCAAATGTTTGTCAAGGATCTCCAGAGCTGGATAAACAACGAGGCACCATAAGCAAACTCACTCCTCTCCTCTAGAGCAGCTTCCTTTGCACATTAACTTGGGTATTTTCACTGAATTGCAAAGGAGGTGTCACAAGAAACCCCCAATCTCTCTCTCTCTCTCTCTCTCTCTCTCTCTCTCTCTCTCTCTCTCTCGTTCTTCTTCCTCTTCTTCTTCTTCTTCTACAACTTGTGCCTGCGAGGAGCGGCTTGTACTCGAGGCAAATTGTTCCTTCGCTCGTTGCAGAACGATAATGTCGATGCAGTCATTACTTTAAGTACTCCGAAATGCTCGTAACATCGGTAATAACGGGGCTGTTTTGAGGGAGGATAAGCAAACAATCCAGTTGAATCTCAATAACTAAGGAAATTAGAATTAAGAAAAGAGAGAGGACAGAAACGAAGAATAGCAGAAACAGGTGATTATTTTCAAAAAAAAAATGGCCGTCCAAAATTATATTCTTATTTAGAGAGATTTCGCTACTTGTGTAACATAGCTAAAAAAGAAGCAGAAGCACCCTTTCTCGTTCGTTGCATATACAAGATGCCTTCTTGTTCCATACCTGAATTTCATGTTGGTATATATATTATATAATATATACTATAATAATATATAAATATATATATATATTATATATATATATATGTACAGTATATGTCTGTGTTAATATAGCTAAAAAAGCGACCCTTTCTCGTTCGTCATGGTTGGTATATATATATATATATATATATATATATATATATACTATATATATATATATATATATATATATATATATATACACGTATATGTGTGTATATAACTTTCAAATTTCTAACTACAATCTTAAACCTTGTTCCCGCAGCGTCATTTTGCCTTTTTTTATTCTTTTATTCGTTAAGTAGAATCAATACTTCACAGAGAAATATTTGCAGTTTATTCCTAAATATGTCAAGAAAATCTGAAGAAAAATGATGTAGTTTAAATAGTAAAGAATTCCCCATGACTTGACATTTTACTCTCTCGGAATTTTAGCGGCAGAATTATGAAAAAGACAACAACCCCCGCCCCCTTGCAAATCTCTCTCTCTCTCTCTCTCTCTCTCTCTCTCTCTCTCTCTCTCTCTCTCTCTCTCTCTCTAGTAACATTCTGGAATTCCAGAACCAACACTTAATCACGCTGTTTTTATCACTTCTCGTTGTCAAATACTTTTAGATTAAGCTGCGTGGAATGATTTGGGTATTCTATCAAGGACTCGAGTGAATTTTTCATCTGGTGGAGCCTTCACGCCCGTCAGGGCGGGGAGGGGAATGACGAGAGGGGTTGTTTTACTGCTGTCGGGAGGGAAGAGATCCTGAAGTAGGCGTGCGGGAGCACTCTAACAATGGGGCTTCTCAATTAATGCTCTCACTTTCACTCTTCGTAGGAAATGTGCAATTCGGAGGAGAGGGCACGTTCGAAGGACCCTACATGTAAAGGTGGCTTCTTTTTTTTTATTCTTCTTCTTCTTCTTCTTGGATGAGCTCAAGAACTCATCAAAATCGGCTTTCATGAAATAAAGCTTTTCTGATGGGTTTTTGTGAAAGAGATTGAAATGTGTGCCCGAAAGGTGAAAAGCTTTAAACGAGGACTTGTGGAACTGAGCGTTCAACAGAATGCTTATACGGGCGTTCGGTGAATAAAGTGAATAAATGAACGTTGAATAATGGGGTTCGTGTCCAAATAATCTTCTTTATTATAAAAACAATCACTTGACAAGTATACTCCTCGTAGACAGATCCATATGAAAAAGTCATGAATAAACAAGTGAGTTCCTAAACGTGCAATTGCCAAAAAGGGAAAAAGCACTTTGTAAATTATCTCTCCTTACGGTTATCGTATAAAAAAAAATTACCCCTGTTTATTCAGTTCATAAAATGAGACAGCGTAAAAGATTTGCGTAGGACCATATCTCAAGAGAATTAGGAAGGCGTCTGTTTGTTTGGTCATGGGTGTTATACAAACACACACATATATATATATATTTGTGTGCATGTGTATTACATATGTGTGTTACTCATTTTCACATCAACTTTAATTCATATGTAGAAGCAGTCAGGCTCTTTCATGTTTTAATTCAGGCATAGATTTTTAAGCTAGCCAGTTCCGTCCAAAGTTGAAAGAAAGATTATTCTAATATCTCAAAGCCATTTTCGAAATATATAAGACTTGGACAAACAAACACGCGAGAAACTGAGAATTCCTTTTAAGCCGCGATTAAATCTCCAACGAAAATAGTCATGACTTATCATAACTGAACAAACGTCTCTACCGGACTTCTCTCATCAGGCACCAAAAATACGAGATGACATGACGCAATGACTAAGCCAGACCACAGGCTCCAGAACTCGTCATTTTATCTACAGAAGAAGATCTGTCAGGATGCGGTCTCCAGGATAGACTATAGTCTTTCAGGAGGGGTCTTTGGTGGCTGCTTGGAGTCTTGCTTCATCTGCACCGCAAAGCCGCAGCAGATGCTTTGCACCTCAGGGTCACTCACTGCCTTCGCATTGTCTTCGTCAAGAAAGTGAATGTTACGATCTGAGAAGATATCACGGCGCAGTTCTTTTGTTTTTTTCGTTTTTCGTTCTTCTATCGCCTCTGATTCCTCTCTCTCTCTCTCTCTCAGAGCATTTCTCATTCCTACCTTTCGAGAGGATAATTGTTACCTGACCTCAGATCTACCTTATCCAAACATGAGTGACAGAAAATACTGGTGGTAAACTCCTTTAAAAATGAACGCTTGTCCCGTCTTCGTTTCTAAGTTAAGGCTGTTATGAATATTACTAATATTATTATTTCCGTTATTATTAGGTTCTACGACCAGACTACAAAGACCACGTTAGTTAATAACATTTATAAAGAAAAGCAGGGAAAATATGAATGGCGTCATGGTATCAAGCCAAAAATCCATTGGAGAATAGTACGAGATAGTTCACATGATCGGAAGTGACGTCATATTCCTGGGGCAAGGATAAACGCCGGGATGGAACACCGGTCGAATAATACATACCTCTCCACTCCTTCAAGGTCACGGCGAGAGCGTCCTTGTCTCGACCCAATTGAATTGCGCTGAGGGCGCTTCCTCCTTCGCTCGGAGATGCTCATATTTCTTTCTCAGACGCCCACGTAGGATGCTGCTGCTGCTGCTACTTCTTTGCTTTTTCTTCCTCTTGGGCACAGCGTCCTCAAACCCACCTTAATCTCTCTCTCTCTCTCTCTCTCTCTCTCTCTCTCTCTCTCTCTCTCTCTCTCTATCTCTCTTTCATTATCACCATCTTCACTCCCGCTCATTCAGCACCACTTCTTCATTGTTTTTATTCATTGCTTATAAATCACACTCTCCCTGATTCTTTCTCGTTTTCTTTGTCTCTCTTCCAATACGGAATTCTCAGAAGCAGATGTAGAATGTTGAACACACACACACATATATTCTAGTATATATATATATATTATATATATTATATATAATATATATATATATGGTATATACATATATATATATTATTAGTATATATATAGATAGATATATGATATAGATATATGTGTGTGTGTGTGTGTGTGTGTGTGTGTGTTCTCTTCGTTCATTTCCAGCTAAAATTCATTTTGCATATTTATTTATGCGAATATTTAGTTATTTTGAAAATCACTTTTGCAAGATAATGGACTTTCCAGCATTTCCTCAATAATAATAATATAATAATAATAATAATAATAATAATAATAATAATAATAATAATAATGCTTTATTTTACTTTGCTTGCTGCGTTAGTGTATTAGATGCATAAAAGCCTACTTAAATTTTGATTGAACTCCGCCGTTTCCGGACTTCACATTGTTTCGTCGCTCTCTCTTTTCGTCGTTGTTTGTCGTTAGGTGAAGCACAGGCTCTCTTGTTCGAGCGTGCAGTGCAGCCCGTAAAATTTTGATTCAAGCAGTTTCTCCCTTTATTTAACCTTTGTCCGTGCTTACGTCTTTTGTTGTTGCCAGATGTGCAAGCGTTCACTCCGTTACTCTCGTCTATCTTGAAAACAAATGAGGTTCTTTATTATCGGGCGAAGTCTGTCTTCAATGTTTGACTGGATATTCGGCTGTCAGGTCAAATGATGATGAACTGACTTTTCAATTCCTTAACGTTGATATTAAGTGTTCTTGTTTACAACATTTACCAATAGAGTTCTGGCAGGAATCGCATCACCATGCTTCCCAGACAATTGGCAGTTTATGGCGAGGAATTACGTACCACGATGTTAGCTGTGAGCGCAACATTCACCTCGAGTCATTACTTTCTTTTTCATTCTAGCTTTCGCTGTTTTCATGCGAGGCAAAGTATCTTCATCTGTGAGAGAAAAGGAGAAACATTCGTATCCTTCACCCAGTATATTAAAATCCTTCTCATCGTGGAGTTATCGCAGTGAGCAATTCACCGAGATATCCCACTCGACGCTTGAGACGGGCGGAGAATGCCAAGAAGGCCTGGCGAATGGCAAGTGCCAGTTTTCCTTCGGCAGGTCCCATATTAAGATGATGGCACAGTCACTGTCGAAATCCGATGAACAACTAGTTGGCTTTCGTTCTTTCAGTTTGTGTTTTTCTATTAAATGCGCCTGTCAGTCTTTCCTTTTGCCCTGTGGATATGAAGGAGACAGCTTCATTCCCAGAGGACTGTGGAGTATGTCTGGAATATATTCTGAGATTAATCTAAGAGAGAGAGAGAGAGAGAGAGAACTTCCCCTTGGGCAAACGCCAGAAGATGTAAAAGGCATCATTATCATTCTCTTTACACCGTGCCGAAACCTTCATCATAAAAATCTAGGAGTGTTGAGAAAACCCGTCTAACTTAATGGGCTTTCTGTTCAAAGCTGTTTTGTCGCGTAGGAGTTTCAACCTCAAGTTACTGTTGGTTGAATCTGCGAGGTATTTAATGTGCGCGCCTCCGTCCAGGTTTGCTTCTTATTTAGTTACGAAAATTCAAGACCAGAGCAATGCATTCGTACGAAAACTGAAATTGTACTAAACCAAAGAATCCAGTCTTGAAAGAAAAAAAAACTGTAAGAGAGAGAGAATGAAGTATGAGTTCAATTTAAAAGGAACGCCATTCACTAAAAGGGAAGATGCATAAATAGGGTCTGGATGTCGCTGGAGGTGGACTGGACTGGTTTAGAAGAAGAAGAAGAAGAAGAAGGCCAGCGGTCTGACGGGACCGTTATCGTTCTAGGTCACAGCTGGAACATCACCCGCTCTTCTTCTTACCTCCGGGCAAAGAAGAACTGGAGATGCTCCGCTTTATGAGTCTAGTTTCATCTTCGATTACTTGGCATTCCATCTGCGTCCACCCCGCCTGGTCAGGTTTCGCTGGCTTAGTTTCCTTTCGAAACGTTCGCAATGTGCATCCCTTTTTTTGCATATGGTTTCATTTTACTTCCTTATTTTGTCTACGGATTTAATCATCTTTACCTTGATTGCCATGCCCTTGAAGAAGTAACATAGGCTGATATAGAAGGTGTGTGTATTCCCGACACTACACGCATGTTCCTATATGTATACATGATATGGGCACATTTACATACGAAAAGTAAGGATGCCTCTTCCCCAAAGGCATTGCTATCCTATATTTCCGTGCTCAAACGCGGAACTGGGTTGCCTCCTGACAGAAAAAATGATGTCAAACGAAACGAGAGAAGTTCTCATGCGACTGCTGGCTGCGTATCCATTCTTTACCAGAAAAAATAGAAAACAAGTGAAAAATGCGACGAAGTTTCTTCGGCGTAAGCGAGTTTTCTGTATAGCGTATAATCAAGGCCACCGAAACACATCTATCTTTCGGTGGCCTCGGTATAATGCTGTATGAGCGGCGGGCCATGAAACTAACCACGGCCTGGTAGTGGCCTATTCTGTGACGTTGCAAGGAGCCCGATTATGGCTTTAACCTTAAATAAAATAAAAACTTTTGAGGCTAGAGGGCTACAGTCTGGTATGTTTGATGATTGGACGGTGGATGATCAACATCCCAATTTGCAGTCCTCTAGCCTCAGTAGTTTTTAAGATCTGTGGGCGGACGGATAGAGTGCGGTCGGACAGACAAAACCAGCACAGTAGAGTTCTTTTACTGAAAACTCATCAAGATCCTGATTTTCCTGACGGGCGAAAGAGAGATATAATGTCATTTCGGCTTCGAAATCAGAGGAAATGACTTGACCATTGACGTGAGATACGAAAAAGAAATAAAGTAACTGAAATCCAGTGAAGGTTCTCTGAGGACGTGATACTAAACATTGTCAGGAAGAGGTCTTGGCAAGCTAAGGTGGTAGCAAACATCCCTCGAGCCAGTTGAAGATGGTGTTAACAATACTAATGACTTTACCTGTGATACCTGGAGATTGTATCGGGTTTTAGTTCACACTCATTGATAATATATAGAAACAAAACAATAATAAAACGAGTAGAAGATAAACATACAAAGAACTGAAAATAATTGGAAGGAAAAGTATGAGATCGAAGGAAATGAAATCCAAACAGATAGATAAAAGAAAGAGCGAAGAGGATAAGCAGAAAAGAATAGGTTACATTTGCCTACTCATCATCAGCGTCATCAGGCCCTCCATACTAGGTCAGGTACCTGGACGGCCTTGGCTAATTCCATTGCACCTACCAGGGGTCGAAGTTTACATTAAGTCAGTTATTTGTTTGTGGTTATTTTAAATCATCTATGTATACTCTCGTTTCTTTATTATTGCTCATTTCATTAGTTATTCTGCTATTTACCTTCGCCTTCACCTTACTTGACACGCTCCTGCATACCATATATATATATATATATATATATATATATATATATATATATATATATATATATATATATATATATATATAGTTTGTGCTTGGGTAAAAATTGAAGAATGTCCATTTACGGTCTCACATATTATCGCACAAATGTAAATTTCGAAACATCTAACGATATCGTATCCATTTGCCACTAATTGATACTCGATCTTGAAAAACATAAATTCATCAATAAGACGGTAATCATTTCCAATTGGAAACATACGACCTCGTGTGATATTTCACTTATGTTTCCACTGCTGCATCGACGTAGCGAACAATAATGTTCAACTCTGTTTTTGTATGTGAGCTACCTGTATTCGTTTTGACCATTCGCTTCCTAGAAAATAAGAGCTGCTCTTACCGCCATACAATGCTGAGACAAAAATGGACTTTGCATTTCTTGTTCCTTAATTTTCGAAGGTCAGTGGTCGTCGCCGACCGGTGACCTCGCGCGTGAGGCTATAAGACTAACTTAGCCCTGATTAAAATATGAACAATATCCTGAACGTCTCCTTCACTTCTTGCTTCTAAACTTCTTTTTGTTATCTTCGCAGGGTGTGTTGGAGTTAGCTGGGCTAACAACGGATATGGCTACCTCCCTCCGGATATTCCCTTCCAACCGGATCCATCTGGACCCGACGGTTCATTTGTAGGATTCCCGACACCGCCCCCCCGACCAACACCTCCCCCGCAGCTCACTGTAAGTACAAGGACAAGCACAATTATTGTTCTTACCTAAGAGATGCAACAATGAACCCTCACTCGTCGTAGTGTTTGAGGAAACAAGCTGATATTTATTTATATTCTTGATTACTGGCAGATTCCATCAAGGCCTCCGACTCAGCCTCCTACACGCCCACCAACTCAGCCACCTACACGCCCACCAACTCAGCCACCTACACGCCCACCAACTCAGCCACCTACACGCCCACCAACTCAGCCACCTACACGCCCACCAACTCAGCCACCTACACGCCCTCCAACTCGGCCACCAACTCAGCCACCTACACGCCCACCAACTCAGCCACCTACACGCCCTCCAACTCGGCCACCAACTCAGCCACCTACAGGCCCACCAACTCGGCCACCTACAGGCCCACCAACTCAGCCTCCTACACGCCCCCCAACTCAGCCACCAACACGCCCTCCAACACCTCCTGACGACCACCATCATCACGATGATCATCATCACCACCACCACAGCGACGACCCTCTGCAGTGGCTCAGAGACTCGGTCCCAGGAGAACCAGGTGACGACTACCCGATCTTCGGATGGCCCATCCCTCAGACGGCGTTTACCTGCTCCGGAAAAGTCTCAGGTATGGCATTGCAGCCTCTCTCTCTCTCTCTCTCTCTCTCAAGCGACTATTAACCTTTTCCAGTGCTGTTTGCATATTCCTTAACATTTTCAAGTTTCATCACAAGCTGGTCACCAGTTCTATTTATTCCTAAGGTTCATTTCAATCAAATATCATTAGTTTTATTTGTCGCTTTAACGACTTTTGTCCTTTGCGGTGGTGTTTTCATTTTCTATCTTCTCTCTCTCTCTCTCTCTCTCTCTCTCTCTCTCTCTCTCTCTCTCTCTCTCTCTCTCTCAAACGAAACACAAGGAAAAAGAACAAAAGAAGCGTTATCATTTTGTCTCAGGTTTCAACAATGCTATTTTCTTTTCCTTTTTCTTCTGCTTTTGCATTTAGCGTCAACTCCTGCCTCGAAAATACATGATGAATGAATGAAAATTTGCCGTACTAGGAAAAGCAGCCGGGTCGTTGCAAAAGCAAAATGGTTCTTTCTGACCGAATAAAGCTTACCAAACTCCGTGAAATATATATATATATATATATATATATATATATATATATATATATATATATATATAATAATATATATATATAGATATATATATATATATATATATATATATATATATATATATATATATATATATATATAAGACAGAGGCCTTATTTGATGCAATGACGTCATGAAGAGAACGGTATAGGTTACAGGTTCATCATTTTAATGACCAGTTCATTATCAGTCTCTCTAATTTCTTTGTCTCAACTCATTTTCCTGTTACAGCGGACTCGACACTATGGGCGTACACCCAGGAAAGAAATCTATAGATATTGTCAATGGTCGCATTAACGACCTTCGTAACACAATAGTTCTTCGGTACTTTCCCGTCCAAAGAGGAATCGAGATTTTGTCAGCAGAGATGATAAACTGCATATCTCATATGGCAGGACGATTCAAGGACGTCTGCATGTAAATAACCACTCGGCACTTAGTAGAGGACTCCCGGTCGTCCTTAAAAGGAAGGCGAATAACAAGGAGTCCTACCTGATCCTCTTCTCCTTTCTTCCACTTCTTGAGGAGTCCTACCTCATCTTTGTCTTCTTTCCCTCCTTCCCGTTCCTCAGCAGTTTCCAGTTGTAGCACTAAGGACCGTCTGCTAAGAAAAAGAATCTGCCATTTTAGTAACAACGATAATAATTATTCTTTTACATTTTCATTCATCTACCCAATCGTCTTGTACTTTTGTTTTTATTCCAGTCTTGTACTTCTTTCAGTGTGATTCATATTTTATCAGCTGTTCACTTGATATATCAGGGTTTTATGCTAAGAGGAGAGGGAGAGAGAGAGAATATTGCCCATTGCGACATGTTTAAATCTTGGCGAGGACCCATGTTTACTTTGACTGTTTAATGGAGGCAGTGGCCTCAAACACACTAGCTAGTCCACCGAAGGAGATGCCTTGAAAAATAATCCTCTTGCAAGAGTTGATCACTTAATCCAATCTCTTTATGAAAGAGCGAAATGGCCGGAGAACAATGCACAGAAGCCGGAAATAGCGCGCAAGCAAAAAAAAAAAAACAATGTTTTTGTAAGCGCTATAATAGCGCTTGCGTTTATCGCCTTGACGCTATATAGTTCCCATGGAGACGTCATTTTCTGTTTTTTGCAAACAATAATGGCAGTTGATATTGTTCTTTTGGCTGAGAAGGGTCAGGATCACCAAAAATATCCCATCAACGTATAAGATAATTAACTGTGACCCTGGGAGAGATTTTGAAATGGTTTGCGTATACCCACACGTACACACACACACGCACACTATATGTATGTGTATATATATATATATATATATATATATGTGTGTGTGTGTGTGTGTGTGTGTGTGTGTATCATACATTCATACATAAGAGAACTCAAGTCTGTGATTTCTATACAGAAGTATACGCAAAGATACGACTCCCATTTACGTAACTTTGAGGGAATCCACAAGAGCAGTCTACCAATAATGGTGCAAAGACTGGCAAACAGACGCTCCTGACTACGACTGAAATATATAAGCAAAGGTATAGATAACGTCATTGCGAGTTAAAATGACTGTAAATCAATACCCGTATGATTTGTCTCTGTTTCCATACGTGCGCAAGAGAGAGAGTAGATCAAAGGAGAGGCAAAACTAAACCTAATTATCCCTCACATTGACCTATTCATGTGCATCCATCTTTGAAAGCCTTGTTATAGCGTCATTGTCAGCTGTTTTTTGCCCGTCCCCCTCACCCCCCCCACTCGGCCCTCCCTCCCACATACCCCCCCAAGTATTAACCCTGTCATCCCGCCCCTTGCACAATGCCGTTTCGAACACAACTTTCAGATTTGTGTTATTCTTCTTCTTCTTCTTCTTCTTCTTCTTCTTTTTCTTCCATACCATCATCGTTTCCATCATCGTCGCCGTATACCTGGTAAGTCATCCATCATCTGCGACCTTATTTCAGGTCTTTTTATTATCTTGGCCACGCTCTTTTGAAGGCTTCAACGATAAACTTTCTCTCTCTCTCTCTCTCTCTCTCTCTCTCTCTCTCTCTCTCTCTCTCTGAATGTAAATTTCATTAATCCAGGTAGCAACTGCCATTCCTTCAAGATAAGTCAGTTAAACGTAGGTGGAGAAAACCCGAAAATTTAAATTTTATGTTCGATATTTGCTGCTTGATGGAACATCTTCGTTTGAGTTCGCAAATTTATGGCTCTCGCCACGAAAAGGTACAGCATTATTTCAAAGCTGTTGTTTCTATGCTCAGTGCGTACTGCAGTATGCCCTATCACAAACGTTAAGTTGTCGCTCATGCATTGAGCAGGTTTCGGATAATCTATTCTTCTTGGCGAATATGGAGAGAACATTTGCATCATAACGGGAATCATTTTAATGACTGAATAATTTATTCCAGTTTAAGAATATATTTACCTCGAACTCACTCGAGGAAAGAAGGAACTTGAAAGGGAAGCTACCACAGCAAGACTCAAATCATTGTAATCAGCATTGTGGTACAGGAACACGATCGGAAGGTTTATAAGAGATAATCGTAAGAATCCCACAAACAGATGATATTGTCATCATAAGCCAATGATCTTGATGCGTATAAAAGATAAAATTGGTGAAAATTCATATTTAAATGAAAGTATTGATACATTTTAATCTTTAAGTTTGATATAAGCTTCATATTTCACCTGCAAAAAAAGGGTAGCAGTATGTTTTCCGCAATAAGAAAAAAATATGGTAGCAATCATGTTTTACCACATACACTTAGGTTGCGAGGTCTTTCGGAATGGCATTGAGGAATTTACGCAAAGGAAGACTAGTAGTTACAGACAGCATAATTACTGCCGGTCCTATAATCGCATCCGAGGAGCAGACACCCTCTGTTTGACATTACCATATTCATAGATCCGCTTAGCAAGGCTCTGAGTTGTTATTTAAAACGTTAGAAAGTACTTTTATGATTTCGTTAATAGGGTATTCGCGTATTTTACGGTTCTTCAATGTTTAATGAGGATTTTAAAGCTATTTTCGTTTCTATAAGCATTTTTCCCTTTCTATATTCTGTTCCTCTTTGAATTCGATTTGGTTAACTGGAACCTAAGAGACTGGGATATCTAGAATGCGTTCTAGTGCACAATTCTCTTCCAAGATTCCCCTAACCCTTTGGAAAACATTTCATGTCACTAAACACATCACCTCGTTAAAGAAGAATTCCCGTCTACCATTCCCATCAACTCATGCAACCAATTCCCATCTGCGATTCCCATCACGTCTCAGAGCCATTCCGAGAAGATTCCCACCTGGCGACCGAAGCGAAAGGAATGGTCTCTCTCTCTCTCTCTCTCTCTCTCTCTCTCTCTCTCTCTCTCTCTCTCTCTCTCAATCGTGTAATTGAGCGGAAGGTTCAAGGCAATATCATATGCAATTATTATGATGAATACGATTAATATGCAACAAGGAGAAGGTCTAATCCTTTTCTACTTTTTCTGATTCTTATTCTTCTCCGCATTCATCACTAGTAAAAAGAAAACCCACCGTCTTCATTGCCATACCTGACTGAGGAAAAGATAAGTACCTAATTAAGGAAGGTTATGTTTGGCGCCGGTTGTGCGCCAGCCTGCGTTAACACCGGATTTAAAGAGAAGTTGATTTATGGCCTTCTACCCATTTTAAGATTCTACGCCCTATTACAAAACATTGTCAATTACTGCTGATGTAGTACGCAGCAGTATTATACTGTTTATAGGCCGTACACCATGAAAAAATGGACGAATTAGATTTCATCTATATAAACTTATCTGTTCCAGATTTCCTTTGTAAATAAATCAAGAAAGGCGTATTTTAGAAATGTAATGCCCCTCTTCCGGTAACCATTTCGTAAACAGTGACAAGGGGGCAGAAGATAAGAAAATAAGCCATATGGTCGTGTTTATAGGAACGTCTGTGTTGCAACGCAACAGTGTAATCATTCTGTCTGCCTGGTAATTTATAGTAGGTACACGATGCTTACAATGGCACGCAAGGAAAGACGGAACCTTCCCCAGGGTGCAGCAGCGACCTTAGTTGGGGGATAGTTGTCCCGCGGATGGGGCACGCTGCTGCACGAAGCCAAGTTGTTTTGCGCCGTTCTCGTCCCCTGGTTCTCATCTGATCATGATCTAGGAAATCTTCCTATCCGCAGAACTAGACCTTTCGGTTCAAGGCAAACCTTGTCCTTTTTTTTTTTTTTTTTTTTTTTTCGTGTAGTCCTGTGAAGAGCTACCCAAACAACGCTTGACGATGACTTAAAAATAAAACGAATCTTGTATTTGAAGAGCAAAATGCAAGGAAGAACGAATGGGCTGAGAGACAAAAATAAACTCATAAAGAGAGAGGGAGACGGGTTGGGGTGGGGTGGGGTGGGGGTGGGAATGCCTAAACTGAAACGTAAGATGTGAGGGACTTTTCGTCGTCAGCCGCTAAAAACTTGATATCATCACTCAAGCGTGGTGGATCCTCAATGCTGCCCTGGTCCCTTATTACCGCCTCTCTGCCCCTGCCGTCACGACAATTCAGGGACGTCTCACGCTCGGGATCAGGGACACCAATGTAGGGTCAGGGTCGGAGTTTGAATCCCAAGGATAAGGGACGAGGATTTGTAACTAACTGGGTGACCCTGACGCAAAAGTTGCTCCAAGGAAAGTGAGCTAGATAGTGAGCGTGACTCCGAGGGTAAACTCGTAAAGTTTCGGTAAATTTTAATTGCCGCTTCTGTCCCGACCGTGGCGTCTTTCTTGTCAGAGGAGAAGGAGCGCGGCGGTGAGCTCAACTTTGACTACTGATGTTTCTATCTTTGTGTGATTTCAGAACAACTTTCAAATTACATCGTTTATACATATTGATGTAGCCCACTCTTGGATCATAACTGATGAAAGATATCCTATCTGAAAAGAGGGAGAGAGAGAGAGAGGGAGAATGCGCAAATTTCCAGGGCACGCAAGTCATTTTCATTCCCTAGTTCAAATTCATATTTAGTCTCTGCTCTTATTAACATCGAAGCCAACTCAGCTTTTCGTTTTTTAAAATCTTCACTCGCAGACGTCACACTCGTCTACTGAACCTTTTGGCTTTACGGGCTGCTGAAGAGCAAGAGCACGTGCCAGCATAAGGCTGGCTTAATCTAGCATCACTTTTTGGCTTGCAGGAATCGTTTGTAGGTGGCACTGAATTACCTTGTTATAAAACGCGGTGTGTAGCTATATATTTATTTTTGTTGTGTGTAGTACAGATAATCCTTGGCTAACGAAATCCACGTTTAGATTTTTAGATTTTGGCGTCGCCCAGCCCGTGGATAGCTTCGTTCACCATTATATGAATGTGCTGAATAGAGGTCCGTTTGTCGAAGCTGGGAACGGTACTTGCAGTCTCAACTGCCTAGCGTATTATCTTCATTTTTGACGTATAGATACTGCGTGACTTTTTTTTTATAACAATTGACAAAAAAATATGCACGTCGCGCCAATTGACCTGTGACCATATTACAGTAGCAACAAACACATCATGGTCAAGAAGTCCGTGAAAATTTGTAGCTGTAAATTTAAGAATGAGCTGCATGAACATTCCGTACTGAATAAAATTGTCATATTTAGACAAGAAAAAGATTTACATTATCGTTATCCGCTAATAAACTATTAAATAGAAATAATACCTTAATTCAGCATGACTTAGAAATATTCTAATTTAAAATTGGTTTTTTCCGATTTAAATTGCTCTCTCCTGTAGATGATAGAGAAAATTATAAAGTAAAACAAAAGACGATTTGCCTCTTGGGTTTTGAATCCTGTGTTTGGTTGCTCGCTGTTTGTGTCTGTTCTGTGCGCTTTCTCGCCCTTTATGGAGACCCGTTTTGAAATACCATCGTCTGGGCCGCATTTACGACTGTAAATCAACAGTTGTGACTCGTCTGTTCTCTTTTATATGGCATACGAGAGGTGCATTGCTCGGGACCTAGATAGACTGTCCCTAAATGGGCAAAGACGGTTTCATCCGTGGCCATGGCAGGCAGCGTGAAAGTGAAGCAATTTAGATATGGAGGACTTCGGAATATACCAGTTCTTCAGAAATTTTACGAAAAGTACCAGAGAATCCAGGATAACCTTTGACCCTTAAGGATGCCAACACTTCCCCCACCCACCTTCCCGGGCCGCTCCCTCCCCCTTCTCCTGAAAAGTAGAACACAGGACGAGTGAAAGCGAAAGCATTCTGCAGTGTCCCACAATCAAAAGCAAACTAGTATAATGCAAGCAGCTGTCAAGGACAGATGGGCTTTCCAAAACAAACAGGTGGCCTTTGAAGGAATTCTTTCTTGTCGCAACACTCCGGCTGGTTTTCTCTCTCTCTCTCTCTCTCTCTCTCTCTCTCTCTCTCTCTTCTCCCATTTACCACGATTCGCAACACAAAATAAAGTTTATCGGAATCTTTTAATTCTCTCTCTCTCATTTACCATGATTCGCAACGTAAGAAAGTTTGTGGTAGTCTTAATTCCTCTCTCTCTCTCTCTCTCTCTCTCTCTCTCTCCAAAACACACGCGTTGAGAAACCTTAATCTTTTGTAGCACTAATACACGTGTAATACTCGTGCCAGCGATCCTTTTCATGTCTTTATCCGCACTACAAGAGGGCTAATCCTCACCCTTGCCAAAGGACGCATCCCCATAACTTCTGATGAACAACCGTGATAGTAAATGTCTCTCCCTATAAACCACTAATGCCTCTAAAACCACTTTTTTTTCCTTCGCGGTGACCCTTGGTGACCCGACACGCCACGGAACCTTCAAATGGCCGCATATAAATGGCTGTTAATTTCAGGCTATGGGACACATCAAGAGATAATATGATGTTGTGGCGGTCCTATACCTTATCCTTTTTTTTTTTTTTTTTTTTTTTTTTTTTACCTGGGGTAGAAGGTGGGTGTGATGGTTCAAGTGCATAGAGGGGGCCGGGTGTTGAATGTTGATTCTTCTTGAATTATCGTCACCTCTGGCTTTATGATGATAAGGTTATTATGGTGTGAGATGATAGGAGTCGTTTGACGCGTGGTAGCATTTGTGGAATCTATTATCATCTTTTCTCGTATTTTAATCAGTGGCATGAGAAAGTTTTAAAAGCTTGCAGAGATGGGAATATTGTTTCAAATGCCTATATATTGTAATTCACTTGATTGCAGAGCGATAGATTTATTGTTCTAGCCTGTGCCTGAAAGAAAGAATGAGGAAACAAACATGAAAGATTTTGAATGTTCATCTTAGTCCAAAATGAGTTCTTTTAATTGTCGCATTCTCATTCCGTTCATCAAAGGTCCCATTTGATTTTTCTGATCTGATCATTTCATCATCTCGGTAACAAACACTGATCTTGATTTTTTCCTCTATCTTTTGAAATCATTCCTACATCTGTAAAACCGCCTTCCCTTCTCGTTCCCAACAGGCTTCTACGCTGACCTCGAGACCCGATGCCAGGTGTTCCACGTGTGTAACCCCGACGGCTTCGGAGATATGACCGGCATCAAATTCCTGTGCCCCAACGGCACCATCTTCAATCAGGAGCACTTCACCTGCGAGTGGTGGAACCAGGTATCCTGCGGCAGCGCCGAATCTTTCTATAACCTCAATAACGAAATCGGCATCGTTCCCGAAAACAGTCCCTACAGACCAACACCTGGCTCTCCTTCTTTCCAAGTCCCAGTAACAGTGGCGTCACCAAACATCATCCGTCCTGAGGCACCGCGACAACCAGCACCACAGCCCGCCCCTCGCCCACGCCCTCGCCCTACGCCCGGCATCCCAGCTGCTCCGCAACCATTCGTCCCGGTGCAGCCTCAAACTCCAGTTCAGCCACAGCCACAGCCGCAGCCGCAGCAACCATCATTCCGCCCGCAGCCACAACCCACCACCTTCCGGCCATCACCAGCTGCCTCTCAGCAACAGCCTGTGGCGGGGTATCCCTCTCAGCCCGATCCCCCGAACGCTCTTTACACCACTCCCGAGTGGGGAAGAAGGCAGAACTAAAGGAATGAACGAAATCCATCGCGACGAAAATAGAGAATGATAGAGAGAAAGAGCACGTCAGCAAACACTTCACTTTTTATTATCGAATATGAACTTACTGAAGCCGGACACTGAAGCAGGTCTCGTGTTGGCGCTTCTTGCAGACTCTTGGCTTTCTTCAGTCCAAAAAAACTCTCCGGAAAAACAATAGCAAACCAATCTCCACTGAATAGTATTATTTTGTCTCTAAACTCTACTTGTTAGTTTCCAGCGTTACCTGACATTTCCTCTGGGATGCGACCGATGGACATACCTCACCACTTCCCTTAGACTTCAACTGTAAATTTTTATCTCTCATTATCCTCTTCAACAACGCGATTGAAATACTCTGTTTGACTTCGTCCCCTCACACCCAAAATTTTATATGCCTGGCCTGGTGCCACTGGGCTAAATTAACACTAAACTTCAAATGTATAAACAGTTGTACACAGAATCTTTGTAATTAAACTGATACATATTTACACATGATCAAAGTGACGGATTTATTCGACACACAACAAAATACATTGCTCCTCGACTCTTGGAATGTCAGATGTTGGTTATGGGCAGTTTCTTTTCCCTTCGACTTTACTATCGATTCATTTGATCTTGTAACGAGAGGTCTATACTGTCTTTGTGAAAACAAACGGGGTTCTAATTCCTTTTTACTTACATTCATGAATAAAAACTGTGATAAAAAAAATATATACAAAACGAAACGATTGTCCTGGTTTGACTCATCGTGTATAAAGGAAAGATATAGCATATTTTTATAGCACGTTTAAGGATAGATACCAGCGTATGATAAAGATTCCAGCAGTTGTCGGATGGAATTCGATACGATATTGAAGTAATGTATCCATAACATAAAAAATAAGTACGGTACATCAATATCATAAAGACTTCCACAGAAGGTTAATGAAATCTAAAAGAAATGCTTCCTGCTATGTCTGATTGGATTGTGTACAGTGCTGGGAGTGCTTGTAATGTAGTAACAATATATAGTCAAATAAATCTTGAGTTACGAAAGTTGTCGTTTCATTCCAATACTCCTAAGTTGTCGTCTGTCCCCTCCACTAATTATCGCCCGTTTTTCTGGAAAAATTTTTCTCCAAAAGATACTGATTGTTGTCATTAATAGTTATAAACACCTGTTTAAAACAGTGCCACCTAGGATATAATTATATTAATTTTATCAGATGCAAACAAATTTTCCTATTATGCAGTATGGTGCAATGTACAAACAATACAATGTTCTAAAGAAGATTCATTCATTTCTACTCAACCACAGGGAAGACTTCATCTAGCAACAGCCAATCAGAAATGAAATTTTAGTGTGACAATTCACTACCCAGCGATAAGACTAGTGGAAAATGGCGTCGCCTGAACTGGACTAGAAATGAGAACCATTACCAAGCACTGGTTAAAAATTGCATCATTGCCATAAGCTTCCAACATAACTAATATACACTCGTTTAGTACCAGGTAGTCATGTGGCTATTTTGCCCCTCATTCAATCATCTGTGCAGATGTATCCGTTACGGCTGCTTTAAACACAGCTCCTCTGCAGCGGCTATTGTGAGTGTTGCAACGAGAGCAGGAGAGCATTGTCAACAGAATCGAAAAGTTGGACTCCAAAGGTAATATAGACAATCGATTTCTCAATGCGACACAGTCAGTGCTTTGCTCTTTCTTGATTGAATGACCACAGATATGACTCAATGCAAGACGTCCTCTGAGGTCAGGGTTGCAACTTGATGTTGCATCAGTTGGGTTACTTCAATTCTCAAGTGTCATTCTCCTTGTACGAATATTAGCAGACGACTTCGATACAAGCAGGGATGGCTCCAAGGGGATGTGATGGGTGGGTGGGAGGGGCGGCTAAAAGCAAACTTGACCAACACGAGTCGGTCAATGTTGAGGTTTGACCAACTCGAATTCTTTTACTGTTTGACCTGCTACGTACATACATGCAACATGCCTACACACACACACACACACACACACACACACACACACACACACACATATATATATATATATATATATATATATATATATATATATATATATATATATATATTCAAAGAAAAGGCGTAGAAGTTGCGTGTGGTTTCCATTATGCTTAAAAAATCACAGTAGATGCACGTGACTTCATAAATAAGCGAATACCACGGGAAATTGATAGTCAGGAATCCAAGCGCTTTCGTCTTTATTCAGACATCTTCAAGGAGCTACTAAAGTACAATTGGAGAGGAAGGCCTCAGGTACAAACAAGATCAGGATACCAGATGGTTAATTATCAAAAGGGTAAAAATTAAAAGGGATAATCCAGGATTATCGGATATCACACGGTCACAAACTTAAACAGATTCTGACCCTAACCGAAATTACAAAGTATCTTTACAGTCCAAAACATGTAAAAACTGAATATATTAATTTTGTTGCTTATATTTATCTACAACTTTTTTCATTATGAAAGCATCAAGTTTAAATAAACCAAGACTTAAATTTAGAACATTTCTATTATTTGACTTGATAAAACAAGATTCAATGATATTCCTTTTAACTGTGTCATTACATGGGACTAAGGCTCTTGCTTGACTCCAGTTAATAGGATGGTCTAAATCTCTCATATGTACAAATAATGCATTCGATATTTGCCCAGTTCTCACAGAATATTGATGTTGCTTAAGACGCTGTGAAAGAGATTTTCCGGTCTGTCCGTAATAGACTTTATCACACTTTTTGCAAGGAATTTCATATATGCAGCCTGGAAGATCTTTAGGAGAATTTTTGATTACTAAACTCTTGACATTAATATTACTGAAAACAACATTTATGTTAAAAAGCTTTAAAATTCTAGGAATATCTAAAAACCTTTCATCATAAGGTAATTTTAGAATGTTATGCTTACTAAATTCAAGTTTGTCATTAGTTGAATAAAATTTTTTTCTAGCTCTTTTCCATGCCACATCTACAAAAGTCCTTGGGTATTTAAGTTTCAATGCAATATCATAAATAGTTTTAATTTCAGCGTCAATAAACTGCGGGCTACAAACACGTAGAGCCCTTAGGAACATCCCAGAAAAAACAGAGAATTTAACATTTTGATGGTGATTGGAGTAGTAATGAACAAAAGAGGCAATATTAGTTGATTTTCGAAAGACTGAAAAGGTGAAATTTCTATCATTTCTATGGACAGTTACATCAAGAAAATTCAAATTACAATTTAATTTCTTTCTTCCTCTACAGTAAATTTTATAGAAGGGACTAAATTATTGAGATTATTAAGGAATTCCTGGAGGTTTTCGTGAACTAGCCAAATACAGAATATATCATCCACGTATCTAAACCAAATAACTTTTTGGGGCAAAATTCTTGGTAAGAGTTTTGTCTCAAAAAATTCCATGTAAATATTGCTAAGGACAGGAGATAAGGGATTACCCATGGCCATGCCAAACTTTTGTAAAAAAAATTCCCCATTGAAACAAAATTTTTACTATCTTTGATACATAACCTTATGAGACTAATGAGATTTGCTACACTTAAGGGAATGTCATGACGCTCTAATTCCTCTTCCAAATATACAAGTAAGTCATCTACAGGCACTTTTGTAAATAAAGAGACAACATCAAAACTAACCATATTAAAATCATAATTCAATTTAAAACTATTCAATTTGTTTATAAAATCAACATTGTTTTTAACATTCGTGTTAGAAATATTTCCTACCAAAGGAGTAAGAATTTTTACAAGCCATTTAGATAAATTATACGAAACTGAGCCACTGAACTAATGATTGGTCTGATAGGGTTATTGATTTTATGTGTCTTGACTAAACCATACATGTAAGGTAGGGAGGCGCATTGCGGTGTAAACTGTTTAATTAAATGGTCCAAGCCCTTCAAAATGGATTTAATTTGTTTATTAAAATGGGAGTTAACTGTCTGTGTAGGGTCAGACCTCAGTTTCGTATAAGTATCAGTGTCATTTAGCAATGTCATTATTTTACTTATAGAGTCACTTTTATTCATTATTCAACTAATGCAGTGGTAATAATGAATAATTTATCTAAATGGCTTGTAAAAATTCTTACTCCTTTGGTAGGAAATATTTCTAACACGAATGTTAAAAACAATGTTGATTTTATAAACAAATTGAATAGTTTAAATTTGAATTATGATTTTAATATGGTTAGTTTTGATGTTGTCTCTTTATTTACAAAAGTGCCTGTAGATGACTTACTTGTATATTTGGAAGAGGAATTAGAGCGTCATGACATTCCCTTAAGTGTAGCAAATCTCATTAGTCTCATAAGGTTATGTATCAAAGATAGTAAAAATTTTGTTTCAATGGGGAATTTTTTTTACAAAAGTTTGGCATGGCCATGGGTAATCCCTTATCTCCTGTCCTTAGCAATATTTACATGGAATTTTTTGAGACAAAACTCTTACCAAGAATTTTGCCCCAAAAAGTTATTTGGTTTAGATACGTGGATGATATATTCTGTATTTGGCTAGTTCACGAAAACCTCCAGGAATTCCTTAATAATCTCAATAATTTAGTCCCTTCTATAAAATTTACTGTAGAGGAAGAAAGAAATTGTAATTTGAATTTTCTTGATGTAACTGTCCATAGAAATGATAGAAATTTCACCTTTTCAGTCTTTCGAAAATCAACTAATATTGCCTCTTTTGTTCATTACTACTCCAATCACCATCAAAATGTTAAATTCTCTGTTTTTTCTGGGATGTTCCTAAGGGCTTTACGTGTTTGTAGCCCGCAGTTTATTGACGCTGAAATTAAAACTATTTATGATATTGCATTGAAACTTAAATACCCAAGGACTTTTGTAGATGTGGCATGGAAAAGAGCTAGAAAAACATTTTATTCAACTAATGACAAACTTGAATTTAGTAAGCATAACATTCTAAAATTACCTTATGATGAAAGGTTTTTAGATATTCCTAGAATTTTAAAGCTTTTTAACATAAATGTTGTTTTCAGTAATATTAATGTCAAGAGTTTAGTAATCAAAAATTCTCCTAAAGATCTTCCAGGCTGCATATATGAAATTCCTTGCAAAAAGTGTGATAAAGTCTATTACGGACAGACCGGAAAATCTCTTTCACAGCGTCTTAAGCAAACATCAATATTCTGTGAGAACTGGGCTAAATATCGAATGCATTATTTGTACATATGAGAGATTTAGACCATCCTATTAACTGGAGTCAAGCAAGAGCCTTAGTCCCATGTAATGACACAGTTAAAAGGAATATCATTGAATCTTGTTTTATCAAGTCAAATAATAGAAATGTTCTAAATTTAAGTCTTGGTTTATTTAAACTTGATGCTTTCATAATGAAAAGAGTTGTAGATAAATATAAGCAACAAAATTAATATATTCAGTTTTTACATGTTTTGGACTGTAAAGATACTTTGTAATTTCGGTTAGGGTCAGAATCTGTTTAAGTTTGTGACCGTGTGATATCCGATAATCCTGGATTATCCCTTTTAATTTTTACCCTTTTGATAATTAACCATCTGGTATTCCTGATCTTGTTTGTACCTGAGGCCTTCCTCTCCAATTGTACTTTAGTAGCTCCTTGAAGATGTCTGAATAAAGACGAAAGCGCTTGGATTCCTGACTATTCAATTTCCCGTGGTATTCGCTTATTTATGAAGTCACGTGCATCTACTGTGATTTTTTAAGCATATATATATATATATATATATATATATATATATATATATATATATATATATATATGTATATATATATATGATCAGGCCCGGACCTGAAGTTTTTTATGGGTGGGTCGTTTTTCCTATATCTGGACTTTTTCTTCTATAAATGTCATTGCACACATAGGTATATACAAGATGAAATCTTGAAACGACAATGTTATTTTAGTTATATTAAGAAGAAAAATAGGGTATGCGGTCTATGCCCTTTTATCCTATTAGATGTTATTCGAAGTACTGACTTTGGTTAACAGAATTTTACTTATAATGTTGAAAGTTTGCACTGGAATTCAAGAATTTTTCTTCAATTTTATTGATTGATTCATTTATTATGTTAACAATAATATGCATTATTTTATTTGCTGTTATGCTATATACTTTGACTTAACAAAAAAACTATAATTATATATTACTTTGTAAGTACAGTTCAATGAAAAGGAAAGTCACAGAAAATATGGACTTCCAGAAATATGGGGGAGGGGGTCATTCGACACCCACCCCACCCAACCCCATCGGTACGGGCCTGTATATATATATATATATATATATATATATATATATATATATATATATATATATATATATATATATACGTATATGTAGGCTCGTCATTTGTCATTTGGGGGCGATCACCGATAATTGTGACAAATGCACAGACATGGCACCTGTATTCAAAGGGCATTTATTCAACAAAATATTATCGTTGGCCATTTTTGACCGTCCAACTCAGTCAGAAACATTGGGGGGTGGGGTTACCCCTCCCTCCCCCTAGGAGCCATCCCTGGATAGAAATATAATGAAATGCAGCTGATATTTTATTGCTGGGGAAATCTAATAAATTCTTGAAACAGGTGACGTGCTTATTTGGTTTCTAAGTCAACAACATAGATAGATAAATCATGAAAATAGAGATGCATATGAATTTGCATAAGAAAAATAGCACGAAAGTACGGATTTTACAGACTGTATGAAAAAAGAAACTTTTTATCCAATATTAAATACGATTTTTATAGTTTTGCCCGCTGTTGATTTTTTTTTCTTGTATAATTTTAATATGCTCCGCGGAGTTACCACCTAGATGATGGGTGGAGAAGAGATGTGTGCACGACATGTAATATTACATCATATTCAATAAAAGTAAGTGCTTATTACTTAGGCGTATGCAGAGGAATTCTCGAAATGTTTTTCTAAACTTTTTAAACTTGTCAAAGAATTTAATAGTCATCTCTGTGGTATGAGAAAAATAACAATGATAAAACTCGATTCAAATTTAATTGCCAATAATTGGAAGATAATGCTCTCACGATTAAGATATAAAATCAACATTCATTTGTCACATCAAGTAGTGATTTACAATGTCAATATTTCAGACGCTATTCCTAAAATTATAACGGTTACACGCAGCAGTAAATTTGTTGAACTCTCTCTCTCTCTCTATCTCTCTCTCTCTCTCTCTCTCTCTCTCGTTCCCTCACTCTCTCTCTCTCTCTCTCTTCTCTCTCTCTCTCGTCTCTCTCTCGTCTCGCTCTCTCTCTCTCTCTCTCTCTCTCTCAACAAAGCGTGCATATTGCTACTTATGTACAAAGCTTTCCAATGAAAAACCAGGAGAAATATTAAATTGAATGCTATGAACAAATCTATGGCACAACATATGATACTGTGAGGGAATTTTGTTATAAAAGTTTATCGTAGATCGAAAGTCTGAGAACAAAAAGCTTAGGAACCACTAGCATACAGTAGCTGCATTTTGTCTTTTAAACAGTGTTTTTTTTTTTTTTTTTTAACCTATATTTACTTTTATATAAGAATAATTTTGTAGCACATTTGCTCGTATATTAGTGTAGCTTTCTCATAAAAAAGGCAGTAATGTTCAAGTAATACGTATATGTTTGCATAGTATTTTTTTTTTTAGATTCTATGATGATTAGACGTGAAGTTCATTTCTCGTAAATCGTTCTGTTAGTATTATCTTCATAAATAACTCATCATCAACTACTTGAGTTATATTAAACAATGTTATATCAAACTATAGTATTTCTGTCCCACACAGACATCTGTCACCTGAATCTATGCTCCTACAAATATCTGGGACCAGGTTCTCTGTCTCAGACATGCAGGTGGTACCAGAATCCCTTGCTTCATTCAGACCTCTGATGCTAGAGTCCCTGTTTCTTGTTTTTTTTATTTTTTCCCTGTTTATCTCAAACCTGATTATCTATTCCATGATCCCTAGATGGTAAAATGATCCCTCTTTCACCCCTGATCCGTAAATAAGAATGAAATGAAGAAGGAAAGAACCTCCATCAGAACTTGGGCACGGTATGCAACGTCCTTAGGGTTTGTCGTGTGAACGTAATTTTTGACAGTATGAATGCACGAGCTGATGCTAATAATAATGGCACGCGCGCACATCCTCATGTGTTATATACTATTCTTGGATTTTATATGTCAAAGGTTCCTTTTGTAATAATGGTCTACATATTTCTCAGACGATTAGGAAACTTACACAGGGTTCGTAAGTACAATTATCAAATAAAAAACACTCCCGCCTTCGGGGGAGGGGGACCGTAAAGAGAAAAAAGAAAAAAACAGTAAACATATAGTAGATAGTAACAGACTAACAGTAATTATATATTAACGTATTTGTTTTTTCAATTATGACCGTCCATGAATAATGGTTTTAAGTTGACTGTAGAATTAATGCTTTTTGTTAAGTGATATCGTTATGAGCTAATCGGTAGCGACTATTTATAGCTTGTAAACGCCAGTAACCATGAACAGCCAAATTTTAAAAATACAAGCGATTATTATGATATCAGACACATCGTGTTGTTAAAAAAAAAATTACATACTCAAATACTAATCCTCAAAGCTACATTTATTATTGTTTGCGTTAAAATAAGTTCCTCGGTGACTTTGCTACCATAGAAAACGTTAGTATAATTTTATGGGTAACTTTACTTTGATCATTGATACATTTACTATTGCAGGACCAAAATCGAGTGGAACTGCGCTAAAAGAGATTAATACAATGACTCCAAATTTCACTTCGGAGAATATTTGTTTTTGTTTATCTGGGTCGATCCTTCTTTCTATCCGGTCTTGAAGACTCTTACATCCTAGACTCGCAATGGTTCTCAACCTTTTTCACTCCATTCCCTCGTTCATGAATTCCCAACATTCGTGTGCCTCACCTTGATTTTTCTCCCAAATCCCACCCCGCCAAAAGAGGTGAAAAAAAAATTTTGATGAAGGGAACACCCTTGCTTTATTACAAAGTTTACAGTCATAATTATCTTATATTTCTATGATATGCTTAACTTACATCACTAAACTACAAAAGACTAACGGACAATAGCAAATTTGAATTTGGGTGGGAAAAATTCAATTAACCTCTGCATGTTTTACCACACATCAGTGGGAAGGCTGATATTGTTTCTTTTCAGTCCGCTGACGAATCCGAGGTTGTTTCACTGACAATGCACATCTTATGTCGGGGTCCAGATCAAATCGGTTCCGGCTCTGATTCTTGATTAGTAGAAGGACAGCGATGCAAGTTTTTTTTTTTTTTTTATTCAGATTCCTAACATTATTTAGAAATGTATAATTTGCAACAGCCCACCATGGCCCCCCCTATATTCTTACCATGGACCCCAGGTTAAGAACCACTGTCCTAGAGGTTAATGACTATAAAAAAAACTTTTTTTTCCATCTGTCCATCCGCCTATGGTGTTTGCGCATAGTAACACTGCGTCCCGGAATATAAATAATATCCTATTTCGAAAATTAACGGTGTATGTAATTCGCATACAGAAAATTATTAAAACACTTTTCAGTTGCAAATGTACACCCATATATCCTTTTATTTACCTAAAAACTTACACATAGTGTAACTATTTAAAGCCCCGGACGCAGTGTTACCATGCGAAAACACCACAGGCAGATGGACAGATGGAAAAAAACAGAGTATAGGTATAGGTAGGACCAAATCCCGGCCGTGGCATCTTCCGAAATTTGCCCAGTTCCGCGTTATGGGGTCTTTCCTGCCAACCTAGATGTGCTGGACGAGTTAATCCTTTCAGTTACCTTATTACTCTCTCGAATTTTATTAGAAACGGACAAAAAACCTCAAAATTAATCAATATTATAAGAAACATCTAATGTTGGAAGGAAAATAATATTGAATGGATTAAACGTTGTACTTAGTATAAATTCAATGGATATTGATTCCACAGGTTAGTGGTGCATTGAATGAGCCAAAAGTATCTCTCGCTTAGCTCAAGACATTGGAACATTTTTGTCTCGCTTTCTTCACTACATTTAAAAGCTCTCTCTCTCTCTCTCTCTCTCTCTGATTAAGAACAACATTATTTTCTTTAAGCAAAGTTTCCTTCATAATGATTTGGCACTTTTCACTAAATATTCTTTTTCGTAAACAACTGGAGAGAGAGAGAGAGAGAGAGAGAAGAGAGAGAGAGATACCAACCCCGTTTCCTTTGAAAAATGTGTCGCCTTTATTGATTATCTTTATAAAAGGGACTATGAATGTTCAAATATTTTATGTATATTTGTGTATTTCCACGCAACGACACATTTGCGTTTTCTTAAAAATTATTATTATTATTATTATTATTATTATTATTATTATTATTATTATTATTATTATTATTAACAAGCACAGCCACAGTCGCAAACTACCCTGTCCTCTATTCCTTAACCATCAACCCATATTTCTAACTCAGGGCAGTTATTCGTGTTACGAAGCAATACAAAAAGACATATTGAAAGACGAAAAAAAATCTGTGATTTATGTTTAACTTTTAACTGTTCAGTCTTAATATCTGTTTTGAGAAAGGACCTTATGATGTAATATGACTGAAGAAAGCTTACAAAATAGGGTAATTCTCAATGATTCGGATGCTCAGTTTTGGTGAAGGGAGGGTGTTGCCGTTTCATGGGATTACTCCCTAAATCTATGGCGGAAATGAGGCTTCTAGGGAGAAGTTGTGGGGTAAGAATTTTTTGTGGGATTTTTTTTTTGTGGACTAATAATAAATAAATAAATAAAATTCATTTCTAATAATATTTGCAAATGCAAAATATTAAGAATGTATTCCAGCGGCTTAAATTAATTGATTTTTTCTTTTAAGTGGGTGAAAGCTCACCTGGTTCCAGCCGTCTCTCAATCGTGATGTCACACTAAACCCGCCACCTACTCAACGTAGGCCAGGCCCCAGTACTGCCAGATATTGTGAAGTTAATGAAAAGAGAAATTCAATAGGTCAGCAAAGATTTTCGAATATTTCATCATTGGCCTTAGCACTAATTTCACTGCCATTCTCTAATGCCTCGGTTGAGAGGATCTCTCAGATGAACGCAGTGCACAGTAAGCTGAGGAACCGCCTAGTCGTACGGAGTGTAGAGGCAATTTTACAAATAAGGTATGGCCTGAAGCTTCAAAATGAAACATGCGTAACTTTTGAGCCACCTATTGACATGATTTTTATGGCTAAGGATATGATTGAATATGAGGATTGTGACAGTGATTTGCTGGCTTTACCAGATGAGGAGGAATATTAATGTTAATTTGTTTTAAATATCTTAAGTTTTATGCTTTCTATTATTGATTAATGCTTCACTTTATACGTAAGTTAATTCTTATTGTCTTAATTTCCAAGGACTATTTTAGTTAATTATTATTGTTGTTTCCAAGGATTATTCTAATTTTTGTTTCAAAGGATTATTTTAATTTTGTCATTATTAGGTACTCAAGTCACTCGGCAGCCTTCAAATGATTCTGCCAGTAGGCTTACTGTTTATTTTGCAAATAAAGCAGGAAACTTCAAGACGTATCTGCTATTTTTATATCATTTGAAAATAGTATAGAGCACTAAGATTCCCTATTACTGAATATGATTCCAAGGAGTTTTCATGTGTTCAAGGGAAATCGAAGTTATAGGGCTAGTAAATTTGGAAAAATATATCATGGGATATTTTGTGGGAGCCTGACAATACTTTGTGGGAATCTGTGGGATTTTGTGGTCACATTTATGGGAATTCCTTCTTCATGAAACGGCAACACTTAAAGTCCCTTGGCTAATGGTTGGCAACAGGGTTACCGCAAAGTCCGCACATCACCGAGAAATTATAGCTCCGCACCGGGATGTGTAGTGTTAATTTCCACTTCCTAGCATACTTATATCGAAACTTATTCGGTTATAATCAGTTAAATCACTTCAACTAATGCAATTGCCTAATGCATATTTGCAGTTGTTTTCTCAAAATAAATAAGTAAATAAATAAATAAAATCAAAACTCATTAAACATGACTAAGTTTACAATAATGTAAGTCAGCCTTCACCCTGAGATTAATTCACAAATTAATTAAATTTTACTAAAAAACTATATGTATGTATAGTATATATATATAGATATATATATATATATATATATATATATATAAAATTACAAACGCAAATGAAGAATGAATGCATTTTAAAACATCACGTTTGGGTTACGTCAAATGCTGTTGTCAAAATCAGTTCTTAATTGACAATCGCATGATCGTATTTGATATTGGCGCGTGAACACTCGAGACTAGTGAAAAATGGTTAATTTTTCAAAAATATTAGTACTTTCAAAATATCATATAATTTCAATCATTTTTTCATTGATGGAAAAAAAGTTTTAAAAGCATAAATATATAGCGGACCTACAGCGCCGCACAGTGAGGAGTGCAGACCTCAGCTCTGCATTCAATGACTCCCCCTCGAATCTTCTCCGCACTTTTGGTCGTTTTTTCTCCGCACTTTTGGCAACCCAATGTGCCGGAGCCGACATAGGTTGGAAAATGGTACATACATTAGAGATAATAGTCCACTGCTAGTCGCATGTTGGTCCGACATCGTGTCGCATTTACGTACGACAGTGTGAAAGGTCCTGAAGCAGTTGAACAAGTAACTCTAACGGAACGGAACTCCAATAGATGTTGCGCCGTCAGGCCAAGGAAGGAGGCGAGTGGGCAGCAGGTATTTTTCTTGAGCATAGAGTAAAGTATCCATAATCTATTAACGTTAATTAAGAGAGTGGTCGTAAACATTTTGTTGTTGACGAAACTGGGTTTGAGTGTAAAATGTGCATTTAAGGAAATATGCGAAATAAATATGAGACTAAAAGTGCTTAGGAACTCAGTATTTTATGAAATAGCATTTCCTATAGCTCATTAAAATCTTATATACTGACATGACTGTCCACGAGATCGATACAAAACTTTCACCAACAGTGTTAACAGTGATGATCTGTAAAGCAGCAAGCCACCTCTTTATATATATATATATGTATATATATACACACACACACACACACACACACATATATATATATATATATATATATATATATATATATATATATATATATATATATATATATATATACCTCAATAAGGTAAGTGAACTGAAAATTTTGCTAATTTGCTGATAGAGATGTATAGAGATGTTCTTAGATATATATATATATATATATATAATATCTATATATATATATATATCTATATATATATATAAAGGTTTTTTTTGCCACGAAGGAAAAAATGAAAAAGCGAGGATAGCCGAGTACTTTTCGGTCCTATTCGGACCCTTTACTGAGCAAAGGGTCCGAATAGGACCGAAAGTACTCGGCTATCTCGCTTTTTCATTTTTCCTTCGTGGCAAAGAAAACGCCTTTATTTATACCATAGTATCACGTTTGTTTTTATGTACTTCGTGATCAAGTTATTCATATATATATATATATATATTATTATATATATATATATATATATATATATATATATATAAGAACATCTCTATCAGCAAATTAGCAAAATTTTCAGTTCACTTACTTTATTGAGGTAGCAACCATACACACAGATACATGTCTATATACTTATACAATTCATGATTGGGCCAACCTCCATAAAGAAGGCGGGCGATATGAGCAATAACACTAAAAAATTACGGCTATATATAATTTTCTTTATTTACTTTACTAAATGTTAGTAACTAAAACAACATGAAATATTAGGATACTTTCACCAATATAACAGGTTCATATTTGGTGGAAAAGAGAAAGACAGAACCACAGAATATAACAAGACAACGATAAGTAGAGAGAAAGACAGAGAGAGATAACTTATTAGGTTCTTTTCTAGATTATGGTGTGAAGAAGCCTCGTGTTCTTATTTTCTTCCTAGCACCAGATCAGTTGCAAAATATCAGTTATTATCAATTTTACTATAATTTTTTTCGTAAGGATATTTTCATCCTTGTTTTCAAGATGCATTGTAATAGAAAATAACTTAACTCAATTTCTGTGTTTCAAGAACCAAAGTAGTTTTCTAGTGCCGATGTAGTTATAGCTAATTCTAATGTGTAAAAGAGTTAATATGTTATTGTAGGAATTTAACTTTTTCTCTCCTGTGAAGTCAACTGCCGTGGTCCTTTCCGTTCCCTGACCATTTCCTGTCTTAAGGGAGGGTTAGGAACCACTAGCTTCTACCTTTACATTGGCGAATTAAGTTGCCTAGTATATGGCCATTCGTAGACTGCAGCTTTTAGCTCCACTAATTCTATCAGGCTTATTTCTTCTACCTTTTGGACCCCCTTTTTAATATTCCAGGCTTAGTTTTCTTAACTGCTGTGCTCTATTCTGTCTCAACTTTATTACATTAATCTGTTTTTCCTTCTTTTCCCCTTGGAATGAAGCGCGTTTTGTAATTCCCTTTATTTCAAAATAACAAAATAAAAGTAGTGATATTTACAAAGCCTTCTATATTCAAAATTTAAGGCATTATTTCAGTTTTGACTAAATGTTAAAACTAAAAAAACATCACATTTTTCCGACAATCTGGCAGATAACTTTGAACCAATATAACTTTTTTTTCATTTAAATTTTGAGATACTATAAAATTTTACTTTTCACTTTAAACCTTTGAATATGCATGGTCTTCCAAAACATTTGCATTAACTGGTAATCAAGTAAAAGGAACATAACAAAAAAACACGTGAGTAGTGTCAATATTTTATCATTATTATTAGTATGATAATATACAATGAGTAGGATGTCCAACCTCCATCTGCATCGTGACCTCACACAGACGATCAGGTAGGAATCTACAGTTTATATGATGTAACAGAAGTGGTGGGTTATGTATTTTGATTTCCCTGGAACGTGTTTTACGCAGATATTTTTTTTCTTTATCAAACACGCTTCTGCAATTCATTTTCTTAACCTTACAAGTCAGTGTCGTTTTCATTGTTGTATTTATTATTGACGACATTATTGATTCTGTAATTGTTTTTAAATTGCAACAGTTTCTTCGTCACACATCATTGAGAGGCAGTATTTAGTTGTTGTCATTATGATCCGTATTAAACAGTATTAATTACATTTGTGTTCTAAGGATGCATTCACACCAAATGCGTCGCCTTATATAGTAAATAGGTTGTTTTGGATTTTCTACTTTATTTCTATATTGGATTTCAATTTAGGAATCAGGTTATGCTCTAATAAAATTGTACTCCTTTATATCTGATTTTCACTTTTATATAGGACAAAATTGAGTATAATTAAATTTCGTTTTACCTTTTCTTTGTATCCATATGATATAAATTAAAATCTTAAAACTTACCTATAGTGTTTGAAAATCATTATGGTTGAGAAGTTGATTATTATATATAATATATATTATTTCTCTTGATGTCTCGGCTAATTCATTTAGAATGATATCTTTTAGTTATTTTGTTAAATTCAATAAAAATAAAACGTAGCTTAAAAAAATGGTCATTTTTTGCTCAGATCCAATTGCCCGCCTGTAGTTAGTATTGTTGTTCTTGTAGACAAAAAGGTAAATAAAGGAAAATCCCTAAATATATTTTAATAGATAAGACGATAAGAGACCAAACAAAAGATACTTACTGCAAAAAGATCCCGAGAGAGAGAGAGAGAGAGTGAGACGGAGAGAGAGAGAGAGAGAGAGAGAGAGAGAGATTGATGAGAGAGAGAGAGGAGAAGGGAGATAGAGAGAGAGAGAGAGAGAGAGAGAAGAGAGAGAGAGAGAGAGAGAGAGAGAGAGAGAGAGAGAGAGAGAGAAAATTGCAGCAATTTATAAAACCTACAAGGCATGATTAAAAATCTTTCAGAATGTTTCGTTTTTGGCTTAATATTTTCGATAAATCGAAATATCTCTTGTAATAAATATTGAAAATCAGGAAAAAGCGAGAAGATATAGAAGGGAATAGTATATGAAGTTGGTATTCCAGTTTTGACGAAAATGTGGCCTTACCTGCCTTGGCAGCAGCTGTTGTGTGACGTTGTTGTGTAGATGTTGTTTGAAATACGGAGAGAAGTGTGACGCAAGGATAGTGATGTTGTTTATAGGCTGCCTATTGACTGGTGAGGTCCTCGTAATTACCTGATGATGGAGGTGAAGAGCCCAAGGAAATGGAATTGAAGGAGAGAATTTCGGCCTTGCGAGACACCATCAGTACCAGAGAGAGCAGCAGGTGAACTTGGACAGGATAATTTTTGAGCTGCAACAGAGGCTTGACTACAATGAAGAGATTCAGGCGGCGGGCGGAAAGGAAGAAAAGCACTCGTGTGATGCAGATAACTGAGGAGGTGTTGCAAGAACAGGCCTGGCAAGGAAAGGGCCAGCCTTTTTATTTTATTCGAAGGTGAGGAACGTTTGTTTGTGAAGGAGAAGGATCAAGTGAAGATGGAAAAAACAGCAGCTGGAAGACAAGATTGTTTTCAAAAGGACACAGAAGAAAATGAGCAGTTGATGGATTACCCAAAGATGCCCTATGTGAGAGGATAAGGGAAACCGACAGTGCAATTGCCAGAGGCAAACTGCAGTTGAGAGGCAAGAGAAACTGCTCGACACAGAAGGAGAAGGACCTCAGATATAGAGCGAAGAAGCGGCGCGGATGGCGAGGCTCGTCCAGGAACGAAAAGACGCGACCGAAAAGCGCTAATCGGACAGGAAAGACGCCGAGGTCAGGTTCGAGCTCCTGCAGAAGAAAGTGGAAGACCTTAGGAAGGAAAGTGTGGACTCCATTGTGAAGTTGAGGTTGCAAAACTGAAGAGAAAGGAGCTGAGGTGCCTCCTAGAGGAAGGAAATCATGGCTTCAAGTGGCTTTGGATAGGAAGAGCGGTGTTCAGGGCGAACGGAACGACCAGTTGGAAGATGAGGTTGGAGAGGTAGAAGGAGAAATTGGTTTGCCAGGTGAAGAAGCTGCCTGGGAATAGAGAATGCGTGGAGAAGGAGAAGTGGAAAATGAAGGAGCAAGCTGTCCATGTTCAAGGATGGAGCGACCAAGTCTAAGCTGGCCTTGTGAAGAGGGATCAGATGTGAAAATTTTGAGGAGGATGTTTGTTTGTATATGGAAAGTTTTTTTTTTTTATTGAAATCAATAAAGTTTATCTAGAAAGTACGATTTTCATTTACACAATGAATTTTTTTAGCAAATTTTGTTATTTTGATAATAATTGGAGTTTAACTGGAATTGAAAGGACTTGTTTGATAAATGCATGTTGAATTGATTTTAGTTTGGAATGGATTTTAAGAGTGAAGTGCAATACTTGATTTTATGATTGAGAAAAGTAAAGGTTTGTATTTGATGAAGTTTGAAGTGTACTATATGGAACAAGGTTTGATGTTTATAGTAATAAGTTTGGTTTGTTAATGGTTGAAAGAAACTGACAGTTATCTGGAATAGTATAAAGGGAAAACGTTTTGTAAGAGTTTTATTGATTGGTGAAAGGGAAAGGATGAAAGGATTGGTGGAGTGGCAAGATTAGAAGCAGAGGATAGAGAGAAGATTGGGGGGAGGGGCAGGAGAAGGGAAACATTAAGAAAAGATTGGTGGAGTGCCAGGAGAAGCAGAGTATTAAGAGAAGATTCAGGGAGCGTCAGAAGGGAAGAAGCAGAGACTTCAGAGAAGATTTGTGGAGTGCAGGATAGAAGGAGAGGATTCAGAGAAGATTCTGGCATGCGAAGAGAAGAAAGAAGAGGATTGAGAGAAGGCCCTGGAGAATTGAAAGGATTCAGTGGCATATCTGGTTCTAAGGTTAAGCAGAGGTGTTACTCTCTATAGGAGGGCGGGTCAAAGCTCGCCACGGGTCCCGGGAACGGGCGGGCGAGGCCCGCCTGGCGTCCCGGGACGGGCGGAGGGCGAACGGCCCGCCTGGCGTCCCGGGACGGGGCGGGCGACGGCCCGCCAGGCGTCCCGGGACGGGCTTGGGCGACGGCCCGCCAGGCGTCCCGGGAGGCGCGTGCGACGGCCCGCCAGGCGTCCCGGGACGGGCTGGCGAACGGCCCGCCAGGCGTCCCGGGACGGGCGCGGGCGAAGGCCCGCCAGGCGTCCCGGGACGGGCGGGCGACAGCCCGCCAGGCGTCCCGGGACGGCGGGCGACTGCCCGCCAGGCGTCCCGGGACGGGCGGGCGACGGCCCGCCTGGCGTCCCGGGACGGGCGGGCGACGGCCCGCCAGGCGTCCCGGGACGGGCGGGCGACGGCCCGCCTGGCGTCCCGGGACGGGCGGGCGACGGCCCGCCAGGCGTCCCGGGACGGCGGAGGCGACGGCCCGCCTGGCGTCCCGGGACTGGCGGCGACGGCCCGCCAGGCGTCCCGGGACGCATATTCGCCATTGCGTCCCGGGACGGGCGGGGCAACGGCCCGCCTGGCGTCCCGGGAGGTGGGCGGGCGACGGCCCGCCAGGGCGTCCGGGACGTGGAGGGCGACGGCCCGCCAGGCGTCCCGGACGGGCGGGCGACGGCCCGCCAGGCGTCCCGGGAGGGGCGGGCGACGGCCCGCCAGGCGTCCCGGGAGGGGCGGGCGACGGCCCGCAAGGCGTCCCGGGACGGGCTCGGGCGACGCGGCCCGCCAGGCGTCCCGGGACGGGCGGGGAGGGCGACGGCCCGCCTGGCGTCCCGGGACGGGCGGGCGACGGCCCGCCTGGCGTCCCGGGACTGGGCGGGCGACGGCCCGCCTGGCGTCCCGGGACGGGCGGGCGACGGCCCGCCTGGCGTCCCGGGACTGGGCGGGCGACGGCCCGCCTGGCGTCCCGGGACGGGCGCGACGGCCCGCCTGGCGTCCCGGGACGGGGGGCGGGCGACGGCCCGCCAGGCGTCCCGGGACGGGCGGGCGACGGCCCGCCTGGCGTCCCGGGACGGGCGGGCGATGGCCCGCCAGCGTCCCGGGACGGGCGGGCGGGACGGCCCGCCTGGCGTCCCGGGACGGGGGGCGACGGCCCGCCTGGCGTCCCGGGACGGCGGGGCGACGGCCCGCCTGGCGTCCCGGGACTGGGCGGGCGACGGCCCGCCAGGCGTCCCAGGACGGGCGGGCGACGGCCCGCCAGGCGTCCCGGGACGGGCGGGCGACGGCCCGCCAGGCGTCCCGGGAGGGCGGGCGGGCGACGGCCCGCCTATCGTCCCGGGACGGGCGGGCGACGGCCCGCCTGGCGTCCGGGACGGGCGGGCGACGGCCCGCCAGGCGTCCCGGGACGGGCGGGCGACGGCCCGCCTGGCGTCCCGGGACGGGCGGGCGGCGGCCCGCCAGGCGTCCCGGACGGGCGGGCGACGGCCCGCCAGGCGTCCCACCCGGGACGGGCGGGCGACGGCCCGCCTGGCGTCCCGGGACGGGCGGGCGATGGCCCGCCAGGCGTCCCGGACGGGCGGGCGATTGCCCAATCAGAATGAACGCACAAAAGTTGAAACGAACGCGCCAAGGTAAACAATGAACGAAGTATACAAAAACACCATGTAAATAACTTCAAATGTGACTTTTTAGATCGTCTGCATGATGGAAGCCTAATAAGAAATACTAATTCAAACAAAATCATTTTGAGCTCTTGTGGTCTCATTATTCGTTCGTTAATATGGCTGTTACAACGAGAAAGCAAATTTCCCAGAAACGAAGTCTCTTTACCGAACTTTAACTTTGTCTTTAGTGTAAATTGTAAATTACTTTATATTACTTTGAAAATGTGCATAAAGTACAGGCAGTTCGTACGTTCAATCTAACAATAACAACAGACTTTTCAAGAATATTTTTACGAGCAATCAGCACAGTTCATCAATAAATGGAGCAGCTAACATTGTTTTTAGTAGTTCCGGCACTAAACATCTCTACCCATCTCCATGGATTAGATAAGCCATACATGGTACTTGTCGCGCACAATAGTTCGTTCCCTCTGCTGCTGAATCGTTCCCTTTCACACTATGCGATTCTAGTCGCACCAAGAATACGATTGCGTTGCCGGATCTAAATGCGACACAAAATTGCGCAAATCGTACATTTGTCCGACTGCCGCCACCAAAGTGACCCAATTTTGACAAGCGCTTGCAGTCTGCTCTCAACCTGTGGTTGGTGACTACATATACAGGAGAAAAAAATTGTCTTTATTTATTACATTTGAGAAAAAGAAGAGAAAACCTAGAATTCACTCGGTACACCCTTGAATACACAAAGGCACTTGTACGGTGCATTTGTCACAATTTTCGAGGAGCTGAAGAGAGATAATGATAAATTTGCAATTACTTCAGAATGTCTAAAACAACCTTTAAGGAACTCTTGTCACATCTGCATGACAGTCGCTAAAAGAAATACGACATTCAGAGATGATATTTCGCCAGCACAACAACTGGCAGTTACCATCAAGTAAGAGGAAATAATATGGACCTTTCCTTGTAAATTTGCTTTTTCCATATAGAAATTAAAAAGGAGAAATGAAACAACTAGTGTTAGCTGAAACATCTCTATTTATCAAAAGTATAAACTGATATATCTATATAAAAACAAATCTTTTACTTTGATATAAAAAAATCCATATCTCTGTTTCATTAATTAATGTAAGTAAAACGTAAGTGTTTAACTATAAAAACTTCTAAAAAAATCATATATATCGAAATCAAAAAGCTTTTAGTCCTCTTTTATATCAATAATCTGCCGATAACCTTTCTAATAATTTCAGTATCAAAACGTAAATGTAACCTTAATGAAAAAAACAGCAAATCATTTAGTAAATCATTTCTCAGTAGTTTATACTTAATCAATCCATACCTGTAGTTCTTTCTTATTTACGAATAACACTATTGTTATTATTATTGTATGGTGTTTTTTTCGTTGCATGGAACAAGTGGTTATTCAGCAACGGGAATAACACTATTTATATCCCTCAAATGTTTTCAATACCCAATGCACCCAATCACCAGAAGCAGTGGAACTGTGGAAGTCTACTGCTGTCGCACTGATATGCAGGAAACAATCCGCAATAGTGTGAAGACACGTATTGAAGGCAAAGGCCAACTGCAATCGCGTCTGGGTGCAGCACCGACATGGCCAGTGGGGCCTGTCGTCTGTAATGCGATGCCGGAGTGACCCAGGGTTACCGCAAAGTCCGCACATCACCGAGAAATTATAGCTCCGCACCGGGATGTGTAGTGTTAATTTCCACTTCCTAGCATACTTACATCGAAACTTATTCGGTTATAATCAGTTAAATCACTTCAACTAATGCAATTGCCTAATGCATATTAACCGTCGTTTTCTCAAAATAAAATAAATAAATAAATAAAATAAAAACTCATTAAACATGACTAAGTTTACAATAATGTAAGTCAGCCCTTCACCCTGAGATTAATTCACAAATTAATTAAATTTACTAAACTATATGTATGTGTATATATATATATATATATATATATATATATATATATATATATATATATATATAATTACAAACGCAAATTGAAGATTGCTGGACCTAAAGAATGAATGCATTTTAAAACATCACGTTTGGGTTACGTCATATGCTGTTTCAAAATCAGTTCTTAATGACAATCGCATGATCGTATTTGATAATGGCGCGTGAACACTCGAGACTAGTGAAAATGGTTAATTTTTCAAAAATATTAGTACTTTCAAAAATATCATATAATTTCAATAATTTTTCATTGATGGAAAAAAAGTTTTAAAAGCATAAATATATATGCGGACCTACAGCGCCGCACACGTGAGGAGTGCAGACCTCAGCACTGCATTCAATGACTCCCCCTCGAATCTTCTCCGCACTTTTGGTCGTTTCTCCGCACTTTGGCAACACTAACTTGGCAATGCCGCTTGATCGGTTTTGTGAACTTCTGTCTGTTTTAAGTGGCTTCACCTGTAAAATTAATATGATTTCGTTATTGTTGTGAGCGTAATTCTCTTTCTGTGAACATTAATGTGCATTGATGCCAAAATTTTTGTCGGAAAAACTTGCGCTAGTTTCAATGGTTGCATTGCTAAGGTTAGGCACAGACACACGTTAAAGGGGCCGAAATATAGGCCTAGCTCGGATTTCCCAGCATACAGCAGTGAGTATATCCATCCATTTTTGTCACATTTACGTAGATTAACCTTAGCCTAGTTCTTATTAATCGGTGAGTATTATATGCTTATGCTATGTTTAGTAGCCTAGTATAGTGCAGAGGGAAGTGATTGGTTTTCCACAGATTCAGAAGGAGAAAAAAATTGGACAGTCGCGTGCTGCTAGGCTATTCGCCATTGCTGTGTGTTGATTTCCAAATATGGCATTGCCAGCGAAGTGCACATACCAGCAGCAACAGAGTCGCCTCTGGCACCCAGTGGTGGGCGGCCATCAACTGTATTACAGATACCGCTTCACAAAAGAACAAGGGATCACATTTTACAAACAACTGACTTTCATTCATGAAAATCTAACTTTAAACAATCTTACACAAGTAAACGTGTTTGCTAGGCCTATAGGTAGCCTAGTAGGTAGATCACAGTCAACTTGCGGTCAACTACCTATACTAGCTATAACCTATACTATAAGTAGCTATAGGTACTAGCTACTATACACGCCTAGTTTTTTAGCTAATAAAATATCCTAATGAATGTTGTAATCCAAAGTTCAATAAATTAGCATATACCTACCTAGTAGCCTACCTATATACCTATTGTTAAGTCTGACAATTTTCCCTATGTAGGTAGCCTAGGTAGTAGGTAGGTAGGTGTACATATTACCATGAGGTGTAGCCTGCTGCAGTTTTAAGTGTTATAATGTTATTTACTTTATCAATAAGTTCTCAATCCCGGTATATAGAGAACTCTGCTGTCAGAAGGTGCCTGTACCACTGAATTTTAGTTGCCAGAACACTTGAAAGTTAGTATTGTTTAATCTTACCATCGTTTTTACCCTAAAGAATACTTTAAATTCATACTACATTAAGTATAGCTTTAAAAGTAAACTTAACCAACTAACTACAACCAACTAACTACTCTTCCAGGGTTGAACATCTAGGTAGTAACCAAGGGTAGCATACCATAACCTAACCTGAGTTTAGCAAAGGTAGCCTAACTTTGCGTAAGCTTCAGGATGGTGATTTTTTTTTTTTCTGTCCCTCTCCACAGACTAGGAAACACAGCTCAAGTCTTAGCTAGATATGAAATTCTTGAGTTATTCTTACAAGCTAGCCTAACTTGATTGTACAATGTAAATAAGTGTGCAGTATGTTGAATTACAGGTCTGTATGATTATGACATGATACATAGCTTTATATATTATGTACCTTCTGCTATTAAAATATATTCCAAACCTACAGAACTTACGTATTCCTTGAAGTGATTAGCGCACAATTCACGACAGTAGTAGGTAGTTAAAAGCTGTGACCAGAGGTACAATTGCCAGTATGAGGTTAAGTTTCTGTAACAGGCTTTGAAGTCCAGAATATGTTGAGGCAACAATGTGGCTACCAAAGCAGATTTAGTCCAAGTAACCAGAAGGGGCAGGCTGTCTTATACATGCATTGAATATTGGCCATTGGTATCAGGCAGTTAAACCTAGGCTATTAATATTATTACGCATATGGATGAAGCTTATATGGGATGACAGCATTGGAGATGACAATTATTTTAGCATACTGTTGTCAGATTTTACTGCCTTGTTAGTTTGACCCATGAATAAAGAACGGTAATAATTAGTTCTGCCTGTAGAGAGTAAAACAGAAAATTTGTGGTGGGGTATAAAAGGAACATAATGTCGGCAAATTGGTTAACTTGACTGTTCAAATGTATAAAAACTACAGACAGAATATTTTTATTTCTACATATAGTACACATTATCCTTGGTAAATGCTGCAAAGATCATTTAGGGTAAAGGACCGAGCAGTGGCATAGTGGCCACCTCTCTTGGAATGCGACCACTTCCCAAAAAAGAGCTTGAATTATGCCATTATTTCGTAATTTAGGAGAAAACACTTGTACTTCGAGAGGAGCATAGAGGTAAGTGCGCTTCCTGGATGGGCCACAACTCTTGACTGATGCTCATGGCAGTGCGTTAGCGTACTTTTTCGGGAAAGTGACAGTGTTCCGGGAGAGGTGGCTGCTCAGTTGTTTACCCTACCAATCTTTAAACACTGCTGAGAAAGTTTGCTGTCAGTGCAGCATGATCATAATGTTGTAACGTCCCCATATCTGCAAAACTTTATGGCATAACTAGAAAAAATATAGTACCAGAAAAATTAAATATTGCATTTCTGCTTTCAGAGCTGAGAAAGTGTGTTTTAAAAGTACAGTTTCATACTAGATTGCAAGAGTTGCATTATTGTTTACATAACACATGGCAATGGCACCAGGAAGTGCACATCACAAATTGTTTGGCTATCATGGACTGTTATCTCTGAAGCTGAGGGGTTGACTGACAATACTTTGAAAAAAACATTTTCCAGATCAATTGGAAAAGTTGAATGGTAGACGTGTGTTTAAAAATAATAACTTAGGGATTCAAGACTATTGGTTTGCCAAGACTTACGTATTAGTATGTCACTGGACTATTCCAGGTGTTAAAAATTCTAAATATCAACAATGAGGTTTTGCTGGAAATAGCTTATATGTAGTCTTAGCTCATCCTTCCTAATACTGTACAGCTAAGGAGTAACAATCATTTGCTCTTTAAGGGCGCCATACGGACCGTTGGGGTCAAAATTTTCAAGATTGTTTTCAGAGGCATTTTGTTTTCCGAGGATTAAATGCTGTTTCATGTTTTTAAATGATTGATTTGTGATAGTATTTTATGGTTAAATATCAATGGTATGTGCACAAGTAGCTGTAAGGAAAGGGAAGTTAGCTTATTTCAACTACAGATGACCCCCAGTATTCATGGGTTGTGTGTACCACAATCCCCCTCGAATAACTAAAATCATTGAATACTTAAAACTTCTCAAAAATAATTTATAAATGGCTATTTTGATAGTTTAAACATCAAAAAATGCATTTAGTCACAAAAATCCTATGAAAATACAGTAGGCACTCCCCAGTTATCACCAATTTCCAATTATTGGCGCTGATACATCCCAATAGAGGTGCGGTTAACCAGTTATTGGCGCCGAAAATCGCCGATTTTTGGTTAGCAATTTCTGCTTTATCATCAAGCCATCGGAACAACCCCTTGCCAATAACTTGGGACTGCCTGTAAATAGTGAATATTTCTCTATCAAAAATAGTACCGCAAATAGGCAAATACTTTACGAATGTGTGTATACAGTGAAAAACACACACACACACACACACACTTAGCGCCCCCATGAAAATTCATAAAACTTCCTAATTTAGTTCAGACTCAAGAAAAATCCACTAAAATTATTAAACAGCCAGTCCCCGGTTGATCTGCAGGGTGCTGATAAGCGAAAACCGCCGTTAACTGAAACTCGATGATTTATGGCGCTATAACCGGTTAATGATGCCTCTGTTAGGTATTTTGTGGTGCCATAACTAATATTGCCAGCTTATGGCCCCAATAACCACCATTTGGGGCGTTATGGTGCCATAAATTATCGATTTTATGACGCCATACAACAGGATCACCATTTTCCAAGTCTGCAGATAACTGCGGACTGCCTGTACTTGTTTTTTTTTTTTTAAGTGCACCTAATCTTGAAATTGATATGAAAGTACAGTAGTTTGTGGAGGTTTCTCATAGAAAAATACAGTGAATGCGCGAATTTCCCGCAAAGAAGGGTTAGATATGGTCCATAGAGAAATCTGCAAATACGGGGGCGTCCACTTTATGTTGTGTAGAAAAAAACATGAATGGGGGGGGTTGGCTGTACACACTATATAGTTTGGTAATTCTTTTTACTCTGGTATATCGTGTAAAATTTAATTTTCATCTGCCTATACAGGCAGTCCCCGGATTACAACGGGGGTTCCGTTCTTGAGACGCGTCATAAGCTGAAAAGCATCGCAAGCCGGAACATCGTCAAAAATCCTAAGGAAACCTTACTTTTTATACATTCAACTTCCCTGACAGATATATACTTAGCTATAGACTCCGTCGTCTCCGACAGAATTTCAAATTTCGCGGCACACGCTACAGGTAGGTCAGGTGATCTACGCCCTTGCCTGGGGTGGCAGGACTAGGAACCATCCCCGTTTTCTAATTAGAATTCTTCTGTCGCCCCGGACCAATTTCAACATTGTTGTTGGTTCCTCTCGATTGTTTTTTTGGTTTTCTTTTTTCCCACTCGGCAATTGATCTTCTTGAACCGAGCTTTTGGTGACGTATCTGGATTGTTGGATTGGCATACGCTTTGTGGACTGTTTGTGGACTTGATTTTAAGGAATTTTCTTTAATAATGTCTGACTCTGGTATGGTTTGTGAGACGTTGTGTGAATGTAGGCTGTAAGGTGAGTTGCCGAAAGCTTCGGTAGACCCTCACCACGGTATGCAAGAGGTGCAGGGAGTATGAATGTTCTTTTACTAATACTTGTAAGGAATGTGAGAACTTGAGTGAGAACGAATGGAAGAATCTAACTAATTATTTAAAAAAGTTAGAAAGAGAAAGAGTAGGGAAGGCTTCTCATAGAGGTTTAAGAAAGTAGTTCTAGATCTGAACTAATTCCAAGCTTGGGATCTTCCCCAAGGGTAAGTATTGCTACTTCTCCTTCCATTGCAGCCCCTTCTCCTATTGCAGAACCTGTAGATCCAGCAAAAGAACTTGCGGATCTAAAGCAGCCTTCAAGTTGATGGAAAACAAAATGGCTGCCATACAAGGTAAGGCTATGATTTTTCAGTGGACAGTGATATGAGTGTCCCCAGTGTAGTGGAGGGGGCATCTGGTCGCTCAGCACGCGCCCTAAGGTCTAGACCTCTTCCAAGCTCACATGCCCAGAGGAGAAGGAATGTCGAAAGCCGAAAGGAGGTTGTGGAGAATCCCCACCGATCAGGTGTCCCTTCGGCGGTTTCTGTGACACACCCAGACCTGCCAAGGACCGCTATTGTAAAAGCGTCCTACGTGAGTGTTTTTTCGTCGTCGGGATCTTCATCACCGAGACGTGATTGGAGAGATTCAGATCGATCTCGGCCTCTCAAGAGGATTGGAAGGCTCCGAATATTGACTCCGAGCCCTGAAAACTTCCCTGAGGAGTCTCCATCGGGAGTGAAGAAGGCAAGAAGAGCCATTCTTTCAACCAGAGTGAGAAGGAGGCAGGAGGTGGAGGCTATGGACTCCATCCCCTCCTCCTTCCCTCCTCCCCAAGAGGATAAAGAGGAGGCTAACAAGAGGTTCATGATGGCGATGCAGGAACAGATTTCGTCGTTTGTAGGAGTCCTGTCAAAGAAGCCTCCTAGAAGGAAAGACACTTCCCTTCCTATTAAAAGATCCTCCAGACGTATGGAGGTATCTGCCTCCAGGATCGATACTCCTACTCGAGGTGAGGTTTCCGGTACGAACCTGGATGAAACCGATCAGACGTCTGGCACCGGCCAGGAGTGAGGAGTCACCCAGGAGGCAGGAGCCAAGAGCCAGGAGTGAGGAGTCAACCAGGAGGCAGGAGCCCAGAGCCAGGAGTGTAGAGGCATCCAGGCAGGAGGCAGGAGCCAGGAGGCAAGAGCCAGGAGGCAAGAGCCAGGAGGCAAGAGGCAGGAGGCAGGAGCCAAGAGGCAGGAGCCAGGAGCCAAGAGGCAGGAGGCAGGAGCAGGAGCCAGGAGTCCGGAGTCAGGAGGCAGGAGTCAGGAGTCAGGAGTCGGAGGCAGGAGTCAGGAGGAAGGCAGATCAGGAGCCAGGAGGCAGGAGTCAGGAGGCAAGAGTCAAGAGCCAGGAGGCAAGAGTCGGGGACTCGTTCCTGGAGGTTATGACTCTTCTCCAAATAGGAGCTCCTCTCCTTCAGAACATAGGAGGTCTTGGAAGGACTCTCCCTCCAAACGTGAACTTTCTCCTTCGTCTGATCGAGGGTTAGACGAGTTGTCTGATGACGAACCTCCTGCTAATGAGGGACTTTCTAGTTATAAAGTCTTAGCCTCATTATTACTTCAAGAATTTGGAGATTCTCTTAGTCCGGCGGCTCCTCCTTCTCCTCGTTCGCTCTTTTCCATGCCTCTGGCTACGGCAAAATCGTCGGCCTTTTTAAAAATGAAGCCTGCGATATCTATGAAGAAGGCACTCCATTCTTTAGATTCTTGGATGGACAAGAAGAAGGAGTTAGGAAAGACGGGTATTCTGCATGCCTCCTTCCAGATGCACGGAAAGAGAGGTATTTGGTATGGACAGGATGGAGACTATGGGTCTTTCTCTACCTGCCTCGGGCAGATGCCGACTTTTCCAATTTTAGTGGAGGCCTCTAGACGTCACTCCTTAGGATCGGTCAGAGCGACGTGGAGCTCTTCAGAGTTGAACCACTTTCTAAAGGGACTTTTTGTCACTGTTAGAGGTTGTTCAATTTTCTGGATTGGTCACTCCGGAGTTTCTGGCCAACAAATCTAAGGATCCGGAGGAGTTTCTGAAAAACCCAGAAATTCTCCATGCGTCCTGTCCTGCATGGACAAGGCAGTACAGGACGGTCGGTGAAGTGGCTTTCCCTTTTTGGTGCTGGTCTCCTGAAAAAGAGATGCAGTTTTGGATCCCTATTATCGAAAGGGGTTTCTCCGAGCCAGAGGACTGCCTTACTGTTCGCCCCTCTATCGGATCATCTGTTTCCTTCTCAGTTAGTGAAGGATATATCTCGCTCGCTACTGAGAAGGCGACACAGACCTACTAACGCAAACGTCCAAGAAAGGACGCCCTGTAGTGTCGACGGTTAAGAAGGACTCTCGTCCTCCTCAGCAGCCCTTTCGTGGAGGTGCAGCGGCTCGTCCTGCCAGAAAGAAGAGCTCTGAAAAGAGAGGAAGGTCTTCATTTAGGCCCTTTCCAAGAATCAAAGTGACTTGTTCTTTGCTCTCCTCCAAGCACCAGTGGGGTGGGGCGCCAGACTCCTGAACTTTGCAGGAGTATGGGCAAAAAGGGGAGCCGACCCTTGGTCAGTGTCGGTCCTGAAGAAGGGATATGTAATCCCCTTCGACGACAGCCCTCCCCTAACATCTACGCCTCGGGAACTGTCAGCGAGGTACAGAGACCCGTTAATGAGAAAGACTCTCCTTCAAATGGTGGAGCAAAGTGGGAAAAAGAGGCCATCGAACTTGTGCAGGATCCGACACTCCCCGGATTTTACAATCGCCTTTTTCTAGTACCAAAGGCATCGGGGGGGTGGAGGCCAGTGCTGGACGTAAGCGCTCTGAATCGCTTCGTACAGAAAAAGAAGTTTTGCATGGAAACGTCCGCCTCTGTAATGTCGGCTCTTCGTCCAGGAGATTGGATGGTCTCTCTGGACCTGCAAGACGCATATTTCCACGTTCCCATTCACCATTTGTCAAAGAAATATCTTCGCTTTGTAATAGGAGACAAGATCTTTCAGTTCAGGGCTCTGTGCTTCGGTCTGTCTACAGCTCCACAAGTATTCACCAACCTGATGGCGAATGTAGCAAGATGGCTTCACCTAGAGGGGATAAACATCTCCCTCTACTTGGGACGACTGGCTGATCAGGGCCAAGTCGAAGATTCAGTGCTTGGAGGACTTAGAAGTAACAAGGAACATGATAGATTCGCTAGGGTTGCTTCGTACAACCTCGAGAAGTCACAACTGATCCCCAGCCAGAACTTTGGTCTATCTGGGGATTCAGATGGATTCTCGGGTTTTCGGGTATATCCTTCGCGAGAAAGAATCGCTCGAGGTTTGTCGAGAATCTCGAGCTTCTTAGAGAGAAAAAACAGCTCAGCGAGGGAATTACCTGAGCCTTTTAGGGACCCTGTCCTCACTGGAAAAGTTCTTCTCGCTAGGGAGAACTTCACCTTCGCCCCTCTTTCAGTTTTTTCCTCAAAGAGGAGGTGGAGTTGGAAGACGGGTCAACTCTCTCGGACATCTTCCAACTTCCACAAGAAAGTAAAAGATCATCTGAAGTGGTAGAATCCCTCCGGCTTCAAAAGAACGAGGGCGTTATCGCTTGCTCTGCAGAAACCCAGACCAATGTTATTTTTACCGACGCTTCGGAGTCGGGGATGGGGAGCGACGCTAGGAGCAAGGGAGGTGTCAGGCACCTGGACAAGGAACAGGTGTCCCTGGCACATCAATTGCAAGGAACTTGTGGCCATACACCCTAGCCTTAAAGTTCTTCGAAGAGATAGTCAGAGACGGGGTGATACAGATAAACTCGGACAACACACGGCTCTGGCTTACATTACGCAAGCAAGGAGCACGCACTCTTTCTCCCCTCTATCAGTTTAACAAGACACCTGTTAACCTGGACGGAAGAAAGAGGCATAACTCTCCTCACAAGGTTTGTTCAAGGGATCAAGAATGTGAGAGCGGGACAGACTGAGCAAGGAGAAATCAGGTCCTTCCACAGAATGGACCTCTAACACGAAGAAGTGTGTCGAAGTCTTTGGTCACCCTGTGGGGGAGACCTCACACCTAGACCTGTTTGCGACGTTCCTCTCCAAAAAAAGAATAGATATCTTTTGCTCTCTAGTGGAAGATCCCGAGAGCCTTCGCAATAGACGCGTTTCTCATGGATTGGTCGGTGTTGTGGACGCATACGCTTTCCCCCCCGTTCAAAATCCTGGGGGAAGTGCTCAGGAGGAATTCGTAGCTTTCGAAGAGCACGAAGTTGACACTCATAGCCCCATTTTGGCCAGCCCAGGAATGGTTCACGGAGGTACTGGAGTGGAGTAGGACCTTCCCCAAGATCGCTTCCAAACAGACGATCTACTCAGACAACCCCACTTCGAGAGGTTTCATCACAACCTCCAGGTCTCGCTCTGACTGCCTTTCGACTATCGAAAGACTTGTCAGAGCGAGAGGCTTTTCTCGCAAGGCTGCGGGCTCTATCGCTAGAGCCCGCAGAGCTTCGACGAGAAGAGTATACCAGTCAAGGTGGGAAGTCTTTAGGAGGTGGTGTAAGGGTCAGAAGCTGGTCCTGCCTCTCCAGTACCTCTATAGTGAATATGCCGTTTTTCCTCCTCTTTCTGAGAGAGGAATCACACCTATCTGTCTCGACAATAAAAGGATACAGAAGCATGCTGTCTTCAGTATTCAGGAATCGAGGCCTGGACATTGCTAACGACAAAGATCTACACGATCTAATTAGATCTTTTTTGTTTTAGACTTCGAAAGCAGCTACTCCTAGAACACCTAGTTGGAATCTAGACGTGGTCCTGAAATTCCTTTCAATCGGATAAATCGAGCCTTTTACATCTGGCGTCCTTCCGCGACGTCACTAGGAATGCTTGTTCCTGGTGGCTCTCGCTACAACAGCCAAGAGGACGAGCGAATTACACGCTCTGGATTCCACGGTGGGGTTCAAAGGAGATGCTGCCATCTGTTCTTTCCAGACAATGTTTCTGGCAAAGAACGAAAACCCGTCAAAACCTTGGCCCAGAAGTTTTGAGGTAAAAGGCCTATCTAACCTGGTAGGCAGAGAGATAGAGAGATCTCTCTGTCCAGTGAGAGCTCTTAAATTTACTATTTAGAGAGGAAGAGACAGATGGGAGCTTGTCAACAAGGTCTTTGGTGTGCGGTGAAGAACCCCAAAGACTCATGTCCAGAACACGCCTTGGCTTTCTTGTGAGAAGTCGTTATTACGGACGCCTTCGCAAGAACTGCTCGAGATTGGATCTTCGGTCTTCTGAAAGTCAGACTTCATGAAGTGAGGGCAGTAGCAACGTCCTGGCGTTCCCCAAAGAATATGTCTCTAAAGAATATCATTGAGACTACATATTGGAGGTGCAATTCAGTGTTTGCATCTCATTATCTGAAGGATGTGAGAGTGACCTATGAGAAGTCTTCTCGCTAGGTCCTTTTGTATCAGCAGATACAGTACTGGGTCTTGGAGCAAAGACTGATCCTTAATTTTGTGTGATCGTACATAAAACTCTTGTCAGATATGTGCTTGGTTTTCTATTAGCAAGCTCACTACTGTCGCACGGGAGCAGAGTGTCATTGCTGGTAGGGGATCAAGGGTATGTATGACTAGTAGGGGAGTACAAATTTTTTTGTATATTTTGTAATGAAAGTGTAATTATGTTTCGAGTTTTTGGTTGTTTGTAAGGAGTTCGGGGATAACTCCTTACAATCTTAGAACTAACATGGATGTTAGGATCAGGTGATCGGGATCGGTTTTGTGCTCCTTGAACAAGGTGTATTGTCATGTTAGTGGAATAGCACCCAATGACAAAGGCCTTTAGCTCTGCCGAGTAAGTGGATAAGCCCCATTGGCAGACCACAAGAACTCTTAGCCATAGATCAATATCTCGCTGAGGCTCTTGAGGCTAAGCAGACTCCAAGGCAGTAGCCGCGAAGTCTTCAGCCTAATAAGGTAGGTAACCAAGGTTTATTAATACCTACATAGTTGTTTACCTGTCTATTTCAGTTGTTTAGCTGTCTCATTACCCACCACCAATGGGTGCTAATCAGCTAAGTATATATCTGGCAGGGAAGTTTAATGTATAAAATGGTATTGTCATGTTTACAATAAAGTGTTTTATACATACTTACCTGACAGATATATACGATTAATGGCCCACCCACCGCCACGCAGGAGACAGGTGGAGAGAAGAATTCTGATTAGAAAACGGGATGGTTCCTAGTCCTGCCACCCAGGGCAGGCGGTAGATCACCTGACCTACCTGTAGCGTGTGCCGCGAAATTTGAAATTCTGTCGGAGACGACGGAGTCTATAGCTAAGTATATATCTGTCAGGTAAGTATGTATAAAACGTTATTGTAACATGACAATATCATTTTAATGCTTTGGGTGCATTAAAAACTATGTAAACTGCATTCTTATTGCATTTTTCATCAAAAAGCCTTTATATATTGATCATTTTGCATTTTTGGTGTCATATTTCATCTGCCAGATCAGTGTTGTAGGCGTCGTAACCCTAGAACATGCGTCGTAACCCTGGAAATAATTTCTGATGAATATAATTGAAAAGCACCTTAACCTCGGAATGTCGTAAGCCGAGACTGTCGTAACCCGGGGACTGCCTATATTATTATGGCAATGTGTTATGTACCATGCTCCTCATTATTTTTAGCCTTACTGTATGGAAAGTCTGTAAAATAATGGTTGCAGATAATAGGATATTTTAGAAGTAGTGAAGAATCTACCTTGCACCATGACCAGTGTACTTCTTGGTGACCTTAATAATAAAGTAATAATTTAGCAGCATAGCCTACTGTTAAATTATGCTGCTTTCACAAAAGTTTTACCGTTGTCGCCTGAGTTTTCACATTTTCCTTCATTTTATTTTTATCCTTGTGTAGAATAGTTTTGTATGAACTAAATTATTTACAGTAGTTTGAAAGGCAATTTCTCAAAACTATTAAATACAAATCAGAATGTTTACGTATATGACTTGTGTGTTGGTCAGTTTTTAGAATTTAAAAATCTAAAAATTCAGCATTAGTTCCAACTTAAGTTAAAATTTGCACATGTATTTTCTAGCATTTTTGGTAAAAGTATAGCTAGTTTGTACAGTATGTGTACTGCATTTTCGTAGACCATCAGAGCTAGATTTGACAATTAGTACGGAGTGGTACTCTCGTAGAAATTTCAGAATGTTAATTATTGAGTAGTACATGTGTGAGTCTGCGGGTCTTCTAGGGTGTCTTTGTCTGAGTGGGACTTAAGAAAAAAAAGGGGGAGAAACAGTAATAGTTGCCTGGTAGTATTTTATTGGCATTAGTTTCTATGAAATTCATTTTTGTATGACGAAAATACTAAGCTGAAGAAAATCAGTTTTGTCTGAAATAACCCCTCCAAAATGTATGGAAGTGGCTAAATCTTCATTTTGATGTGGGACGAGTCAGGGATCCCCCATAGCCACCAGGTGTCAATTGGATTCATTTATTGTAAAACTTTTTTTTTCTTTTTTAACGTTTGATTGCGTTTGGTATAATAACAGTATACAATATCAAACACGTAAAAAATATGTCGAAGAGCATTAGTTTTCTGTACAGAGTATAATGCCGTATGAGCAACGGCCCATGAAATTTTCAGCCACACCCCAATTGTGGCCTGTCCTGTAGCGTTCCAGATGCATGATCATGACTAACTTAACCTTAAATAAAATAAATAATACTGAAGCTAGAGGGCTGCAATTTGGTAAGTGTGATGATTGGAGGCAGGATAATTAACATACCAATATACAGCCCTCTTAGCTTCGGTAGTTTGTAAGATATGAGGGCAAACAGAAAAAGTGCAGAGGGACAGACAAAGCCATCTTAATAGTTTTCTTTTTCAAAAAACTGAAACTGCTCCTTGGGATTATATTCATAAGATGTACAACAGTAGCAATATTTGTCAATACGTGTGACGTGTGCGCATGTTTCTTCTGCAGATTTCCTATATATTTGACTTACTCTCTCTCAAAATACTCACAACTACATTCCAGGGATATATGATTCTATTGAAATTAAAACGTTCAAGTTCCTGGTTGAAATGCTCCTAAAGGTATTCCAGTTATTGACATGGTCTGTCTTTTAGTGACAAATTGAATGCAGTAGGGATTATCCAGGACTATAGGTTACATATACGTAATTTTAGTTGATTCAATAAAACTCATTATGGTTGTACTCTTATGATGTGGTGCATGTGACAAATAGCAACTTTCATGTGGTAATTGGCTAATCATGTTATAGTTGTATTTGGAAGAAATGGATATTGCAAAAAATGGATGATAGTTTTTAGTAACTGTATATGCAACCATGTAAGTTACAAGGCTTTGGATTTGTAAATTGGATGAAAACGTTACACTTTGAATTGGCAGACGGAAGGAAATGGAACGCTAGAAATCGGAGCTGATAATACTGGTGTAGTTAGCCTTTGGAGATAAAAGTAACACTTTGCAGTACGTATTTATATTTGAATGGATTAATCATGAAATGTGTATACTATACAGTCCGGTCCCGAATTATGCGTGTTCGAATTGTGCGATTCCCCTTTTATGTAGTCGCTAGTTCTCAAAAATAGATTTTCTGTATCTGCAAAGCCGTTCAAAGTCTGCGAGTCATGCACCGCAAAACGTATCAAATCTGTCTTTTCAAGTATTTTAGGTGTGGGGGGTTTGCTGGTATCTGAGAGAAAGGGTGGGGGTAATGCTTGCGGGAAAAAAACTATTATTTCTCCAAGGGGGAATGCGAGAGAAAGATTTGTGACATAATAGCGTAGTGTTAAATTGATCAGTATCATCATCTTCGCCATACGTATTATTCAGATCTGTGAAGCGTATTCTGATCATCCGCATCATGTATGCATCTGCCTAGGAGCCAAAGAGGAAGACCTATTTTCTCGAAACTAAACAGCTTGCCCTTAAGTTAAAGACGAAGGAAGGAGCAACTTCCATTTTGGTAGTTGTTGTTGTTGTTAAGGATTAAGCTGGCTTTATGCCAGCACGGGCTCTTGCTCATAGAGCAGCCCGTAGGTCATTTGAATTTTTTGGATGTAAGGTGATTTTTAAGGATATGAGGTGAGCCTTTATTTATGATTCTATGGGTTATGCATGTGAGATGGTATGATTTGAAAAGGAAAGGAAAAGGTGAACAGGCAAGGTTACAAACCCCTTTAAACCCTAAGGTACCCATTAGTAGAAAGATAAAGATCGATAGTAAAGCGGAGGTCCTGGCGAGTCGGAGATAGCCAGTAATGAAATCGAAAAGTTTATAGTCGTAGAAAAACGGAAAAAAAGCACATTAATCTATAGAGTTCAAGTACCATATTTCACTTACGAGAATTTAGAATAAGAGCACCGATCGTTAGTAATAGAGATTCGGCGAAAGAAAAACGAAATATTATAAGTTCTAGAGAAAGCAAAACAAAAGTAAACAACAGCTTAAGCGGTAGTTAGAGTGACAGTTGAAATATTCGGTCGTTAGACGTTAGGCGGCCGAAAAACGGAGGGGAAAGGAGGATTGTTTAGTAAAAGAAAAAGCAGTTAATGCTACAAACAGCACTTTTCACGAAGGAGGTCATCTGGGAGACTGCTCTCTAGGTCCAACAGAAC
>NC_087221.1:21035829-21040829 GCF_015104395.2 Macrobrachium nipponense
TTCACAAGTGTTAAATTTAATTAAATGTGCAATGATAAAGCAATGAAAATAACTCCGTCAATTAAATTGTGAATGCAAATGAAAATATAAAATAAAAAGACACACTTCAACAAGAAAATGAAATAGTGCTCAAACAATGGAACAATCACAAACACAAAAATACTCAATGTGTAAAAGTGTAAATCTTTTTCACTCAAAAAAACTGTAACCAACAGTTTTTACCAAACCTTCACAACCATCTGTTATTAGTTAACCACAGTTCCTATCAATTATTAGTTAATCACACTCCCTATCCATTATTAGTTAAACACAATTCCTATCCGTTATTAGTTGCTACTAATAAAAATATAACACTACCTTTTTGGTATACCAACTTCTTTCTCTGCTGCAGTCTTGTCTTACACAATTTCACAAAAACCAGGCGCCGTTACGAAATGATGTTTGTTCAGATTCCACAAAAGAAACTAAATAACACTAAATAAACTAAGAAATATCAAATATGAAATTCTCACAAGTTACGAGTGACCAATTTACGTTACGTTAATATAATCTCAATGATTTCGAGAGAGAGAGATCTGACTGCCTCGAGGTCCTAAGATAGAATAAAATCTCTTCCTTGACGGAAGCTAGAGAGGGCAGATGTCAAAAACGTTCTTGGCACGAAAGCTTCCAGAAAGTTCGAATCTGATGCAATCTTCATAAAGAAATGAGTAACATGCACGTGGTTTTGATCAAAACATACGCGTATGAGTCCAGTCTGTTAAAAAAAAGAAAGACGTACTCTACTCGATCGAAACGGAGGCTGAGCGACAATTAACCCTTTAACCGTTTAGTACGTATATATACGTAGTACGCCAACGCTACCTGAGCCGTTAAGTACATATATACCTTGGAGGAATAATGGGAGGAGACGCCTTGCTGCGGGATAAGTGAAGCCACTCAGGTCGCTGGCCGCCATATTGGGACTGGCAACTGAATCCCTGGGTCGACCGTAGGTACGCGACCTTGCGATGACTAAGGTGTCATTCTTTTTATTTTTGATACTCTATGTTATTTTAATTCGTTCCTTTAGTTTTCTTTTGTGCGTCCTCTTCTGCTTACGGTACACATAATTTCGTACTCCATTTTATCCGCAGACGGTTAACACGTTTACTGAAACTATAATGCCTTGATGAAAAAATAAGTGAATTTGAGGGAAGTGAAGCTACTATTGAATTCATTATGGTATTTAACACCTTATTTGACATATCAAATTCTCGAAATCTAAATCAAAGGATAAAGACCAAATCAGAGAATAATGCAAGTGATATTAAAGATTTTCTAATAAAAGCAGAAACATATATCAGATCTTTGAGACTTCAGGATGGTAAAGACATCTTAAAATAAGATCGAAAAACTGGTTTAATTGGCTTTCTCTATTGCATACGAAGTCTTCAGATTCTGTACGAAACCCGTATTGCATCAGATGGTGGGCCTTTACAATTTTTGATGACCTACAAATTCAGTCAGGATCATATTGAACTATTCTTTGGTCAAGTAAGAAGTATGGGGGGCCATAATGATAATCCAACAGCGAGACAATTCTCTGCTGCTTACAAAAGGCTACTTGTACATAATGACTTAATGCCCATCAGAGTCGGTGCCCTATTAACTGTTTCAAGCAGCATAAAAGAGCAGGTTGCAGTTTCAAGACATCGAGTTTTATAAGTTCAAGAAGCATATTCAGATGGCAAGGAAGATGATTATGATTATATTCCAAACCATTACCACTTAACAAAATGTTCAAATAAAATAGTAGCTTATATTGCAGGCTTTGTTGTTTTTAAGTTAAAAAAAAGTCTTTACAGTGTGAGGTCTGCATTGATGCATTAACGTTAACAGACGCTCATTTTCGTCACACCTTCATCAAATTAAAAACCAAAGGAAACTGGTGTCTCCATCAATGATGTTATTGATATATGCAATACATGCGGAGACAATATGAGGGAAATGTTGTCCTGCAACAAAACACTGGGGAGAGTTAACTTCCATAAAATAGTTAGTTCAGTATTGGCAGCTTACAGAGGCAAAACAATATTTTCAGAGTTCGATTATCACATGTATGATACTTAACCATTGGACAGTCATTTGCACTTATTGATTAAAACAATAATTGAAAAATATTTGCAAGCGAGATATAATTATGCTGGTAAGTATATTACTGCTAAACTTCAATCGCAGGTCGCAGGAGAGAGCCGCCAGATATATATTAAGTTAATTCATTTTAGCGGTCAATAATTCCTAATAGTAGGCGATAACAAACAGTAAAGACTAAGGAATTAGCAGACATAAAGAGAATAGCTTTAAATTTGTGCCAGTAATAGGTTATATGTATATAAGATTGTGAAAAATGTGTATTGTATTTCTGAGTAATAAAGCAAGGTATTATGTATGATGAAATAATTAACTCTGTTCTTTAAAAGAATGATAAAATGTCTAACACTTTTCGCCTCCATTTATGCCATGAAAAGACGCATTATGAAAATAAAAGATGGGAAAAGTAACTGAAGCGTTCCTATTAATCCTTATGGTGCGGTCTCTCTTTTGCCAGTCCTAGGCGTGGCTGCCACGCGGTAAACTGGCTTCACTTTACTGAACGGTCTGACCCATGCGGGGCGTCTCCCATTATTCCTCCAAGATATATACGGAGAGCAGATGTTTTGACCGTGACGTTTAGTACGTATATATACGATTGATTTTTCCTGCCTTTCTTTCTAGGTCCGAGGAAGTGTTGTTGACCTTATCCAAACAAAAACGCTTCCTCCCGAACCCCTTTTTATCATAATTTTCCTGATTTTGTATATCTAAAGCAGGAATTCGCCAATCACTTGGCTGAGTCGCTATGTAGCGAGAGAACACGCTGCTGGCTGGTCGTTCATTTACACGGAATTTTGGTCTTTCAACGGAGGGGGTAAAAGGGCTATAATCCTTTCTAAGCCAACTTAGCATCGGCCGTGAGTTTTCGTCTGTTTTTCTTTTCCAGCTCTAGCGCAAATGAAATGCGATAAGTACGTACTTGTAGTTTATTGACATTTTTCCCGCTGAAATGTAAAAAAAATGTACTGGAACGTTACAGAACAAAAGGTTAGATGTAGAACGCACAAACTTTCATTCATGAAACAATACTCTAAATGAAAGTTATGTACAAAATTCTTACACAACAAACATTGTTGAAAATTCATCCGACAGTGAGAATGATGAAAACGAAAACAGGGCTAGCAAGGTGAAGACAATAAAGTAAGATATGTGAATGATTGCCAGTAATTTCCTGTCCTAAGATTTTAGTCGTGTAGAGAGAGAGAGAAACTGTTTTCTTTGTATTCTACTGTACCCTCCTTTGAACACTGATGCCATATACAGAAATTCGAACCTAACAATTTTGTCATTGATAAAAATACTTATATATGTATGAATATGTATGAGTGCTATGTATGTAATTACATTTATAGTACACAGAAACACTTCCCGACTTACAATCTCAATACAGATAATCTGCATCCCACTATTGGGGGTTCGTTAATCTGGTCATAAAATCCTACTTATCCCTCTCCCGGGCCGTCTAGAAGAAAGAGGTTCCGGGACAAGGCCATCGCTTGAGGAAAAATCCCTTTTTTTTTTTTTTTTTTTTTTTTTTTTTTTTTTTTTTTTTTTTTTTTTCATCGCCTAGTTTCATTTTTTTCATCGGTGAATCTGGGCTAGACATTGGGAGTTCGTATGATTTATTTAGGTGATTAGAAACTAGATTATCATCACCCTACCTTTTTATCAAAGCAGTTTACTATATGATTTCAATTTTCAGATTTCTGTTCATTTTACGTCTTCACGGTTAGATACGTAGAACAACGCCATCTTGAATTGACAAGGCCTGTGCGATCACTCAAAACAGAGCGATGAATCATCACTAGTCGTCCTATCCTGGCCACAATTTACCATTCCCAGTTCTGTTTTTTTGGTGTTATTTATTACTTTTTATCTAGAGTATCTAATTGCTATGTTAGATCATTATATTTCACAGTCTTTAACAACATCATAATCCTCTAAACCTGGTTAATATGATTAAATATGTTGCATAATGGTGGAAAATCAGCGCAGAAGTTATGATGAGAAACAACAGTTTATTAACAAATGATTATAAAATACATTATCAGTCATTGCTGATGACTTTAAATGAAAACTCAGTACTTGCAACTTTCATATTTTTGTAAACTGTTTCAACCATTTGTTTTTAATTTGCATTGCTATGGGTACTTTTTCTGAGGCATCTAATGAGACATTACTAGTTTGGCAACCTCCCATCTCCAGTGACCTTTCTAGTGTTATACTTAAATGATCCGGCGAAGAAGGAAGGTTTCCAGACACACGTGTAACTCCAGACAAAATGCCACCAGACTGTTCTGTTCCTTTGTAAAGGGAATTACAATAATGGGCCCAAGGTTTCATGTTTTCAGCTTTCCCAAAGAATAGAATTTCCTGCAACATCTGGTTTGAGAGCCATATGTCTTACAGGAAAATTTCAAAACCGATCAACTTGAAAATAGATTTGGTAAATATCGTCGACTTGCTGCTGGCTGCAATTACAACATTTCCTTACGACAAGTGTTCGAGTGTGAAAAAAAACTGAGGTTAATGTCTGTTCTTAGAATAACTTTTAATAATAAAAACATTAAACTGAAGATCTTCGAAGAAACGAACTGGGAGGGCATGAATAATCAGGAGTCCGGAAATAACGATTTTTTTTATATTGATGTCAGTCAAGATGATATTGATAAATGTATTGGATCTTTTCCCGGTTATAAACATACCTTGCTGGCTATTGTCTGTATGCTGTTTGTGAAAAAATTTAAGTGTAGCTCCTGTAAAGACTTACTTGCCAAAAACAAAAGATAGCTTACCAGACAATAACATTTACATTCAGGGTATAAGCAGAGGAAGGCTTCTTCATGCGCATGAATCTGTAGTAA
>NC_087221.1:21045829-21055829 GCF_015104395.2 Macrobrachium nipponense
CTTGAATTGCATTTTTTGCTTGGACAAAGAACACCCACTCGTTCTTGCGCGCTCAGCGTATTCTCTACCGACCCAGAGGGGTATTGCAAGGGGAAGGCGGTAGTGGTCTACCTTCGGGGGGTACTCAAACACTGTTCAGGGCGGGGGTGTTCAAATGCTCAGGGGAGAGTGAAACTCCTTTTTTTTCAGTGGGGGTTGAACTCCTTTTTTTTTGTGTCGGGGTATTGGGGGATGAATTTGCCCTTGATAATGAATTTCCAATGCCAAGGACATCAGCTGATAATGATTGGTTGATGTTGTGAGATGCCGTAGGGTTTTTTTTTTAGAAAGAGATTTTCTTTCTCTTGAATGAAGAGAAAAGGAAATGAAATGCACTGGATGTGTGTAAGTTTTCCTTATGCTTTGGAAGGCAAAAAATATAATTGTGTTGGAGAGATTGCTTTAAAATAGGTGCTAATTGGTGATGGGTGGTGATGACTGATGTTGTCAGTTGGTGATTGCCCTGTGGTGATGAGTGATGATGATTGCTGACTGATGTTGTCAGGTGGTGTTGATTGTGGGGGATTGGCAATATTGGTGTATACTGGGGGAATTCTTATTATCATTATTACTTGAGATATTTTACGGGAGGGTTACTTAAGTAGAATTATCATTACTTGAAACATATTTTACGAGAGATTTGAGATATTTTGTGGGAGATTATTTTATAATTATTACAGATAATTATATTATGGAGAATTATTACAATGAATCATGGGAGAAGTTTTGTGGCTAATTGAGTTTCTGAGAATATGTCAGTCGTTCATGGGTGATGAATCTGGCTGAATCTTGATGAATTTTGCTGAACTTTTGGTGAATTTTGCTGAATCTTTGGTGAATTGTGCTGAATTTTTGGTGAATGGGCAAGCATTAACATTGGTGATGTTTTTTATACTAATACTGGTGATTTTGATGATAGCAATTTTGGTGATACTGCTGATAATGAAACTTCTGATACTGGTGATTTTTTTTATATACTAATACATGGGTGCTGTAATGCTATCAAGGGTGGTGGTGCTTTTTTTGAATATGGGAGGAACTAACAACACCTTTTTTTTTGTTTTTCCTTTTTATGAGTTCAGCAGATAATTGCTTGACATCTACGTGAGTCACGGGGATAGTTGACAGTGCCGTTGATTTTTCTTTTCTCCTTTTTTAGATGTTAGCCATCGCTGACAAGTTTTTTTATCATGGGTGAATTTGAATTTATTTTTTCTCTCCAGTTTGTGTGATTTTTTTTTTAGTATCTCAGTTCGTGACTTAGAGTCATTGTAAGTTTTCTAGTGGCCTATGTCGTAGTGCATATGGAGAAGTCTTTGCTTAGACACTTTGAATTTGGAGTTTTGTTATAATGAGTTGTTGTGGCACATTGGTGATTTTTTCTAGAATTTCCTGGACAATTTTATTTGCTGAGTTTTTGCCCTTTTTCAGCAGTTATGCTAAGGAGAGAGTTTATAGTTTTTTACTATAACATTGAGTTATTCTCTGGAGAATTGGAGGTATATTATTTTGGAGATATAATTTGAGATATAATATATTGGAGATATATTTTTGGCCATTTGATATTTGCCTATGGCGGTGTGAGCTATGTTTAGTTCAATTATTTTGCAGCCATCTTTGTTGCAAATGGAGACACATTTTTGAGGAGATATATGGGCAATATTTATGAGTGTGTCAGCGAGATGCTTTGAGTGCATTTTTTTGGAGATGGGGTTTCATTTTTTTTTTTTTATTATCCTGCTTGAAGATATATTTCTTGGAGACCTGTTTTATGCCACATGGAGTTATTGGTGAAATAGAGGCAAGTATTTTTTTTATTTGCCGAAACAGATGTGAATATTTTTTATTCCTGGAGTGGTGGTTTTTATTAACACGTGGTTATTGGGGTAATAAGAGGGAATATGGTGTGGGGTGGTTATTAATTAAATGGAGGAAATATTTTTATCGACGGAGTGGTTTTATTATTATATGGTGATATATTATATATATTATATATATATATATATATATATATATATATATATGTGTGTGTGTGTGTGTGTGTGTGTGTGTGTGTGGGTGGCATTAATCTTTGGGGGTGACCTTTTTTGTGGTTATGACTTTTTGAGTTGAATTTCTGGGATTTTTTTCGAGCCATGAGAAGAGTTCTGAGTTTTCTTTTAGTTTTCGTGACTAATTGGAGGCAAGTGGCGTTACTGCATTGTGGTCCTATGGAGATGATATATTTGGAGGCATATAATTGCTGCATTACGAGTTTATCGTAGTTTTTTTTTATCCCGGATAGGTGATAATTTTTTACATAATTGGGCAGTAACATATGAGAGATATGTCTTCGAGACAATCTTTGAACACCTTAGTCATATCTTGGAGATAATTTAGTGAAATGTGCCTACTTCATGTCAGTATAGAACCTTTTTTTTTTTTTTGAGAATCATGGGTTTCTGAACTTGCGAGTCTAACTAGATATTTTCATGCTGCAGTTCAAGCACACGTGTCCACAGGTGAATTTTTTGCTGAAACAGCTGTGATGAGGCCTGTGTGCTGACTCTCTTCCTCTAGTGGTGATTGCTCAGAGTTTTGCAATATCTGGAAATGTTGACCATAGCATTTCATGAAAGTACATGTGTAATGGGTTGCTTTCTGGCCGTGTCCGAACATTTTTGATTTTTGGGTCTGGGCTTGTTACGTGATTTTTTTTTCTTGGGCTCATTACCTTTTTTCTCCTTTTTTTTTTTTTTTTTTGCTTGTGAGAACATTTGAGTTTGAAATGTGAGTGCCGAAGTCCGTGGAGTTACTGTGAGTTCTGGATTGTGTGTATTGGTGTGTGAATTTGGAGAATTAAGTTAGAGAACTTAATATTTTTTTTTCCATGTGAGTTTGTGATAAGACTTATGATTTAGTGGTCATGTTAACCCTCTTACGCCGATTGGACGTATTAAAACGTCGAGTCAAAATGTCTCCCGTATGCCGATTGGACGTATCATACGTCGGCTCAAAAAAGTTTTTTTAAAAATTCGCGGAAAAATACTTATAGGCCTACCAGCCAAAAACTTTTGTATCACGCGCCTTGGGGGATGCTGGGAGTTCACGGATCAAGGCGTTGTTTTGTTTACAATCGCTACGCAGGCGCGCAAGCGCGAATTTCTTTCTTATCGCACTAAAAAGTATCAGTGACACATCTCGGAATTATTTCGTCACTTTGACATAATTATTGCACCATTTTAAATTATCCTTTACATGAAGTGTTATATATGAAAATGTGCGCAATTTCATGCACAATACAACTAAAAAATACTCATGATTGTAGCTTTTATCAATTTTGAAATATTTTCATAAATAAATAACGATAAGTGCAAAATTTCAACCTTCGGTCAACTTTGACTCTACAGAAATGGTCGAGAAACCGCAATTGTCAAGCTAAAATTTCTTATTATATAGTAAATATTCAATCATTATTTGCCTTCATTTTGCAACAAATTGGACGTCTCTAGCACAATATTTTCGATTTATGGTGAATTTATGAAAAAAACTTTTTCCTTACGTTTTTTCGTGCGATAACTCTTCCGATAAATTTTTTCGTGCGATTGTCCTAATGTTTGCACCCTTTTAAATTTGCCGTTACATAAAGTTTTATATATGGAAATGTGCGCAATTTCATGCACAATACAACAAAAGACAACCCATGGTTGTAGCTTTTATCAGTTTTGAAATATTTTCATATAAATAACGTTGTGCAAAAATTTCAACTTTCGTCAGCTTTGACTCTACCGAAATGGTCGAAAAAACGCAATTGTAAGCTAAAACTCTTATATTCTAGTAATATTCAATCATACCTTCATTTGCAAACGACTTGGAAGTCTCTAGCACAATATTTTGATTTATGGTGAATTTATGAAAAAAAAAAAATTACGTTCGCGCGGTAACTCTTCCGAAAAAATCAGAATTTTTTTGTGCGATTGTCGAAATGTTTGCACCATTTAAAATTAGCTGTTTCATAAAGTTTTTATATATGAAAATGTGCGCAATTTCATGTAGAATACAACTAAAATGATTGAAGGTTGTAGCTTTTCTCTTTTTTCGAAATAAATTTGCATATAAATCACGATAAATAGAAAAAAAAAACCACGTTCGGTCAAATTTGACTCTACCGAAATAGTTGAAAAACGCAATTGTAGCTAAAACTCTTACGGCCTAGTAATATTCCGTCATGTTTCTTCATTTTGAAACAAATTTGAAGTCTCTAAAACAATATTGTGATTTATGTGAATTTTTTGAAAAATATATTTACCTTCACTCCGCGCGCCGATTCGCGGCCGCAAGTCTCCGAAATACGTACATGGCATTATCCTAATATTTGCTCCTTTCATATTAGCCTTTTTATAGAGTTTCATATATCAAAATGTGCGCAAATTCATGAAGAATACAATAAAAATAATTGAAGGTTGTAGCTTTTTCCATCTTCGAAATATGGTGCATATGAAAAATATATATATTAAAATTTCGACATTCGGTCAAATTTAACTCGTCCGAAATGGTCGAAATCTGCAATTCTAATCTAAAACTCTTACAGTATCGTAATATTTCAATCATTTGTCTTAATTGAAACAAATTGGAAGTCTCTAGAAACATTATTTAGAATTACGGTGAATTTTTGAAAAAAATATGCGTCCGCCGCGTTACGAATTCGTACATCATTTTGTGATAATAGTTTTTCCGGTGTTACTTTTATTGTTTTACAATGTATTATATATCAAAATGATCGCAATTTAGTGTACAATACAACGCAAAAAAAGTAACTGTTTAGCTTTGACCGTTTTCTGCACAGCGTGATTTGAATACAATTATGTATGAATTTTTTTTTTTTCGCTACCATATATCGCATTATTTACATATGATAATGATATAGTTTTTCATTTCTGATGGTTGCATTCTAAACCTTCAGGCAATGACAAAAAAAGGAGCCCCAAAAATGAACTCTTAATCTTCAACAAAATACGCGCGCTGTAATTTTTGAACAAAAAGTTATTTTTTCCACTTCCGCGCTCCACTCCAAACCAGGCCCGGCATACGGGAGACGTTTTGATTTTAGGGCTCCGGCTTAAGAGTGGGTTAAAATGGAGTTAGTTGGGAGACGTTCAGTTAGTGTTTCTGAATTTTTGAGGTCATTATTTGATAAAAGTAGTATGTCTGGGGTTAATTTCTTTTTTGATTGACCGATACTTGACTGACATACTTACACACACCATAATCGTCGTTCCCCGACGCTAGCAAGACGTCCACCAGCCGTGCAGAGATGTTGCTGTCGTCTGCCTAATTACGAGAGTTTCTACGAGTCTACAGAGTTCTACAGGTTTTTGGGTCTACAGAAGCCGTTAGAAGTCTTCTACAGGGAGACATTCCTACAGCGTGCTACGTCTGTGCAGGCAATTGCAGACAAAGAGGGATATTCAAGAAGTCCAAAATGAGAACATTTATACGCCCAAGTGTTATTGGAGATGAAGCGTGATAGACTTTACTTTATAATGCCAGAGACGTGCAGTTACTTATTTTTTTTTTTAAGCCGGCCAATGTGTTTTATATATATGAGCTGTTTTGTGTGACCTATGGCTAGGCAGGGGCTAGCAATTTTAGGTGGCCGAGCTCTGTCAGATGAAAGAGGGCTATAATTAATAATATATTTAATATGCCATTGTGATGTGGTGTGACTTTTTAGAATGCGCAGATTCATTGCTTTTAACTTCCCATAGAGACAGAGTCCGAAGCGATGACCTGAGAAAGCTGATAAATCATTTCTGGGATGGTGTGATACGAAGGTGCATATTTAAGCGGGTCAAAGTTCGTTCTGCGGTTATGTGAGTTCACAAGGGCTTGTTCAAGGTGCCTTTGAAAACTGGCTATAACCAGTTTATTGAGGCGTTACCGAATAGTGTGAGTTCATATGTACGTGTACTAACTATGTCCGTTGATAATGACTTGGCTTAGCCGAAACTATGGGAGACTTACGGAGAGGTCTGTGCGAGAAAGGCAGAGCCACGATGGCGTGTGCCAAAGAGTTTCCTTGAACAGAGTGTGTGATTTTCCAGGCTGCAATGGTTGATTTGTCATACTTTAGCCAAAGGGATGGCTTGTTTGATATCTTGTAAAGATGTTCCATTTTTTTACTTTGTCTTTACAATTGTGTGTGTGTGTGCTCACTAGTGTGTTCTCCTGTCTTTTAAACAGGCGGTTCTAGTGAGGGGACCGAGGGTCCCGTATGGAGGGAACTATAATATTTTGGAGGAGAGATAATTGGTGTGACTAATTACTGATTGAGACATTTAAGTACTGGGGGGTTATCTGAGTGGTTTGTCTGTGAGACTTGAATTATTATCTTTCAATTGTTGATCCTGTAAGAACTTGAATTATTCAACTAATGCGTTACTTTGAATAAATATTATGTTTTTTGTAACTCCGACTCTAATTTGATGACCTGATAGAATGGAGAAAGAGAGAGAGAGAGGACTGAGTGTAACCAGTTCGCCTTAACGCTCAGGTTTAACGCATACCAAAATGTTAAATACCTTCGCTGGTAATAGGTGTCAGCGGATAGGTAACATATATATAGTACTGCAGAAAATTCAAAACACACTTGGCTTTCTCCAAGGGTCAGCTTCTCCAACTTCCTCGAGGTGGACAAGGTCACTGGCGGGTAACGATGTCTGAGGATCTGAGAGAAGTGCCGAATCTGGCAAAGTCGCAGTCTGAAGACGAAGAGGAAGGCGAAAAAAAGTTGATGTATCATCGTAGACAAATTAAAAGGTTCCAGATGAGATATCGTATCGGTAATCAGCAGGGTCCATCAAACACAAAAAAAGTCCATGGTTTAATACAAAAATGTTTCGCACATAACTCAGTGCATCTTCAGTCTGTAAAATTAAACATACTCATTAAAAATATTATAAATAACATTAAAATGTAAATAAAAACATAAAAAAATTTAAAAAACTTAAAAATTAACTTTACTTTAAAAAACCATCACAAGAATGTGTCAAAAGTAAAGGAGAGACCCAGTGCCTAGCAACCTGTTAGAGTGGAGAAATAGAGGAGCAGCAGATACGTTGGAGTTTAAAGACGGAACCAGCCGTTTAATGTATAAAGACTCAAGGGTGGTGAAGTAGTTACTGTGGCTTGTACCACCAATAATATATATATATATATATATATATAATATATATATATATATATATATATATATATATATTATATGTATATATATATATATATATATATATATATATATTATATATGTATATATATATATATATATATATATATATATATAATATATATATATTCAGTATAAGCACACGAGTATAGAGTTTTAAGGTCTAAAAATTGAACTGAAATTTGGCATAGTATTTGAAAAATAACCCATGAAATTATTTATGAAGGCTTCCAGTGTTGCCAAATACTCAGAAAATATTGATTTATCAGGAGTTTTGGCATTAACCAGATTTTTTGTCAGATTTTCCTCGTAGTTTTTCGCTACAGTAAATTTAACACGAGAACTTACTGCTTAGTAGAAGGAACTCCTAATTTCCATGATAACCTTTAGTATATAGTACCTAATTTTGAAAACTTTTTCATCACTGATCAAGAGCCAAATTTTAGAATTATCTACTGAATTGTAATCACCGAGTTATGTATTGTTTGGTATTAAAAAATTTTTTTATTCATGAGTTTAAGGTTTAATACACATACTAGGAGATCATTTCTATTTATATGTATTGGTTTTTATTGATCTCTTTACAGATGCGGCTTGAATATGTACCAGCTTCACTGTAGAATAAACTTCCAGATAATATAATTCTTCGGACGTTTATGGAGAAAAATTTATCCCAATACTAACCCAACCTGATGCCTAAGTGACTGAAATCTTTTGAGGTAAGAATTTTGAGAAAATCAGTAATGAGAAAATAATGGTTAACATAACTGGTATTAAAAAAAAAAACTTCGATAAAATTTTTCTCAAATATCTAAATTTGTCAAACTGGTAAGGTTTCTTTTCAGTGAAGAATGTAACATGAATGTTAAAATTTTATACATTTTACAGATTAATAACGAAAAAACGTGTCATTTTATAACTGAACTGGTATAGTTTTTGAAGCTCCAGCCGTAGACTACCTATAGGACTCCATGCAGAAGTCAAACAGTACTTCAATACGCTCAGCTAAGAAATTTAAGATAAACTCAACAGAAAATTAACCTCCTAAGCACATTATTTTCTTGAGATTGTTTTCTGTTTAGTGAGGCTAATTCACAAAAAGGGAGGTGACAGGATAACAGTTAAGTTTAAGTCAATCAGAATTTCAGCTTTCAACTAGTAACTTTGTGCATGCTGTTCTTTAAATACGTTAGTCTTATTCCTGTTTATACATGAGGGCAATAGTAGCTAGATTTTAATTTCCAGTGCTCATGATTTTGTATGGAAAGACTTCTTACCATCGGCCCAATTGTTATACAAGGCCGTGACCCTGCCAAAGTAACATTTTCCTTAGTTCATAGGATCCTTGAAATGATTTTACCAGGTTCTGGGGACAAGCTGTCCTTAGCAAGTTTTGTAAATACGAAGTAAATTCGGTGTTTGGTGTATAGATAGTCCTGGGAATAGCTAGAACCCACGAATAGTTGGAACCCCTGTAAAAACTTAAAACAGCTTATGTATATTATGTTAGTTAAAACTTAGGAAAAACCAAGTAAAATTTTTTAGACAGGAAAAACCAAGTAAAATTTTTTAGACCTGGTTTTTTTTAATAGATTTATCACAAAAACTGCATTTATGATGAAATTGATAAAAAAAAAAGAGGAATTTGTGGATATTGAATAGGCGAGTTTCCCGCAAATAATGGGTAGATATGGTCCAGAGAGAAATCCGCGAATCTGGAGAAGGCAAATGCGGGGGGGTCACTGTGATATCGTACAGAAGACATTCTTGGTGAAAAACTGGTACATGTATTTTCTATGTAGGAACTAATTCAAGATATAATAATCAATGCTAGTAAATAGCCTGATTGGTCAAACGATTGAAGTACTCAGGTGTAGGCTACTTTTGTGAATGAATTTAAGATTTAGTTAGTCGATGGTGTAGGATTTTGTTGAAAGAAGGTATTATTATAGGAATTTTTATTGAATTACTGTAGATGTCTGTTTATATTGGATTTTATTGATCTCTCGCAGAGGCAGCATGAATATGGAGCTCCGCTGAAGAATAAATATGGAAATAATCCTGCGGCCATCTGTGGAGAAAACCAATCTTGATAACCAACCTGATGCCAAAGTGACTGAAATTCTTGAGGTAAGAATTTTGAGAAAACCAGGTAGGAGAAAATAAGGGTTAATATTAAATGGGTTTCCAAAACAAATGTCTAAATTTCTAACTGGTAATGTTTCTTTTTAGTGAAGAATATAACATTACAGGTTAAAATGTGTACAGTCAACCTCTTGCCTATTCGCGGTTCAGGATCCATGCTTCACCTATTCGTGGCTGTTTCTGTGGAATTTATCGTTGAATTGTTCTTGAAATTTAGGTCATTTGTGGATTTTTTCATCAAGGAATGTTCAGTAATTACTGTATTTTCATGTTATTTTCATGACTAAATATATTTCTGGGCTCAGCCGTGTCGCTCCGTGAAATAGGTTCCTTCAGCACTATTTCTAAAGTAAGATATTGCTAAAATTCCAGAGAACTGCTACATTGGACCTGCCAGAATATTCCAGCTCGCTCACCTTCATATAAAAGGTGTCGGTATAGATCTGGGGCGAGTGAAACTCACTACCACGGCACCCACTCCAATTAGCCTCTCCTACATCAAAACCCCCAAGAAAAGGGGAGCCGTTCTACGGCTTGCTACCTACGACCGCGTATGTAGACATTCCTTCAGATAGCCGTACACTATTCGCACGCGTTTTTTCTTTCTCTTGT
>NC_087221.1:21060829-21255829 GCF_015104395.2 Macrobrachium nipponense
CCTCAGGTTAGCTGTGTATCTCTGCAATGACGAATGATTTTGTTAATCGTTTATGCTAAATTTTATTGTGAAAAGCTTTATTTTATTTACTATTTTGTTAATATTGTTCAACTAGACCGTCTCACTTGGCGCACTGAACACTGGCTCAATGAAGTTATTTTTTTTTCTATGTTGCATTTGAATGTTTTCATATTTTATCATTATATGTTCAATTTGTTGGGAAATTTCCTTTGTTATGTGAATTGTTATTGCTTTTACATACATACAGTAATATTTTAACACTTTTCTTCTCTCCTCAACATATCAAGCTCCCTCGTTCAGTCTCAAGTTACATAGGCTTTATATATTCCATTGTAGTGGCATCAGTAACCATTAGCAGTGGCGACACCAGATAATCTTTAATAAATCAATCAATCAATCAGTCTCAAGTTAGCTGGGCGTGATGTCACCGTAGTTACGTAAGATTTTATACATCTTTTGTGCTAAATGTTATATTGAAAGTTAAATTTTATATTAAATGCTTTATACTTTTATTTATTTTGTCAAATATAGTTATCATTAAACTATATACTGTAAATGAAAAAAAAAATTAATAGAGTTTAACATGTTGGACTCAGTAGGTCGTTGAATACAAGTATAAACTAGATAATCAGTCAGTATGAAGTACGAGCTTTTGTTCCAGAAACTACCAAATTTTGTAGAAAATTTCATTCGAAAAACGGAAAGTTCAACTTAAGAAACATTCGACAAAAGAGGTACCACTGTAATAGAAAAGTGTCCTAACCTCGGAATATCGTAAGCCAAACCTGACATAAGGCGGGGACTGGCTGTACTCAGTACAAAGCTTTTTTCATTTATACCCAGATCAGGCATGCGAGAGACGCTTACCATTTTGTAGGTCCCTCGCTTCCTCCACACAATCGTTGACGTTTCCCCCCTCCCAAGAATGGATTCTTGGATTTGCAATTATGTAAATAGCTACACTAGAAAGGAAGGAAATGCATCACATCACGTCACACAGCAGAAGGAATAATTCTGGACCAGAACTATGTTTGCAAATTGCAATGGTTTATAGTTAAAGCTGACGATGTATTACCTACACTTATATAATTTTATATTTTTGAAAATACACAGTAAAAATATATAAGGAAATACAGCATATTACATTTGTGATATGACTGTGATGAGTTCAAAATATCGAGATACATAGATATACTTATACTACTTTGATTTGATATTTTTTCTAAATGCGTCATTTATTATCGTAGCAAATTGGTACTTTCAGTAGGACATTAAAGTAGATTTCTCAAGTGATACAGACATTTTGCAACAATTTTTCGCTCGATGCCGCTCATAGGCCATCAAACTAAACAGTACCAACAACGGGCCTTTAACAGATGTTCATATACTAGAAAGTATTTTATGTGAATAATCCTCATCTTGAGGTATTTCAACAAAAGTCATATCTGAAAGATTGGCTTAGGCCTTTTGGCAATTATACTTGCATATAGTACAAGTTCTATATGTGATTGACTAACAGCCCTTAATCGGTATTTGATATTGCAGCCACTGAATTGAACTACGTATGTACAGTGTACCCCCGTATTCGTGTTCTTCAGATTCGCGGAATCGCACATTCGTGGATTTCTCTCGGGAACATTTCCCCGCATTATTCACGGAAAATTCGCTGTATTTTTCTATGAGAAATATCCACAAATTCCTGATTTTTTTAGCAATTTTATTATAAAATGCACTTTTTGTGATAAAACTATTAAAAAAACCAAGTATAAACATTCTTAGTGGGTTTTTCTTGAGTTTTAATTAACAAAATAGGCTGTTTTTAGCATTTTTATAGGGGTTCCAAACATTAACGGGTTCTAACTATTCACGGGGGTGTCTGGTACGCATCCCCCGTGAATACGGGGGGACCACCGTACTACTGTAATTTGGATACCATAAGATATTCATATTGCAATACATATCATATGGAGACCTTAGGCCACTATGTTTTTTAGCTTCGAGACCTGGGATAGCGGTCATTTTCCTAAAGACAGTCTAATTTTTCCTGAATATTTCTGTACAATTATGCAGTGTACAAGATAGCACTGCCCTTGACTGACAGGTTAATAGCAGTTTACTTAACAACTTGACAACATTTATGTTAATGCTTGACTTTCTTTACACATTGCTGATATAGTATATCATTGTAATTTCCTTGTAGAATTAAACCCTCAAATGCTCATCGTACTTCAAAATATAGAGAAGACTTCCAATTAGTTTTTTGTTTGTATGGTGTTTTTAGGTTGCATGGAACCAGTTGTTATTCAGCAACAGGACTAAGGCTTTACGTGACCTCTGAACCACGTCTTCAAATCAGTTGTTTAATGGCAGCTTTGTTAAGCTGTTTGTTGCATCCTATCTGTGACTTTTGTCTGTAGGATTTTTTTTTCCCACAATTTTTGTTTTCTACATAGGACAGTTAACTCAATGTAATAAATCCTACAGCTAACATGAACTTTAAACTAAGTCAAAATGTTTGCCCAAAAATAATGTCTCGCAATTGTACTGGTATCTTTATAGTACTAAATATTAATGACACTCACTCACTCACTCACTCACTCTCACTCACTCACTCACTCACTCACTCACTCTCTCTCTCTCTCATAAAATAAAATAAAATAAAAGAATAAACCCAAAAGACTGGCCAACCTCTGATCCATTAAGGAGATCTGGTATTTTGCAAATTATCTCCATATTCATGCAGTAACATGTAACCATATCAAAGCTTTAGTCAAATTTTCATGTAATACTTTATGGTACAGATACTGTTGTTGAGATGTGGTTGCAGCATCTTAGGATGGTAACACTGCTGTATTGAATATCAATGATTTGTTGGTTTCAAGTGTCTATTCTCATTTAATAGAAAATGGCATGTAATTAACTGGTGTCAGATATGTTCTATCTTCATTTATTTTATATAGTCTTCTGGGGAATTTATAACTTGTGAAGTTGAAGATTTTGCAAAATAGTGATTATGAAGTAATTATATGTATAGTTCTGAAATGATAGACTTAAGAAAGGAATATTTCTTAAGGAAAGGCTTTAAGGAAGGCATGGCTTATAAGGTATAGGCTAAGAAAGGTGCTGTTTCAAGTCGAGGCCAAGGATAAGTTGCTAAGAGGAAAGGATACAACCTAGAATTCAGTGTTAGGGAAGGCCAAAGTTGGACCTTATATTCCAATGGAAGACTTCAGGGACAGATTTTGTAGAATATCCTAACTATGAATCTTTTTCCTTTAGTTTATGTTTGTAGAAATGAATACGTACATATTTTCATTACTGCTTTATTTTAAGGGCAATATTTAAAAGGATTCTTAATAGGGTGATTTTAATAGAATATCGAGGGAAGGTAAAGTTTTTTAAAGGGGCTGCGGTCTTCAAAAAGTGTTAATTCAATGAATGCCTGGAAGGGGTCAATTTGCCAATTTTGTTTTTCATCCTTTGCTTTTTCATCCTTTGCAATATGACTTCTGTTGAAATACTTTTCAAGTTGAAGCAGGACTTCTCCCACTGGGCTGCAGCTATGATCAGGGTCTGGCTGGGGAAAGAGAGATGGATTTAATATCCTTATTGAATCAATTTATGTCAGTGGAAGTCATCTTCAACATACAGCAATTATACATACTCCCATTGTTAATGTTATACATACATTACGATAGTTGACTTATGATCTGGTTGATATTTTACATAACTAACTTTACTGATTCTTTTGCAAGACCAAATAAACTGTATCCTGCAAGTAAAGGAGACTGAATAAAATTAAAGTTTTTTTTTTTTTTTAATAGCAGAACCCATGGTATACAGAAATAAACTTAAAAATCAAAGTAGAAAAAGTACACTACCATACCACAGTAATCTATTCCAATGTTCATTTCTGGGCTCAGCCTGTGTCGCTCCATGAAATGCTTCCTTTTGTAATCATTTCTAAGGTAAAGTATTGCTACAAATACCAGAGAAAAACTAAAATGGTAATGCCAGAGTATACTGGCTCGGTCACCTTTAAATAAAGGTGTCGGTATGGTATATGGGGCGAGTGGAAACCACTACCAGAGGTCCCTTGCCATTTAGCCTCTTCCTTCCTCAATATCCTTCGTCTACAGAGGAGCCGATCTAAGGTCCCACTTAAAAATCAAAGTAGAAAAAGTACACTACCATACCACAGTAATCTATTCCAATGTTCATTTCTCCCATTCCAATGTTCACATGACTCTATAAGATTGAATGAGGCAGATTTAATGTGAAATATGAATACATGTCGAGGTCAATGAGAGGTCATTGACAACAAACAAATTCACATTAAAAGCAAAAGTTGGCAACATTCTTCAACAGCTGTAGAAGACTGACCATACTTTACCGATCTATACTAGAAACCAATAGGAAGACATCAAGAGAAATGTGATTTAAATAGACATAAGATACAGTTATAATTATCCCCTGAAAATATACTAATACTTAACAGGTGCCTATAACACTTAATTTCAGTATACAAAGATGAAACACATAAGCTAGGAAGAACAGGAGCTTGGTCTCCTCAAATGCTATCACCTAGACTGTTTTAGTAATTATAAGCAATAAATGCAACTAATAAAACAATAAACCAAGAGCCTCAAACAACAACCAAAACCACAGACTGAAAAGGGATCTTGCCATTTAGTCCACTCAAGTTACTCAAAGTTATATCTGAAAGAATAGTCTCATGAACAGCAACGGTCCTCCATAGCCAGTCGGCAGAAAAATTTAAATGATAAAACATGATAAAACAGAAAATAAATTTTTAGAAATTTGTACTGGAATTGGTCACTAAAGCTTGGCAACATGCTAGCTTACTGATGGTTAAAGGGATTAAGTGAGGGAATACCCTTCACTCACTGACTGTTATATGATTATGGGTTATGCTACTTGAATGGTTACTTCCCTTTATAATTTAAATTGATAATAACTATGTTGTGGAGTTAGATCCCTTATTAAGTAACTATCATTTGTAACCTAGAAATTGTTTAAAGCACATTATCATTGTAAGTATAACTGATATTGACATAGAAACTTTTATGTATAATGTGACTACATTTATTTAGTAACAATTTTGAATTAATTATTACATATCTGTAATGCATACTTAAATTAGCAGTTATTTCAATACCTTTCATTTGTGTACTTTCAAACTACGTTCATTGTTGCTCTCAATAGAGTCAAGCAAATAGACGGAGTTCTTATATAAAAACAGTACTTGTTCTCCAAAGATGCTGATTGTGAAGTGCCCGATCCCTGGCTGTACATATGAAACTGATGACCTGGATGCTGCCATTGTCATTGCACTAATCACGGGCCATTTGATGATTCTTTCACTAGGACCATCCACTAAAGCTGAGAAAGTAAAATAGCCAACAAACTCGCTGGCAGGTACAAGTGAGGACTGGGTGTACGAATATATACGTTGCTGCAAAAGAGGGATTTTGACGAAGGAAAAATCTATTTTTGGGCATGGGCCCGTGTCGCCCAGTGAAACATCCTTTCATTTCATATTTCTAAGGTAAATAATACGAACATTACCAGAGAAAAATAAAAAGGGGATGTCAGAGCATTCTGACTCGCTCACCCTAAATAAAAGTGGGTGTTGGTATGGTACTGGGGCGAGTGAAACCACTACCACGGGCCTCTTGTCATTTAGATCTCTCCTCCACAAAATCCCCTTGCTAGAGAGAGCTGGTACACAGCCCGCGCCAGCAACTACTACTACTTGCTCACCCACGCCAACACCAGCGCCTCTAGCGGTCATCCTTGAAGTTAGAAGACCAAGCTTGGGCACAAGGGTGGGAGAGAAAAAAGGGGGGGATTTCACTGGGCGACATGGGCCCTTGCCCAGAAATAGATTTTTCCTTCGTCAAAATCCCTTTTCTGGGCTCAGCCCGTGTCGCTTCGTGAAATAGTACCAGAGAATTAGCACAAGCTTGGGGAAAAGGTAACAGTATAAGGTAATAAGAAAACACGAAAAAACATAAGATAAGTATAATCTAGATTAAATATTACAAAGTTATCGTATAAATACTTAAACTAACTTATAGTAACTTATGTTAGCCTTAAAATAAGTAACAAGGAATTAACAGTATACTTATGCTAACTTACGATAACTTAAAACTAGAATAATACATTATATACAGTTGTGAGTAACCCTAGCATAAAAATAAGGGAAAACATCACGATATAGCCTTTTGGCAGCTAAGGCTCGAATCAGGGTAGAGCCTGGTGGCAGGATCACAGGAAAATTGTTATTGAGGCAGGTAGAAAGGAGATCTGGATCTATGACTAAAACTACTTAGGCAGTGTCAGGAGAAACTGTGTTTCCCGCTGCCACTGCTGGAAATTTAAGAGATTCTAAGGATTTCACGTAGTGACGTCTGAATACTGTCGGCGACTTCCAGCCCGTATACTTCTTTAGATCATCGAAATTTATGTGTTGAAAATAATTAATTGAGGTGGCTACTGCCCTAATGTCGTGGGCTTTGGGGAATGAATCAGGGTTGGCTTGCTTGATACAGTATAGGATTTGTTGCCTAATTCCTTTTAAGGAAATAGTGCCACCTTTCTCTCTTATGAATAAGGGACCCGAGGACCTAGATGTCCCGGACAGGTAGGCTCATAAGGTCGTCACTGGACATAGAGAAGGGTCGTGAGGAAGAGGGAGGATCTTCCAAGGAGCCCATCTCATTAAAGGATCCTCATTTTTGGCCAAAAAACTACGGTCTGGGGATAGAAGAACTTCTCCTGACGGAAGAAATTCGATATGGCCAGAGTCTCTAGAGAGAGCCGACAGTTCAGATATCCTGGCTCCTGAAGCCAGGCTTAGCAGAAATAATGTTTTCCTTAGGAGTGGTATATACAGTGGACCCCCCGTATTCGCGTTCTCCAGATTCGCGGACTCTCACATTCGCGGATTTCTCTGGGGAAAGTTTCCCTGCATTATTCGCGAAAAATTCGCGCATTCGCGGTATTTTTCTATGATAAATATCCACAAATTCCTGGTTTTTTTGATGAATTTCATCATAAAATGCACTTTTTGTGATAAAACTATTAAAAAACCAAGTATGAAAAATTTTTAGTGGTTTTTCTTGAGTTTTAACTAACAAAATAGGCTGTTTTTAGCATTTTCATAGGGGTTCCAAACATTCGCGGATTCTAACTATTCATGGGGGGGTCTGGTACGCATCCCCTGCGAATATGGGGGGACCACTGTAGCTACATGAATTGTTGTCAGTATCTGAAGCCAGTTTGAGAACATCATTTAAGAACCATGAAACTGAGCTAGGTCTCTCTGATGGTCTGAGCCTAGCACAAGCCTTAGGAATAGACAAAAAATAAGAGTGTTAAGTCTATCTTAAAGCCAAACTGGAAGATTTTCTTTAAGGCTGACTTATTTTTAGTAATAGTACTAGCTGCTAAACCTTTTTCAAATAAGGATCTGAAGAAGAAGATAGCCAGATTAGTTGTCATGGTTCGAGATTCTGTTTCCTTCAGGAAATTTGCTAGCTTTTTAACAGCTGCGTCATACTGACGTAAAGTTGATTCTCTTTTATCTGATTCTAAGAAAAGGATATTTTGAGGATCAATATTTGCATCTCTTTTAGCCGCGAACTTCATGAAGTCCATAAAGTTACGGTTTTGAGAATTCCTGAGGAAGCGAACACAGTCCTCATTTGTACTTGTTGAGATAGCTTGGGATTGGGAATCCGTTGAAACCAGAGACCCAATTCCAGAAGAGGGAACCAGTTGCTCTTGGGCCAATTCGGGGCTACTAGAGCAACTTGCCCTTTGAAAGACCTGAGTTTGTTCAGGACTTTCAATAGAAGATTCACTGGAGGAAAGATGTATATCTTCTTCCACTGATTCCAATCTATGGACATGGCGTCTGTGGCATAAGCCAGAGGGTCCAGGTTGGGAGCCACATAGCATGGGAGCTTGTGGTTCGATTGTGATGCGAAAAGATCCACCTGGAGGCCTGGGACCTTTTGGCATATCCACTTGAATGACGCCTGTCCAGAGACCACTCCGATTCTAGAGGAACTGAGCGAGACAGGGCGTCTGCTATTACGTTCCTTACTCCCGCCAGGTGAGTGGAGGATAGATGCCATTTGTATTTGGCTGCTAGTGAGAAAATGGCTATCATGACGTGGTTCACATGACTTAATTTGGATCCTCCCCTGTTGATGCAGTGTACTACTACTGCACTGTCCAATACCAGCTTGATGTGGGATTTCTTGGCTGGTAGAAGCCTCTTCAATGTGAGGAATACTGCCATAGCTTCTAATACATTTATGTGAAGCTGGCGGAACTGAGGTGACCAAGTCCCTTGTACTTTCTTGAATTGGGAGTATCCTCCCCATCCGCTTAGAGAAGCATCCGTGTGGATAACCAACGCCGGAGGGGGAAATTGAAGAGGGATCGACTTGTATAGGTTCTTGACCTCCGCCCAGGGGCGGAGTCGTTTGCGGAGAATCGGCTGGATGGCTGACAACTTGTCACAAGATTTGTTGTTTGCTCTTGAGCGCCAGACCCGATTTATATCTTTCAGCCTTGCCTACAGCAGAACATCTCTAACCGATGCAAACTGGAGAGAGCCTAGGATTCTTTCCTGGTTTCTCCTTGATGTTAGTTTGCATTTGAAAAATTGCCTTGTTGCTTTGGCTATTTCCTTCCTTTTGACCAACGGAATTGACAGTGTGGGAGTTCAAGTCCCATTGAATGCCGAGCCATTGAAAGCCGGAGTCCGGCGTTAGCCTGGACTTGGTCTTGTTTATCTGGAACCCCAGATGTTCCAGAAACTGTATTACTTTGACCGTAGCTTTGTGGCATTCTTCGACGGTTGTTGCCCAAACGAGCCAATCGTCCAGATACGCTACTACCATTATTTCCTGGGATCTTAGTTGTTGAACTACTGATTCCGCCAACTTCGTGAATACCCTGGGGGCCACGTTCAACCCGAAGGGCATCACTTTGAAGGAGAATGCCTGGTCTCCCAGTCTGAAGCCTAGGTACGGGCGGAAGTGCCTTGCAATTGGAATATGATAGTATGCGTCTGTAAGATCGATAGGGGTGGTGACGGCCCCACGAGGAAGTAAGGTCCGCACCTGCGAGATAGTCAGCATTTTGAACTTTTCGCAACGAATGAATAAGTTTAGACGGGACAAGTCTAAGATTATTCTTCGTTTGGTTGAGCCTTTCTTTGGCACGCTGAACAAGCGTCCTTGAAACTTTAAATGCTTGACTCTTGATACTACCCCTTTCTGAAGGAGTTCTTGTGCATACTCCGTCAATTCCTTTGATGGTTTTTGAAGGAAGGTCTTGGATGGAGGAGGACCTTTGGTCCAACTCCATCCCAGTCCTTTGGACACAATACTTTGTGCCCAATTGCTGAATCCCCATCTGTGGCAATAGAGGATCAGTCTCCCTCCTATCTGAGGGTTCTCACTGACTTGGGGCAGGGCGTGATCCACGTCCTTCCCGGAAGTGCTTACCTCTGCTAGGTGCTCTTCCGCCTTGAAAGACTGGGTTGAAGGCCGGAGATACTGCGTATGAGGTAGAGGGCTGATTCTGCGAGGTCAGTAGGAGTATTGGTTGGGACTGGTTCTTGGAGGTGGAAGGTTGTACCATCTGGGACACCGGCACAGCATGTACCACCTGTTGTTGCTGAGCAGCCTGGAAAGGTGGGAACTTTCCAGTTTTTTCAGCTTTTTGGAAGCGGAGGAAGTAGGTTCGGGCTTCCTTTTAGCTGACAGGCCCCAGCGGACCTTAAGGCTCTGGTTAAGCCTTGTTGCTTTGTGCTGGACCTCGTTAACCACAGCCTCTGGAAAGAGGTCAGCACCCCAGATTGAAGACGCAAGTAGTTTATTCGGCTCATGATGAATAGTCGCTTCTTGCAGTACATGTTTCCTGCAGTTGCGTCTTGCTGTGGCAAAGTCGTACAGATCACACTGAACGGTGTGTGTCTGTGCTTTGGCCAGAAGCTTAAATAGAGGTTCCGTCCCGTACGTCACCGCGGCAACCTCCGTCATCACTAGGGCATTTAAGGTCCTCCCTAACCTAGTCCTAGCATCAAATTCTGCTTGGATGAGGTTATCAGAAAGTCTAGGGAGTCTCTCGCCAAATTGTGCTATTGCACAATCTGGCTTGAGCTTCCCTACTGTGAAAGTAGCTGGGAGATCCGCCCAAAGGTCTTCGGTTCCTGGAAGGAGGAGTGATGTTGGCTCCCGTCTCCCTAAGTTGGGGCATAGGCTCGTCTTTCATGGCGGCCTGTAGAGTCAACTCTGCTAGCTTTGTGGTGAAAGGGATAGGAGTTTCTCCCTCTGCCACAAAGATAGTAAAGGGGCTTTTGAAAGCCTGAAGCTTGGTGTTTACACACTCCCAATCTTCCAAGCTCCTGAGCCACTCCCTTTGGGCTTGATCCCGGCTGTAGATCACCGTTTCTTTCGGGATCCTATCCTCCCTTCTCATTGCCGTCTCTGTCAGACGAGCATAGCCAGTAAATGGTGGTTGGAGGTTGGTGGGGTGAAACTCGAAGTCTTCTAATCTTCGAGTACCGCAATCCGGCAACGTCAGCATGCCGTCTTTAAAGGGAGCGTATGATGAAACCCTCCATGGATTATTCGTCGAGAAGGAAGGAAGGGAATCATAGTCCGGCATGGGTTGCGCTGCCATGCCAGACTGTGGGAGAACTGCTGCGGGATTCTCCCTGAGGCCCGCCATCAGATTCTCTTGGTTTGTCAGTCTCTCCGAAATGCTCCGGATCGACTGACCTGACTCCTCGAACGAGGTGGAGATGTGCGAAAACACCTGTTCGAACTTGTCGTTAACTAGGTTTCCGACCAAGTTCCCCATTTGCTGCATTATATTTGCAGTAAATGCCTCGTTATCAAAAGGACTAGGGTCCTTGATAAACCATAGGAGTCTGGGGACGCTGTCCCTGTAGAAGTTGAAGGCTCAGGCTCCGTAGAAAGCTCGGGCCTTATCCTTTGAGGACTTGCCCCTGGACCCTTTTGGAGTGCGAAAGTAGACAGAAGACTTCAAACTTTTCTGCTCCGGGTGGTGAGCTGGAGACTTATGAGGTGCGGAGGACGTGGTCTTTCTTAGACGACGTCCTCTCTATGGGATCTTTAACTCCCCCGCTTCACCTTTAACCCTTCAGGGATAGCTTACGAAGTGGATTTCGGCAAACCAAAATTTAACCAAAATTTACTCTCCCGAAAAGCCTTTGAAGGAGGAAAAGAAGTAGGCAAGAGTTAATTATGGTGATGAAGATCCAGAAGGACCCAAGGGAATCCCTTGAGCCCCCAACAAACCTACCTCAACTAACAAGTTACCTGATTCACCTACCGCCATTGGCTCTAAATTCAGGTCCAGGGTAGCCAAATCGTCCGCGATCTCAGGATTGCCTTGGATCGCCAGCGCCTGCGCCACCTGCTGCTGAATGGCGGAGATGTAAGGGGCCGCTGCTGCCGGGTCGACGTATCCAGTTGATTTCCCGCCCGGGAAGAGGTGGACAGCCATACTCTTGTCCAGGATGTATGGCTGCCCCTTAGTCACATTCTTCCCGAACCCGCCGACCCAGGCCCTCAGGGTTGCTGAAGCGGCGTCTTTCACGGCGGTAGCCTGGAAAAGAGGGTCATTGTAGTCCTTACAACGAAGCCCCAAAGTTATATGATTAATTATCTAAAACTATATGTCATTTATATCTCTTATAGGATTGTTTGAATAATCAGTTATATACTTACGCCGGAGGAAAACTGCTCTACCAGATCGTAGCATATCGAGCAGGCTTCGTGGTGCCATACCGCTATGTCACCATAGCGGATGGCGCAGGGGGCGTGAGTCCGGCAGACCTCGTGGCCACAGGGGTCCTGCAATATAGCATTGCAGTCGGATTCCTGGCAATTGGTAGCCTGGAAGTGAACAGGTACATGAGTATCGGCGGTTACTAACAGGACTAGCCCGTTAAGAGATATACAGTGGTCCCCCCGTATTCGCGGGGGATGCGTACCAGACCCCCCCGTGAATAGTTAGAACCCGCGAATGTTTGGAACCCCTATGAAAATGCTAAAAACAGCCTATTTTGTTAGTTTAAACTGAAGAAAACCCACTAAAAATTTTCATACGTGGTTTTTTTTAATAGTTTTATCACAAAAAGTGCATTTTATGATGAAATTCATCAAAAAAACCAGGAATTTGTGGATATTTCTCATAGAAAAATACCGCGAATGCAGGGAAACGTCCCCCAGAGAAATCCGCGAATGTGTGAGTCCGCGAATCTGGAGAACGCGAATACGGGGGGTCCACTGTAATACTCCGCTATATGCCGGAGTGAAAAATTTTTGGCATTAGCCCTCTCCTGTTCTCCTGTAGAGATATGTCCGTGAGGCCTGGTATACTAGTCAGGTAGTTTCCGGGGCACCGGAGTAAGGAGTTTCACCAAACTAGCCACCAGTCTATACGCCGGGGTGAGGAGTACAAGGACGGCGGAGGAACATGAGAGGTTTAAGCCAGAAAAGATATAACAAGGATAGGCGGAGCGCAGCTCCGCCGTATAAAAATTTCGCAGGCAGGAGGAGAACCTGGTTGGTGAGCGGGCACTCCGCCGCCTTAGCGGAAAATACAAACAATAATGATGACATTGAAAGATAACAATAAGAGACAAATTTATATGTATATATATATATATATATATATTATATATATATATATATAGATTGATAGATAGATGCATGTAGTGGTGCTACTCCCCGTCACCCCTAGAAGAACTGGCGGGGCCAGCTGAGCCCGCCGCTGGCGCGGTGGGTGGGGTAGACAGGGGGGGGGGGGGGGGGGTGACCGGGGTAGGAGAGAGCTGAGGAGGGACCCGAGGAGGTCCGAGTACAAGCGAGCGAGGTGGCCAACCCAACCCGAGCGTACAAGAGACCCCCCATGGAAACCCAGGGTGAGAACAGTAATTAAGAGCCAGACTTCGGAATTCCCCCCCCCCCTCGCCCCTGAGACTCCCGTATCCTCTCTGGGGGGAGAGGAGGGGGGGAGGAGAGCTCGGGTGGTTGCCGTGGCAACCGTGAGCGAGCGCGACCTGCCTTCCCACCTGCGTAGGGGAGGGGGACTGAGCTGATGGCTCGTGGCGATCGTCTGGCCCACCGCAAACGTGGTAGGACCACGCGGACGGATAAACCAGGCGAACTAAGGTAGCCTAGGCTAGCACAAACCGTCTCCTACATGCGATATAAATAAAACACAGTTATCAAAATAGAAAGGAAGGGAATCATAAGACAAAGGGAAAGCAACGTCCTAGAGAAGCTAGGCTAATCTACCTGGAAGGTAGGAAGCCCAACTACTCGGGAGCTGGCCTCTGCCGATACGTAGAAACGGAGGGCGACGGCCAGGGTGGTAGGACTAAAAAGAGAGAGCGGGGCATTCAACCCCACATGCCTAACAGACCTAGACAAAGGCACATGCATGCATGAACACTGAGCTAAGACTTAAAGGCATAGGATTCCCATAAGTAAAATACAATTAGCACATCTTGCACCACATGTAGAAATAAGCATAAATACTGTGCAGACATAGCTACAACGGTATGGGAGACCGAAAGAGCTAGAACGAATCACACGAGGCGAGCCAGTATGGCGAGCCTGAAGCCATGTCGCAGGAGGCACCGTAATAATACCTAAAAACAGCGGTAAAACGGGTCCTAGCTGGCTAAAATTACGTGAAACACTTAGGCAGTACTTAACTTAGCTGCGGCGATGGCTTGAAGTTCCATGATACAAGAAAAAATCTAAATTGACAAGAAAAAATCTAAATTGAAAGCAAAAAAGCACTGAGAAAGAAAAAACATGTGCATTCAGGGTGCTACTAACGGAAAGGATGACCGCTAGAGGCGCTGGTGTTGGCGTGGGTGAGCAAGTAGTAGTAGTTGCTGGCGCAGGCTGTGTACCAGCTCTCTCTTAGCAAGGGATTTGGGATTTTGTGGAGGAGAGATCTAAATGACAAGAGGCCCGTGGTAGTGGTTTCACTCGCCCCAGTACCATACCGACACCCTCTTTTATTTAGGGTGAGCGAGTCAGAATGCTCTTACATCCCCTTTTTATTTTTCTCTGGTAATGTTAGTATTATTTACCTTAGAAATATGAACTGAAAGGATATTTCACGAAGCGACACGGGCTGAGCCCAGAAAACTGGAAGGCAGAGATAGTCATACAGCTCCTCGAATGTTGTGACAAGCCTCTTAGAAAATACCTTATGCACTCATATGGAGACAAACTTACTCAAAAAACAGCCATAAAAATACTGGCTGTTAGAGAAGAAAACCAAATGGTTGCCAGAGTAAATTTGGCAAACAAGCAACAAGATTATGATAAGACATTGAAGTTTCAGTGCTTGCATACGAGGCCAAGCCAGTGTATGAAAATGTATAATTCAGTGTCATCACCGTAACATTGATGTAAACCATACAGATGCCATCCTTCGTGATGTTCTTACTAAGGAACGGAGATTCAATTGGACTTACTTGGTAACCCTAATCAAGATCTGGGTTTAGAAGAGGTATTCAAGTTTGTTGAAGCAAAGGAGGCTGGAAAACACACTGCTTCAAGTCTGTTGGATTCAAATGCTGCAGCAGCTGCTAGCGATACATACAGAAAAAACAAAAGTGAAATACATAAGGACTAGTCAGAAAACTGCACTTAGTATGGAAAGAAGGGTCGTGGTGCAAGTGCCTCACATCGTATTTGACATTCCGTTTGCCCAGCATATGGACAAGTATGTAATTTATGCAACCGCAACCACCACATCAAGAGTGTATGCCGTAGTAAGGACAAACCAAAATTAACAAGAGACAACATCATCTCCAATGTTTCTACTGTGTCTGGTGCCTTATGCACATTTAGCAATACTATAAATACTTTTCATGATTCATGTATGTTAAGTGACTATGGTTTTGAACATGCTTTAGATATTGACCATCATATCTATGACAAACTTACGAACAGAGTAAAAAACGTTCAGCATCTCAAACCTTTATTGATGTTAATGCTAAGGTTACTTGTGGTGATTATTCAACCTTAGGCTTTGAATTGAAAAACACACACTTTCAGCTACTCACACACAGGATGTCAGAGTTGTCTCACCAGCGTGAAAGTTATCCACCAGCTAGGCTTACCCAAAACCGACCTTATTCCTGTGACAATGCAGATGCATTCTGCTACACATGCAATTAGCATAGTCAACAAAACTGCCGTTTCGACAGTTTCTGAAGCCAAACATGTCATTCAAGGGACTGATGAGCTTCAAGACCTATTCAATGAGTCAAAAGAGTGTAATAGCCTGTGAAACTGAAGGGAGTTAATTATTTTACCCTCAAAAAGCATTGGCAGTACCAGATGCCCTAAATTAAGCCAGGTACTTTGTACTGGGCTGTAGTTGGTTGGTCATTGCTGTTGACCACAAGCCGGTGCTGAAAGTGTTTGGCAACAGGTCCCTTGAAAACATCTCAAACTCATGCCTCAGAAACCTGAAGGAAAAGACTGCTACAAATTTCAGATGGTTCATAGGTGTCAAACATTATGCAACTGACAGTCTTTCCCGACATCCAACAGGCCAGCGGGAAAGGATGCTCCTTATAGATGACATAGCCTCAGTCCAATTCTGTATGCTTGACATCACCCTCAGTTCCTCATTAATGGACAGACACCATACACATGGCTTTGACGTATTGATAGACAGTAAGGTTGAAATTGCAGCAATCTCCTCTTTGAAAACCCTCAAGTCTGTTACATGGGATCGAGTTTGTCTAGCTACATCTAGTGACCCTGACATGCAAACCCTATTAAAAGCCATCGATTCGGGCATGTCAGACAATTGTCTGGAAATCTCCAAGTCCATCCAAGAAAACTTCCCTTTAGGGATCACTTACACAGGGATGGAGTGATCCTTTACAAGAATCGTGTTCTGGCCCACTTTCACTCAGGCAGGAGGTCTTGGACTCTACATTCTGCATATCAGGGTGTTACAGTAATGACAGCAAGAGCAGACTCATCCGTCTTCTGGCCAGGTGTAACCCCAGCCATCAGCAATTTGCTTGCATATTGCCAGCTATGCAATCGCATGCCCATCAAACCCCAATGCTCCCCAACACCCTGTTTGACCCTACCTACCCTTTCCAGTGCATATGCCCAGCTTTTTTTCAGTACAAAGGTTGCAACTACTTATTGGTGGAGAAACTCCAACTGGCCTATAATTGAATGTGCACATGGTGGAGCAGGTGGTCTGAATGCCTCCATTATAGTACCTTCATCACATTTGGCATACCTCATGAACTGGCATCAGACAGGGGTCCAGAGTTTACCACCTCTTAAACTTTGAAGTTCCTCAATGACTTGGGGGAGGGGGGGTACATCATCGGTTATCATCAGCGGCCTTTCCTCATAGTAATTGTCATGCAGAAGTTGGGGTAAACACTGTAAAACACCTTATAATGGACAATACAACACCAGATGGAAGTCTTGAGACGAATCCTTCTAACAGGCCATTTTACAGTGCAGAAACACACCAAATAGACACCAAATTGTCCCCAGCAATGTGTAGTCGGCCATCCCTTTCAGGACTTCATACCGATCCCACCCGGTCATTACCAACCACATGCTATTTGGCATGAAACTTTGACATTGCGTGCGGCAGTGCCACATGAAAATAGCAGAGGCTAGAACAACATACGAAACTATTACCTACATTGATCGTAGGGGATCATGTATGTATACAAAACCAGGGGGAAGATATATGATTATGGTCTATGCTATTTGAATGGTTACTTCCCTTTATTATTTATATTCATAATAACTATGTTTTGGAGTTAGTTCCCTTAAGAAACTTTCATTTGTAATCTAGAAATTGTTTCAAGCATATTATCATTGTAAGTGGTAATCTAGAAATTGTTTCAAGCATATTATCATTGTAAGTGATATTGACATAGAAACTTTTATGTATATGTGACTACATTTATTATCTATTCAGTAACAATATCACATTGTTTCATATCTGTAATGCATACTTAAATTAGCACTTTTCCTTCAGCATCAGGAACACAGTGGGATAACTGAGGTGGAGATAAAATGCTTTCTGTATTCCTAGAAAATATTACTAATTACTTTTAAAAACTTATTTGTTCACAGAAATACAAACCATAGCCTGTTATGTAAGAGACTTACTCCTTAGACAAGAGGTTCTCTCAACCAACTGGAAGTTGAAATCCACCCAGAAATGTTACGATCCCAGTCAAGTATGAGAGTAAGGGGGGCAATGTCTCTTTTAACCTTCCATTAAGTCTGTCATATGGAGGCTAGGGTGGTAAGGCCCTGAGCCCAATCAAGCATGTCTAGTCTCACTCAATAAAGGTTAGTTTGAAGAACTATGAGCTATCTACGTAAGTGGTATAAAAGTCTGGCTAACACAGGTGCAGAGTATAGTACTACTGCTGTCTCTATAACTTGTTAAAAGGAGATGTGGATTACTTGTATATTGTAGCAAAATCCAGCAGACACTCAGCCTGAGCAGCTGCTCCATGTACAGAGAACATAGAAAGAAGAGCTCAATCTGTCAACATTAATCCTAAGATTTACATCCAACCAACACTGGCATGATTCTTTTCTGTGCAAATGGATTTAAGGAACTACGCAACCTGCTAAACAGCAACCACTTACAGATGACATACTCCAGGTAGAATGTGGTCTGATGAGCTTCAAGACCTATTCAATGAGTCAAAAGAGTGTAATAGCCCTTATCTGAAAAATGAAAATAACAGTTCTTCCAAAAGACAAGGGACAGGCCCTACACCACTGATTTTGAGCTCTCACCTAATCTAGACAACTGGTGTCCTACTTTTAAGAATTGTACATTTGTTTCATGAATTCCTGATGCCAGAAAAAAAAAGGGTTTTCCTTGACACCTTATGCTGTCTAGTACTGGTGAAAACTCATCAACACTGGTCAAATACAATGGGGGGTCATTCATTAGTCAGCAGACTTGTCAAATACAACTGAAGGTGAATAATCTAAAGGGCCCCATACACTGAATGACTGTCTGAACAATTATCATTATCGACACAGACACACTATTCTGACAGTATGAACGATCTCTGCACCGATTTCAGTCTGAAAAAAGATTTTGTCTCTGGAAGACATGACATCATCTCTAGAAGAGATGTGCGCAATAGCATTTATATTGGCAGACAAACACACACATTGAATGATCTGTGTATGACAGACTTAGTCGCAAGCCAGCTACCTGGTCTTGACAGATTCCTGCTAAGATCATTCAGACACGAAACTCTGCCCACTTTTGCATTCAGATAAGCCCATACACAATGTTTTTGCAAAAGATACAGACAATTGTTCATACAATTGTTCAGTGTTTGGGGCCCTTAACCCTGGATAGGTTAGCAGGGTCGAGCACAACCCGAAGGGCATTTCAAAAAAAGTTGTTTTTCCATAAACCATCATCTATCTCGAATCTAGGTGTGATCGATCTGCAAGAGGATAGCAGAACACACACTACAATCATGTCAAAACTTGCATTTGCCTTGCCTTTGTCCTTCCCCCTTTTCTGAGTAATAGTTTGTTTTGAATATGTGTGGGATACAAAGGCAAAGTTATCAAGTAGTGATATCCTGTCTAACACTGATGACTCTGGGATAGTTTTATATTGTTGGCATGCATAATGTGTGTGCACATTATGCATGCCTTGGTTGTGGCTGAGAAGAATTATATTGCCAATTATTCCAATTTTTTTTCAAATGCCAATTTCTCAGTTTTGCTTTTTTTTTCATTTTTCATCAACAATGGCCAGCAGGCAGTATTCTCTGGGGATGGATGTCATCAACTTACTTCTAATGAAATTATAAAGTGATTTGGATGATAATTTAGAGGTTGTTGATAACTCTTTATGGCAAGAAGCCAAGTTTGTGGACCGAGAGTTCAACGCAAGGGGAATGACCTCGAGATTATTATGACCAGCGTTGCCGAAATGCAGATTTTCCCCCCCAATTTGCCGAGAAAAAACTCTACGGATGGAGAACCCAGCTTTCAATGCCGAGAAGAGGTCAGCCTCCGCGTTCATGCCGAGAAAAACTCGGCATTCTTCAAGGAGATTGATTTATCTTCTTAAATAAATTGAAATACTTTTTTGATATTTAGCGCTCATGTGTTTATATGTAAGATCAAGCTAAAAATTATTAGTACTGTATTATTATTACAAAATATATTTGTAAATGGTTGTTCAAGAGACTTCACTGTAATATGTTTAGGCAAGGTTGTGGCTGCCAATAGTGGAAGAAGAGAGTCTTCTTGAATCTTTTTACATGTAATCTCATGGTAATAAAAATTACATATAATAAGTATACATATCTTGATTCAACTTGTATTTTTACTTATAGTTAATTGTACTAATGAATTTTTCTCTGGCCTAGAATTTTAATTTTGAGGGCACATATCCATTGTGGTCCTATAAAATTGTACCTCAAGATTAAAAGGCCACACAGCTTCTCGTCTTGCACATCTGTTGCAACGAGCATAGGGTAACACAGGGTCTTCCATAACGTAATTCAAACCAAAAAAAAAAGGTAGATCTGTAAAACTAGCAGGATTGAAATAGCTGTAACTGTTGTAATTGTAATGTTATTGAATTTAATGAGTTACATGGTTGTAAAGTAATTGTAAGTTATTTGATATTGTTTCCATTCATGGAATTATAATTGTAATTTGATGATAAGACAGGTGACTACATTATAACTGACATGAACCGCATGTAATTATTCAAAGCCAGTTACCAGTGGCGTAACTACCATTCCATCAGTAAGGAATCCAGGAGGAGCCAAGCTACATTATGGGGGAGGGGGGCCCCAAAGAAATTAACATAAAATTAGTATATAAAATCTGGAATTAGTAAAATATATTCTCAAATGTATTTATACCCTGATATATGAAGAAAAATAATAAATTTAGAAATGATTATACCTTTATTTAAAATTGTAATCTTTGATTTTCAATTAATTTTTAACTTTAAAACTTAATACTTAGCTACAAGGAGAATTTTAACTGAGGAGGGGAGGGGGTAACTTAATACTTAGCTACAAGGAGAATTTTGACTGAGGAGGGGAGGGGGTCAAGCATCTGTCTGGGGGTGGGGCTTTAGGTCCCCTTGTGTCATAACTACGCAGGCTTAAAATAATCCCTATGATATATTAACCTTAGCATTTATTTCTTTTCATGGAGCGATTTTAGAGACTTTGTAAGCTTGAGCTATCATCTTTCAGTATATTTCACAATGTTTATAAAATATCTAGTTCCGGATATATTTCTTATATGATACAACATGCATGGAATGATTTCCCACGATGGGATTTCAAAGCATGTTGATTGTTTATTTCATATGGAACAATAAAACACTAAATTTGGGAGCCAGACTTGCTGATTATTGTGATAAATGATAACTGACCTCGGGATTTGCACAGTAGGCATAACTTTCCCAAATGTTCCAGTTCATTTAGAAAATATTTCAAAATTGGATGGAATTATTTATGTAACTGCTATTTCTGGTAATCATCTTAGAAAGCCCCAATTTAAGTTTCCTAATGTCTTGCACAATTACTACTATTTTCTGACTTTCATTTTCAGATTCTAGCTTACAATGGCTGCAAAACTAAAATTTTGTGATGCTTGGCTCGTGAATGAAGATTAAAGAGGATGGTTGAAGAAAGTAACAGGAAATATTGAAAAAGCATATTGTGAAGTATGCCAGAAAACACTGAGAGCCAAGATAACATCAATCAAGAGGCACAAATCATCTAGGATACATTCAGTGAATCAAGAAAGAAGAGGAGTTAATCAAACAGCACCAGCAAGCGAGGAAGCTCCACGAGATGACGAGTCAAGATTTACGGAGAAGGTTACAAGAGCGGAAGTAAGATGGCAGCTTTTTTAGCAGAGCATAACATCACCATGAATAATGTTAATCATCTTGTGGATTTATTGAAATATCTTTCCAGACTCTCCGATTGCCCAGTCTGTAACCTTAAAGAGAATAAAGGCGACTTATGTTATCAAAGAAGTGGGCCAAATAACAACAAGACTTGATTAAATCTCTGAGGACAACCAAATTTTCTATAATAATTGATGAAACCACAGATGTTAGCACATCAAAATTGTGTGCAGTGGTAGTTAAATACTTTCATAATGAATGCATCCAAACAAAGTTATTAGACCTTATTAACATTTATTCTTTATCTGACGACAATGGTGACATAGGATCAACAGGCCAAAATCTCTTTAATAACTAACTTGCTAGCAGAAAATGATATTCCTTTAGAAAATCTCATAGGTTTTGGGCAGATGATGCCAGTAACATCATGGGCCCCCATAATTCTTAGGTAAGTAGGCTGAAGGAAGCAGCGCCTGGAATTACCATCTTAAAATGTGCCTGCCATTCCATTCATCTCTGTGCCTCAAATGCTGCAAAAACCCTACCAAGACACTGTGAGGATCTAATAAGATCAATATACACATTTTTTTTGTTCTCACAGCGCGAAGAGAATGTCGGAATTCAAGACTTGTCATACAAAACCACACAAGATTCTGTATGCATCTCAGACTCAATGGCTTTCTCTTCACTCGGCTGTCTCTCGAATACTGGAGCACGGCAACCTTTAACATTATATTTTAACAATGAGCATTTGGAAGAAAGGCTATCAACCTGCAAAACCATATATGACTCATTGCAAGATCCCTCAAACTGCATATATTTTCAGTTCTTAAATTTTATTCTTCCATATTTCAACAATTTCAACAAGTTATTTAAAAAAAAGTGAACCTACCATTCATTCATCTTCTGTACAAGAAAACAAAGATTTTATATAAAGACATTTTAAGATTTTATTACTCACCCAGCAAACTGACTGATGACCAGATAAATTCAATCAACCCAAATGATGAGAGAAACTTTAAACTTTTAAAGCAAGTGTTCTTAGGGGCCAAAGTTCTTGATATATTACAAGAGCCACAAATCACCAAATAAAGGACTCATTGCCGATGTGACAAAGAGATGTAGACAATTCATGATCACTGCTTGCATTCAAATAAAAGAAAGATTCCAGTTAGATTCTAAAATACTCAAAGCATGCAGTGCACTGAGTGTATAGAATTGTACAAATAATAACCTTTTGGAGATTATACCAACAGTGTCAACATTAGCTGCTGAGGTACCAAGGATATATTCTGATGACATAGAACAACTGGATTATGAGTGGAGACATCTCCCCAACATTGAGTTTCCAGAAAAATCTAAAGGCCTCTCATTAGTCTGGAAGAACTCTTTATCTATATATCAAAATTAAGAGATGAAAATCAAGAATTGGGATTCAAGCTTTTGCCTACCTTTATTTTCAGCATATTATTTTTACCAACATCTAATGCGGACGCAGAAAGAATATTTTCCAAATTAAATCTATTCAAAACAAAAATAAGGAATAAACTTTCTCTGTCTTTTCTGGTGACAGATTACATGAGCTTTTTGGTGACAGATTACATGAGCTTATGTCAATAAATCATGACGTACTGTAGAGATAGAGAATAACATTTCTGATATGAGAGTAAATTACATCTTAGTGCAGATATTTTTACATAATTCCATTCTAGGATATGAGTTTATTCTATAAAACAATTAGCCTTTTTCTATTTAATTTAGGTACCAAATTAATTCGTGAAATTTTGACATTTTTTTGGCCAAAAAAACATAACCTATTTTTTATCTTTTTTTATTTTGACCTCTATAGGTTCGACACCTTTTGTGGCAGTCACTTATTATAAATAGTATTTTTAGGAAGGATTCCCTCAATTTGTGTGTGTATATAGCATATTTTGTATTTTTTGTAAATATATTCGTAAATTATTGTTTTGAGACAGATATAACAGTATACATCTCAGTGCAGATCTTCTAACATAATTCTGTTCTAGGATAATATAAGTTTATTCTATAAAAAAAAATTAGCCACTTCCTATTTCATTTAGGTACCAAATAAATTTGTGAATTTTTTTTTTTGCCAAAAAAACTCGCCCTTTTTTTCTCATTTCAGATTTTGACCTCTATGGGTCCGACACCTTTTCTGGCTATCACATATTGTAAATAATAGTTTTAGGGAGGATTCCTTCAATTTTTGTGTGTATATAACATGTTTTGTATTTTTTGTAAATATTTTTGTAAAATATTTTTTTTATATACTTATTTTTTAAATATATTTGTAATAAATATTTAATTTGTAGATGGGTATGATTTATCTTCTCAGTAGTGTTCGGCAATGGTGAAATTGATTTTAGAAATTAAAATATGCAGCATAGCTGCAGTTTTTGAATTTTCACAAATTTTTCTGGGCACTTGGGTCGAGCTCGACCCCACAAACCTTTAAAGGGGCACCAAAATAGCAATACCTGTCCAGGGTTAAGAGTCCTCTGGTAATATAAAATCTATGTGGGATGTCAGCGGCGTGGGAAGGAGCTTGCTAGATCAACTAGAAAACAAGGAACTCTTTGGCCCAGAAAAAACACAACTTATTTGGCTCAAAATACCATGGGTAAGCTGGGACCATAATAACCTAACTAATGATCTCCCTTCAGGAGCACATCTGAGGATAAGCTCTATCAATAAGATCTAAGCTAGGTGTGGAACCATAGAGGCTTCCATAAGATTAATCATGGTCACATATGAGTATAATAATCTCATGAAAGTACCATTCCAATTTGTCTTGCTAGGGTTCCTGGAAGTGAAGAACTATCTGGTCCCTTCAGACCCTCGGCAGCAAATAAGAGCAAAAGAATCGGCCACGAGAAACAGGTCTGGGTACCCAGCTCATCACTGGATGAGAGTATGTTATGACCGTATGACCCCTTCACCTTACTAAGTGTGCCCTTGCCAGACAAAGGGGGGGGGGGAATTGTCAGGGTAGATGTTTAGGAGAGATATACAACAGATATTGCTTTCCTGGCTAATTATCAGACATTACAATAAAAAAATTATTTCAATACAAGTTTTATAATATGTACACTCTGCAAGGAAACTTAGGATACAGTTTTTTAAATCTTCGGACATATAGCTATTGTTCAATAATGCCACACCTGGCAACTCTTGAAAGGGGGCGGAACTTCAAAATCATAGCGTTTGTTGCTTTCTAGATTTCCATCAACTTTACACCATAAAGATTCTGTTGAGGTCCTATAATCATTTATACCTGAATATAGAAACAGGTTTTATATTATTTGTTAATGTTGGTTTGGTAATGTCAGTTCAGGGTAGAATATCGATCATCCTTTTTTAAAACCTACTGTGAAACCTTATTTATAAGTAATGTTTGACACTAAACTGACGTAAAATTCATATGTAATTAAAGACGGATCTTAAACAATGAGAGAAAAGGTTTTAAAATTTGGGCAGTACTTGTGAAAATCATGAGGAACAATACAGTAAAGAATGAAACATGATGATAGGGAGAGAGCGCGCAAGCATAGGCCTATCGATAGAGATACTTAATTCATTATATTTACTTTGAGAGGTTAAGTGATAATATTTTTTCAAATGTTTCAAAAGTAGAGAGAGAGAGAGAGAGCATAGGCCTATCTATAGAGATAATTAATTCATTATATTTACTTTGAGAGATTGAGTGATATTTTTTCAAATGTGTTTTTAAAGTAGAGAGAGAGAGAGGAGCAAAATCTGCTCGTGTGAAAACTTAGGCTTATTTGTAACTACGTACTTAATTTCATTATATTTTCTTTGGGAGATTTGGTGGTAATATATATAGTTTTAAAGTATGTTTTAGAAGTGAGAGAGAGAGAGAGAGAGAGAATTATGGTCCTGCATGATATGATATGACTGCGAAGATCGTGCTGCAATACGCTACATAAAATTTGAAGGATCATAATATTCAAGTTAATTCTCAAAAAAATTCATACCCTAATCTTGATTACATTCGACAGTTGCCGTAGCATTCAAAGATTGTAAAAAGATGTGGAAAATTTTAGCCACAGGTGCAGTCATTCTTGCTTCCTTGATATAGTCTTTACTTTTGAAAATCAGGTTTCATCCACAAATCATTCACGAAAAAAGCTGTGTTAAGTAAAAATATTTATTACCAAAAATAACTCAATATGTATTGCACAGACAATTAAAGTTTTATATCGTGGGAGATCTTTCAGCCTCGTGGTAAAGAAATGCAGTCATGTAGGGCTGTAGGCTACTACGAACTGCTTTGTAATGGGAGAATATAGCCAGAAAATCTTTGAGCTGACGTGCTACTTAAACTTTGATTAAGATTTATGTTTAAAGACAGTAGCTTTGTAAACAGCAACTAGCATTCGATCCATGCCAACGTCAAAGTAATCAAAGTGTGAAATCCGTTACGTTAGCCCAAGCCCAATACAGTAGAGGTCAGACGGAGAAGAGATTACGTGGCCGACAACCACAACTTAGGGTAGATGTGGCCCACGAAATTTGTCTCGGCCGTTTCTCGCCGACTGACCTATACTATATTGGCCTTGCGTTAGCCAGTATCCAGTGACTTGCGCTTTCCTGCTCGAAGTTCTAAGGCTCCTCCTCACATCATAGAAAACGCTCTTGTGGATGCAACTAGATTTGTTCAACCTACCTTAGCCGTCGGAACATTGAGTGCCATTGACGTCAGCAAACTTTAATTGCTTTGGAATACAAACATAAGTTTGTAGAAACTAAAATAATTGCATTCACCACTTACGATCATGCAATATATCCCCGTTCATGAAGCAAACCGAGTAAATATTGTCGTCGTGATACATAGTACTAACATCAGAAATTCACATTCTATCTACCAGATCTCTATGAATGAATCCATCTGAGAAATTCCAATTACTTCGGACATATATCGTGTTTTTAAGTATCTGAACGGTTTTGTTTTGCAGTTTTAACTTATATGATATAATTTGCAGTGTATTTTCATATTCTAGAGTAAATTTAGCGATATTATGTCTTTTCAGTAAAAACAAATGGGAAATTGGATGAATGAAAGCTAATGAAAATTGTATCTTCAGTTTTCTTGTCGAGTGTACATGTATTGTTAATTTTGCTTGCTTGTCAGAAACATTGGCTTTTCACTCAAAAGATTTTTCCTAAAATTTAAAAAAAAAAAGTTTGTCCATAACTGAAGTTACATTATGTGACTTTTGCGTAGTTCTGCCACTTAAAACTTAAAAATAAGCATAAAGTTTAATACTTTTACAATTACTTTCAATTCAAGACCAGTATATTGACACAAATCACTGGGAAGTTAAAACACGTAAATTATAACGATCCATTTTTAAATACGTCGGTTACAATCTTTAAATAATTCATATGGGAAACTCATTGACATGTCTACAAGTGATAAAACAGAATTTAGTAAGAAACTACAGTGGGGCATCGCTTATTCACGGATCCAGTTAATCACGGGTTTTTTCTTGGACCGTTTCTCATGTTACATCACTGGTATGAATCGCTGCATCACGGGTTTGTTGTGTTGCGTATGCGATGTTTTTCGGTAGGCTAACCCTCGGCCGTGGTCCGATAACTACCAACATTCATTTAAAGACTCATATAATGATATTAACTGACAATAAAGGTAATAAAACCATTTCTCACCATAATATATTATTGTCCTATCTTCGAAATAAATAGCCTATTCAAGGTTTTTTATGTAAGACGTTCATGGTAGGCTAAGCGAGTTGCAGGTGCGATAACCACCAACGTACACAAACATTCACATTATGATATTAACTGACAATAAAAAGGTAATAAAACCATTCTTACCATATGTATTATAGTCATATCTTCATAATAAATACCCTATTCAAAGAATAATTCCACATCATTGCACTCAACTTATCGTCGGAGTGGCCAGCCACAAAATGTAAGCATATACCTTTACGTACGAAAATGGTTTATGTATACGGTTGCGTTCAAAGCGACATTTTTGTTGATAAACTTTTAGAAATTTTAATAGTAGTGGTAGTGTAATTACAGTAGTAATAACATAAGGCTAAAAATTAATTTGAACTCATTATTATTTTGGCAGTATTCGTATATAACTTCTCTGAACAATGAAGTCATACAAACGCTATTTGTCATAGATTATCGTAAGTATTGCTGTTTGTTATTGGCGACGAAGCGTAAACGAAATACATAAAAGCATTTTTACCTTATATATTATCGTCATATCTTCATAATAAAAGGCTATTCGTGGAGTAATTCCATATCAGTGAAATCAATTTGATCTAGCGAGGCCAGCCAGCTGACAAAATGTACGTACGTATATGAAAATCAAATTATGGTAGCGTTCACAGCAAGATTATCTTTCGAATTTTTATAGTACTATTCATGCTACGTAGTAATAATGTTTGGAATATACGTAACATTAATTTTCAATACAAAATATCATCGTTATTTTGGTAGTGAATAATAGTTTTAGAATTATCATACATACACTGCATGTTATGGGTTTGTGCAGTGATTAAAACAACCAAAATAACGTTCTCCTTTAAGTCGTCATATCTTCATAATAAAAAGGCTATTCGTGGAGTAATTCCATATCAGTGAAATCAATTTTATCTATGCGAGGCCAGCCAGCTGACAAAATGTAAGTACGTATATGAAAATCAAAAAAATTATGGTAGCGTTCACAACAAGATTATCTTTCGAAATATTTATAGTACTATTCAGCTACGTAGTAATAATGTTTGGAATATATGTAACATTAATTTTCAATACAAAATATCATCGTTATTTTGGTAGTGAATAATAGTTTAGAATTATCATACATACACTGCATTGTTAGGGTTTTGTGGCAGTGATAAAACAACCAAAATAACATTCTCCTTTAAGTCAACGCGTTTAGGAAAACATGACATAGAATCGACTTTGCGACTTCGTTCACTTTGATATTTTTAACGATACAATAACTATGATTTGACTACTAAAACCATCTTCACATAAGTAATTTGTCGTAAGATATGTGTTGTTGCAAAGCTAGCTTATACATAAAAGGCTTTTATAATTTAAGTCATCTTAGATATACATATGTACCCAAACTCATTGTGGGGAAATTTACTACTGTTTCCTCGGATATTGAAATACTTTAGCATCATTCAAACACTTTAATAATATAATGCATAAATACTAGGCTATACATATTTACATCGTATACAAATACTACATACAGTTTATACACATACTTTTATATACAAAGTTAACAGTATACACATACTTTTATATTACAAAAGTTAATCATATGAGTAGTGATCAGACGACAGCTGTGCACTGGACTACGTACGTACTACTTGGAAGATAAAACAAACAAAAATTTTGTTGTTGTTAGTCGCGGGATAGATTAACATTTTTCCAGAGATTAAAGAGCTGAATTTTGTTTTGAAGGTATGTCAAACCGCGTTAGTAAATAGGTATCATCTTCTAAGGAAATTTTTTTTTCTCTTCTTTTTGCGGAAAGAATCTTCAAGCCATTTTGCATTCAAAGTAATGAGAAGGAATCATTTATTCTTCATGAAATCAGTAAAATACTTAAACTAATAATAAAAACTAAAACTACGTACTGTATGCAAAACACATACATCATCGTTAGCTTCGTGTGTGTAAACGTTCATTCTAAAAAATTACAGAGTAGTATAACTAATACCTGATTGGTTGGTTGGTAGCCATGGGAGATCTGTATCCAATGACTGCCCTCTGCTTCTGTTCTATTTATAGACATATGGCATGGATGGCACTAGGTTGAACGTTACCATGTTCGTGATTTTCGACTGCTGACGGCAAAAATTACTCAATAATTTTCTTTATATAATTATTCCTTCGTGAAAAACAATAATATAATAATGCGGTTGACATACCTTCAAAACAAAATTCAGCTCTTTAATCTCTGGAAAATGTTCATCTATCCCGGCGACTAACGACAACAAATTTTTGTTTGTTTTATCTTCCAAGTAGTACGTACGTAGTCAGTGCACAGCTGTCGTCTGATCACTACTCATATGATTAACTTTGTATATAAAAGTATGTGTATATAACTGTTAACTTTGTATATAAAAGTATGTGTATATAACTGTATGTAGTATTTGTATCGATGTAAATATGTATAGCCTAGTAATTTATGCATTATATTATTAAAGTGTTTGAATGATGCTAAAGTATTTCAATATCCGAGGAAACAGTAGTAAATTTCCCCACAATGAGTTTTGGGTGCATATGTATATCTAGATGACTTAAATTATAAAAGCCTTTTATGTATAAGCTAGCTTTTGCAACAACACATATCTTACGAAAAATTACTTATGTGAAGTTGGTTTTAGTAGTACAATGATAGTTATTGTATCGTTAAAAATATCAAAGTGAACGAAGTCGCAAAGTCGATTCTATGTCATGTTTTTTAAACTTTAACGTATAGTGGTATGAAAAACACCAGTGTGTCGTAGCGATGCGTCATCAATATAGTGGTATGAAAATACACATGGTGTTGTAGCGATACGTTATCACAAAGTACAAATCCTTTTCCCGGACCATCTCAGAATTTATGACTCTTCAACTTCAGATCGTATGGTGAAAGATATTATATAGTCATACTTATTGTTAAATTCACAAGTTGAACTGCAAAACACATTATATTTTGATTGTTATGTACATATATTTTTGTGTTTTACGGAATGTTTGTTTTTGAAAATAATACCTATTAGTGAACATTATGGTATTAATTGTCCCACTATTTTAGTGTAGGTGATCTTAATTATCTCACATTCATTTAACAGTATATTTATTTAAATAAACTGTAATTAATAAATAACAAATAATGAAAAACATAAAGGGAAAAAAATTTTGCTGCAGTAGTGGTGTTTGTTTGATTATGCATCTGACCTCACATTTCCGAAATCTGAAAAATTCCAAAAACCGAAACTCGGAATGTGTGTGTACTACACATTTTTTTAAACATGCACACAATGTCTACACATTTACTGATACCCGTTGGTATCAGTAAATTACAGTACGTACGTATTTATTCCTGAGAGGAGGAGAGGAGAGAGAGAGAGAGAGAGAGGAGAGAGAGAGCGAGAGAGAGAGAGAGAGAGAGAATGATTAAGGACTCAAGGCGTGTTATTTTTACAATTATTTATTATCTTGGGATTTTTTTTTTAATCTTGAGATTTTCTATTCAATTCTTCGAGATTAATAAGAAAATTAACGTAACTTGACTAGTATCAGCACACATCTGAATGACTCGGCCATTAGCAGGCTAAAACCACCAACCTTATGAACTTGCATGATACATGAGATACAATGACAAAACACAAAACCACTGTTTATTGGTGAAATTTGGGGGTCGCACGATATGGGAGATTGCAAGTTATTCGAGTATATACGGTATGTGATTTTTTTTAGCCTTTTATGGAACAAAATCTAGCAAAAAATTGCCATTCCCAGTTGGCAACACTGGCCTACTCACGTGTGTCCAAGGTTGGTTTGTTGTTGTTGTGAAATGTGGTGTGCGGCGCGTTCTTTAAATTGTACCCATATAAACAAGTTAATTATGTGGCATCCAAAAGCCCTGATTCTTTTACTCTTATGGGAAAGACGCCTAAAGGTCAGATGAAGGTTTTTACGTGGAATATACTATTAACGTGTTGTGACGAAGGGAAGAGATGTTTCGCTGCATACTGTTGGTAGCATTATCGTTATTATATGACTGGATTGCACTGCAAAATCGTCGCCATCTTTTATCAACATAGATTGTTGGTGAGTACCCATATGATTTACATAATTTTGATAGTTCTCTTTCCTTGTAAAAAAAAAGAGGCCCACCATGCGTATGTAGGCTTCTAGCTGTAATCCCTAGGCTAGTAGGCTACATATGTACAGTAGTACATATACTACATTTATTTTTTAAAGCTAATTTTGTACAATAACTTTAAAACTGTCTTGAATTTAGTTTTAGGTGATAGTTGAAAACATATTTGGTGTTTGAACTAAAGTAGGCAGTTATAAACATTGGAATAGTGGTCTTGGGTGGGTTAACTATTAAAGTAGGCAGTTTTAAGCAATTTTTGAGGGGGGTATCAGGATAACACGGGTATTTACTTATCACGAGGGGTTCTGGGCCCTATCCCCCGTGGATAACAAGGCCCCACTGTAAACCATCACAACCCTAATCACTACTGAAACTGAAATGAAAACATTGATACCCTGCAGAACATACTTCACTAACCAACAAGGTATACACAAGCTTACCATAAACACTTCTAAAGAACTATTTTCAAAATTAGGAATCCTCCCAATGCTTGAAAATCAAGGTGCATAATAATTCCTGTTTGTGAAGCCACTTTCCACTTGATATGCACAGAAGACATTTTTCCTCCTCAATGTGTACCAAGTATCACTGACCATGTGGTTATACTGTATTAGTATTTCCTTCAAGCACCGGGAAAAGTTTAATCTGAAAGAGTCAGAGAGTTATTCTCTCAGGAATTCAGGAGTGATAGTAAACACTAGCTGACACCCATGGAACTCATGTCCTACACCTAACAAAGTATTTACCCCAATCCTCCAAAAGCCTGAAAAATTTGTCCAGTAATGTAACATCTATATTCTTGGTAAATAATAGATTTATTGATTACATACAATTCATCTACCCCCTAGCACACAAAAAGCAGCATTACATGTATTGAAAACAAATATAGCCACTCCCTCAAAATAATAAAATTTTCTTAATTAGGTACGTATACCATTAAATAATATTGCCTAAGGATGACTCCTATTGCTCAGTTATGTAGTCATTAGCTGTGAAAATCACATTAGAATAATATGAATAATATTCTTAACCCTTCCTTCCTTCCTAAAACCAGGTACATATATTTCTCAAATTTACTTTAGGATGTAATAGATTACTGCTAAATATTGTTTGTTTGTATGGTGTTTTTACATTGCATGGAACCAGTGGTTATTCAGCAACGGGACCAACGTCTTTACGTGACTTCCGAACCACGTCGAGAGTGAACTTCTATCACCAGAAATACACATCTCTCACTCCTCAATGGAATGGCTGAGAATCGAACCCGCGACCACCGAGGTGGGACGCTAATACCATACCAACCACACCGCTGAGGCGCTGCTAAATATTGTTACTCAGTTCATAAACCTGAACATAAACACCAAACTCTACAGCTGAAAAACTCTATGAAGCAAAATTGTTGCACTAATACCACCCTCACAACTAACTGAATGCAAACAAGCACAGTTGAAAACAATTATTAAGGTTTCTAATTGGATTCAGTACCTGAAACTTAACCATCCTTACACTTGAAAATCAAGGTAAATAGTAAGTCCTGTTCGAGAAGCCAATGATCCCTCTTTCCACTTGGCACACAGCAGACAGTCTGTAATGGCTCCCTAATGTGTACTAACCAACATCAAACTAATGGTTGCATTATCGCCTTCAAGTATCCAACAGTGTTTAATCTGAAAGAGTCAGAGCATTATTCTCTCATAGAAATTTAGAAATGTTATATACACTCACTGACCCCCATAAAACAACTCATGTTTTTACACCTAACAAAGTATTACTTGCCCAAATTCTCTAAAAAATCTGAAGTATTTTTTCAGCAATAGTATACTTATTATCTAAATTACAAAAAAATTTTGGTAATGAATGCATTTATTGATTACATACAACTTTTCTGTCTCCTAGCACGCTAAAGACACCCATATCTGCGTAATATTCAAGTTTTCTCTATTACACCATTAAATAATATCAATGAAGGTTCTCCCCTTCAAGTGCTGTTATGTAGTAATTAAATATGAATAACAAATGTATAACTTTCTAACCCCCCTCCCTAAAACCAGATACATTTCTCAAATTTACTTTATAATGGAATAAGTTACCGCTGCTACATATTGTTACTCAATTTATTGTCCATAAATCTGAACATTAGCACCAAAACCCAAGCTAAAAACTCCATGCAGCAACAAGTATTGTGCTAATACCACCCACACAACTCGATGCAAAAAATAATGGCTGAAAACAATTAATTTAAGGTTTTCAAAAGGATTCATATCCTGAAATTTACAGGAAAGTTCTGCACAATATGCAGCAACAAGAACTTGTGTAATTTCCCATTAATAAAGGATTCAAGGTTTATAACTTCAAATTCAATTTGATAGCCTGTATATAACTCAAAAACTACAAACTGTATTCCCATCACACTTTGTCCTTGAATTCTAGCATTCTGTAATCACACCTTCCAAAAACTCCATTTCCTTTGTCAGTGCCCATGTTTCTGATTTACTTTTGTCTAGTTGTTTCTTCATACTTTAACCAAGAAGAAAACATTTTTTTTGACTGCCCATCTCAACCCTTTCATAGTCCAGTTTAACCCAAAAATTTCAGAAATGCTTCACCTCCTTGAGGCTTACCCATCAAGTACAACAGAGCTCTTTATTCTTATAACACATTTTAGGTGCCAAAACTCTGTTACTCCTTGTATATTTTCTACACAATAAATGTCACCCCACCACCTACCCAAAAGAATCCACATGGCCATTTTCTAAACTAAAGACCTGTCTCATTTACATTTTCAATATGTTACTCTCCAACTTTTCTGCCTCTCAAACATTTCCTTACCCTCAATCTGAGCTCTGTGATTAACAATAAGTCATTTCCACATAAGCAATTCCTTATCTGCACTCCTTTGCAACTTTCTCTATTACTGTGATAAACATGATATTGTTAAACTACAATAAAGTTTTGTACATACTTACCTGGCAGATATATACTTAGCTATAGCCTCCGACGTTCCGACAGAATTTCAAATCTCGCGGCACACGCGACAGGTAGGTCAGGTGGCGGGTATATGAACCAAACTATCTCTTCAGCCAGATTTTTTTTTCTTTCACCTGTCTCCTGAGGGGAGGCTGGGTGGGCCATTAGACGTATATATCTGCCAGGTAAGTATGTACAAAACTTTATTGTAGTTTAACAATATCATTTTTGTACATGAACTTCCCTGCCAGATATATACTTAGCTGATTGGCACCCTTGGTGGAGGGTAAGAGACAGCTAAAGTAATAAGGAGAGATAAGGAAACAACTGATGTTGTAGGATATAAATAACCTTGGTTCTTACCTGTTCAGGCAGAAGACTTCATTGATACTGTCTCTGAGTCTGCGTTGCCTGGAGAGCTACAGCTAGGACGTGACCTGATGCTGAAAGACTCATCAGATCTACCACTGGGATATATGATCCCATTTGTGTGGTAGAATCCAAGTCGGATCCTGTTAAGGGATGTTCGTCCCTATCTTAAAAGGTCCTAACCACTACTACTGCAAGGAGCCACACTCATCAGACCACCTAACCAAACTACTAAAGATTAGTATTACGACCTAAAGAGATGCCTTCATGCATCCTCTTTAAGGCAACCAACAACAGCAAATACAAGGGGAAAAATTTATACTACTAACAGGATGAGTTCCAGCTCCTGCCCCAGCACTAAATCCGCAGATACGTACGGGCCCAAGGCAAAGCATTCGGGTAAGTGATCTCACTAAGTATGTTCGCGAACACTGACTGACATCTCCAGAATGTTGTCTCCATCAGATTTGCGACGGATACTTCTTGTTGAAACCAAGAGAAGTTGCTATGGCTCTTACTTCGTGTGCTTTCACTTTAAGAAGCCTAAGATGTTCTTCTCTGCAGGATCCGTGTGCTTCTTTGATGAGGCTTCTCAAGAAGAAGGACAATGCGTTCTTCGACAATGGACGAGTAGGGTCTTTTACCGAACACCACAGAACCTCTCGGTTGGCTTTCAGTTGCTCTTTTCTTCTAAGGTAGTATTTCACCATTCTCACTGGGCAAAGAGTTCTCTCGGGTTCTTCTCCTACCAAAGAAGATAAAACCCCACGAATCTTGAAGTTCTTGGGCCATGGACTTTGATGGGTTCTCATTCTTTGCAAGAAAACAGGAAGGAAAGAGCAAATGAGAGTCCTCCTTAAAACCACCCACATTACCATCAATCGCCTGAAGCTCACTCACTCTTCTGGCGAAGCTAGAGCCATCAAAAACAGAGTCTTCCTGGTAAGGTCTCTGAATGAGGCTGAATTAGGGGGTTCAAACCTAGAGGACCCAAGGAATGGTTGAAGGACTACATCCAAATTCCAGCTAGGTGTCTTAGGAGACTGCATTTTTCGTGTATCAAAAGACTAATAAGGTCCTGTAGGTCCTTATCTTCCGATAAGTTGAGGCCCCCTGTGCCTGAAGACATTTTTTCGCCAACATACTACGATAGCCTTTAATCGTCGAAACGACTAAGCCACATTCTTGTCTTAAGAATAAAAAGAAGTCTGCAATTTGATTCACAGAGGTACTGGAAGAGGAAACGTTATTCCTCTTGCACCATCTTCTGAAGACATCCCACTTCGACTGGTACACTCATACGGTGGAAGACCTCCTCGCTCTAGCGATTGCCTTAGCAGCTGCTGACGAAAAGCCTTTCGCTCTTGACCAGTTTCTGGACAGTCTGAAGCCAGTCAGACTGAGAGCGGGGAGGTTTTGTTTTTATGGTACCTGTCGAAGTGGGGCTGTCTGAGTAGATCGCTCCTTAGAGGAAGCGATCTTTGGAAAAAAATTTCCACTAGCCATTCCAGCACCTCTGTGAACCAATCTTGTGCTGGCCAAAAGGGAGCTATCAAAGTCATCCTCGCGGAATCTGACTCTGCGAACTTTTTTAAGTCAACCCCAGAATCTTGAAGGGGGGAAACGCGTATACATAGAGTCCTTTCCAATCGAGTAGGAGAGCGTCTATCCCTATTGCTCCTGGATCCGAGATGGGCGAGCAATACAGATCCAGTCTTTTGTTTCTTTGAAGTTGCAAACAGGTCTAAGAGAGGCCTGCCCCACAACTTTCAAAGGCTCTGGCAAACATCTTGGTGCAGAGTCCACTCTGTGGGAAGGACCTGATCTTTCCTGCTGAGGAGATCTGCCCTTACATTCCTTTCTCCCTGTACGAATCTGGTGAGAAGTTTTATCCCCCTTTCTTCTGTCCACAGAAGAAGATCTCTTGCTGTTTTGTACAGAGAGAAGGAATGCGTCCCCCCCTGTTTCCTGATGTATGCCAGAGCCGTGGTGTTGTCAGAGTTTATTTGCACAACTGCTCCTGCCACATCTGACTCGAACTCCTTCAGAGCAAGCCACACGGCTATTAGTTCTTTCCTGTTGATGTGCCAGGAAGACTGGTCCCCCACCCAGGTTCCTGACACCTCCTTGGTTCCCAGAGTCGCCCCCCAACCTGTTTCCCGACGCATCGGAGAACAACACCAGGCTTGGGGTTCGGGATTGAAGAGGCAGTCCCTGCGAGAAACTTGTTGGGATCCGCCCACCATGCTAACTCCTTCTTGATTTGATGAGAAATTGACAGGGAGAACTTCAAATCCTGAGAAGGAAGACTCCAATTCCGATGAAGAAAGAATTGGAGCGGTCTCAGGTGCAACCTTCCTAGGGAAACAAATTGCTCCAATGAGGAGAGCGTCCCCAGCAGACTCATCCACTCCCTCACTGTGCATACTTCTTTCCCTAAGAAGGTTGTTACTTTTTCGAGTCCCCGCCCCGGGCTATCCTCTCCTGTGACGGAAAGCCCGAAAACTCAGAGAGTTTCATCTGGATCCCCAGATAAACGCACTCTTGAGCTGGGAATCAGACTTGACTTCTGCAGATTGACCAGAAGTCCTAAGGAATAAGTCAAATCCAGGGTTTTCTTTAATTCCTTCAGACAACGATCTCTGGAATTGGCCCTTATAAGCCAATCGTCGAGATAGAGCGAAATCCTCACCCTTCTTAGGGTGAAGCCATTGTGCCACATTTCCTCATGATGGCCGTAAAGACTTGGGGGGCCGTGGAGAGAGGCCAAAACACAGGGCCCTGAATTGGAAGATTCTTCCCCCCATCATGAATCTTAGAAACTTCCTCGAGGAAGGATGGATTGGTACGTTGAAGTAAGCGTCCTGTAAGTCCAAGGACACCATCCAGGTCCCTGGACGGAGTGCTGCTAACACCGAGGCAGTGGTCTCCATCGTGAACTTCTTCTTTTCGACGAAGAAGTTCAGGGCGCTTACGTCCAACACCGGTCTCCATCCCCCTGAGGATTTCGGAACTAGGAACAGGTGGTTGTAAAAGCCTGCCGAAAGATGATCTGCCACTAGTTCGATCGCCTCCTTTTCCAGCATCGATCTACCGCTAGTCGGAGGGCTTGATTCATGATGGGGTCCCTGTATCTGGCCGTCAAACTCCCTCGGGGTATTCGTCAAGGGAGGCCTCGAAGAGAACGGGATGAGATAGCCCTTCCTCAAAATTGACAGGGTCCAGGCATCTGCGTCTTTCTGGGCCCAGACTTCTGCAAACTGTAAAAGCCTGGCGCCTACAGTTGTCTGTAGGACTTGAGTCTTACTTGGGAGGTTTGATTGACTTCGTAAAAGTCCTCCCTCTTCTATTTGGTTTCCGACCTCTGAACGAAGAGGATCTAGAGGTAGAAGCCCCTCGAAAGGGTTCCTGAGAGGCGCCCGCTTTAGCTTTCTTCGTCTAGTCTGGAAGGTAGGGCGCGGCTTCCTTGCAGACTGCGCTAGAAGGTCCTGCGTAGCTTTGGCAGAGAGAGCCTTCGAAATGTCTTGAACCAGGTGTTTAGGAAACAGCTGCGTAGAGAGAGGGGCAAAAAGCAAAGACGATCTCTGAGCATGTGAGACAGACTTTGTTAAAAATGAGCAAAATACTGATCTTTTCTTCAAGACCCCTGCTCCAAACAGTGAAGCTATTTCGCTGGCCCCATCCCTCACCGATTTATCCATACAGGATAAGACACAATTCAAATCCTCCGGAGAAAATGGTGTCCGGTCTTGAGTTTTCTTCTTGGCTAGGACTCCGAGGGACCAATCGAGAAAGTTGAAAACTTCCAAGACTCTAAAAATGCCTTTTAGAATGTGATCTACAGTGGTCCCCCCGTATTCGCGGGGGATGCGTACCAGACCCCCCCGTGAATAGCTTACAATCCGCGGAATGTTTGGAACCCCCCCTATAAAAATGCTAAAAACAGCCTATTTTATTAGTTAAAACTCAAGAAAAACCCACTAAAAATTTTCCTACATGGGTTTTTTAATAGTTTTATCACAAAAAGGGCATTTTATGATGAAATTCATCAAAAAAACCAGGAATTTGTGGATATTTATCATAGAAAAATACCGCGAATCGCGAATTTTCCGCGAATAATGGCAGGGAAACGTTCCCGAGAGAAATCCGCGAATGTGTGAGTCCGCGAATCTGGAGAACGCGAATACGGGGGGTCCACTGTATTTCATTCATTGCCCACGTAGTTTTGGCCGAATTCAAAGCTGATCTTCTAGTGGCGTCTACTAGTGCCGAAAAATCTGCGTCAGCTGAAGACGGAAGGCCCAGTCCCAAGGGTGGGCTCCTGTCTCATACCAAAATCCTGTCAGTCCTGAAAGCTTCGACGGAGGGAAGGCAAACATAGTTTTCCCCGCTTCTTCTTTAGTATGCATCCATGAACCGAAACTCTTGAGCGCTTTCTTCATAGAAAGAGTCTGTTTCATTCTCACACACGAAGATCCTTTCGTTGCTTTCGCTGTGGAGAACAACGAGTGTGGAGAAGGAGGAGCAGTAGGGCTCAAAGACTCTCCGAACTCCTGAAGGAGAAGCTCTGTGAGCTTCTTGTACGAAGAAACTGCTGCCGATGTATTAGTTTCTTCCTCAGAGGCTTCCTGGTCTTCTTGAAGAGGAGAACGAGGATGAGGAGAACGAGGATGAGGATCCTTATGAGAATCCTTAGATGATTTCCTAGCTGGGGTACAGTGCGATGAAGGAGACAAACGTCTTGAATGAGGAGAAGATTCCAAAGTAGAGCGGCGTACAGGAGAACGACGAGTCGTAATAGAAGGACGCTTATCCGAAAATTCTTGTCTAATCTCGCATTCCTTCCTAAACGAAGACAAACTCTTAACAGCAAAAGAGGAAGGACTCCCTTCCTTAGAAAGAAAACCACGTCTATCCCTAGGGAAACTACGAGAGTGAGAGCGCCTACTAAAATCCTGGCGCCGATCGTGAGGAGAGCGGCTACTAGGCGCCGAGCGCCTATCTGTCACAGGGCGCTTAGGGGAATCCTGGCGCCTACCAAGCGGCGAAACGTTGCTAAAAATAGGGCGCCTATCAGGAGCAGGGCGCTTGAGAGGCTCTTGATGCCTACGAAGCGGAGAGCGGCTGCTATGCTCCGAGCGCTTAAACGGAACAGGGCCGTTCGACGAGATCTTGGTCCTTACAAAGGGGAGAACGTCTGTAAGGCTCCGAGCGCCTAACAGAAGCAGGGCGCTTGAGGCGTTCTTGACTTCTAGCAAGAGGAGACCGATCAGGAGTAGGGAGTCTCGAGAACGAAGAGGCGGCCTACTAGGAGAACGAAGCAAACGAGGATCAAGTCGTCTTTCTCCAGGAGAACAGCTACTAAAAGAAGGACGCTTACCAGGCGCAGGGCTCCTACTAGACTCTTGATGTCTTACAGGGGAGGAGCGAACTCCATGCGATGAGCGCCTATCAGTCACATTATCCGACGCCCGACGACCGTAGTCAGAAGGAGAAGCGCGCCTACTTTCAGAAGGGCATTCCCTAGGTTCTCTGAGAAGGCGAGGAGAAGAAAGAAGAGACGGAGACGACGAAATAAGTCTTCTATGACCTGAGCGACTCTCTCTTCTTGCACGAACTCTAGAAGAAGGAGAAACAGAAGGGGCTGAGCGTCTACCCGAGGCAGGAATCCGATCTGGGGAAATATCTTCATAGTCCAAGGAGCGCCTATCCGACGAAATGGCGTCTCGACACCTCCGAGCGGGAGTGGTGTTCCTCTCTGTGAAATTCCTATGATGTGAGAAGTATCCTCAAAAAGAAAGGAGAGATCGCCGATTACAAGGAGAGCGCTCTTCCGACGAAAAGCGCCTCGATCTCTTGACAGAGAGAGACAAATCCTTCCTTCTACGCGATCTCGATGCCAAGGAGTCCGCCAAGGCTGTGATCTGAGCTTGTAGGCCCGCTAGCACTCGGGAAGGAGAGTCCCCAGGATCTTCTTCCGAAACAAGCTCAGCGCGAGGAGCGGGAGAAGGAGGGCGATCACAGGATCTCCTAGGCTTCTTTGCTTGCAAGGAAGCTACATCAGAAAAGTCTTCTGGGCTGGACGCTAATGTACTGAAGGGAGCCTCCGCAGCCCTCTTCAACGGGGCGTGACACCTCCTTTAGAGCTCCAACCACGCTTCGGCGAAGGAGAAAGAGGACGACGAAAAACACTGACGAAGAATATTCTTCTTCTTGATCGATCCAAGGCAGCCTGGGAGCGAACTTCAGGATCTGCCGAGGGGACGCCTGACCGGTGGGGGCTCTCCCTAGCCCTCCTGCGGCTTTCAACTTTCCTCCTCCACTGGAACTGGGAGTCTGGAAGAGGTCTAGGCCTGGAGGCACTAAGGAGCCGGTCAGACGCACCCTCCACATCACTGGATACACTGCACTTATCATCACTGACACTCTTACCTTGATCAGTACGAAGATTCTTGTCTTCCTTAGAACACAAGGAAGCTTTTGAGGCCGCCGCCTCCGAAGACAAATCTACGGCTTCGGTGCGGGGAGCAGGAGCTGAGACCTGGGAGGAAGGTTCTAAAACTACATTAATGTTAGTTTCATTCTCACTCATTCTCGACCTGCTCGAACTCCTTGAAGAAGCTTTACGTACCCTATCCCTTTCAAGTTTCCTAATATAAGAAGAAAGAGCCTTATATTCATCTTCGTTCAAAACCTCACACTCTTGACACGGGTTACTAAACGAACATTCATTCCCCTTATATTTAACAGATAGTGTGAGGGTCAACCGCAGCTTTCGGTAACCTCACCTTACATCCATCAGTCAAACATACTCTAAACAAAACCGGAGTTTTGGAAACAGAATCAAAATCAGACATTCTACAGGAAAATCCAGCGCAAAGTCAATAACGGTCCACAATCAGCGTATGCCAAGCCAAAATAGAGCGAATACGTCACCAAAATGTCCAAATCAATCTCCAGGCAAGCGAGAAATGAAGAATATATCGGAATGAAACGACAACAGTTGTTATCACTTCAGCGACAGAAAAAAATCTGGCTGGAGAGATAGTTTGGTTCATACACCCGCCACCCGGCGGGTAAGGTAGACCACCTGACCTACCTGTCGCGTGTGCCGTGAGATTTGAAATTCTGTCGGAACGTCGGAGACTATAGCTAAGTATATATCTGGCAGGGAAGTTCATGTACAAAAATCAGAAGCACTCAGGGGTGATCCTTAATGGACACCAATATTTATCCCAATTCATCTGCTATATATGCATTTCAGTCTTCACTCTGGATTTCATGTTATTGTACATCAAAATCACTAACATAATGAGCTGTTGTCTCCATGAACAGGCCCATAGCTTCAAAGTAAAACCTTAGTCCAGCAACTGGAGAACTAACCTTAAAAACTGCCCAAAAAAATTTAATACTGTATATAAAATTAATGCCCCACATAACAAATTTATTCAAGTTTCAACATCACTTGAACTCTTTCATGCAGCCATAAGAGCAGCTTCCTGAAATAAGCAGATATTTTTAAAATAGAACATTTAGTCCATCAAAGAAGAAATAATCTCATGAATCTATACTAGTTTCAACTTAACAGTATGCATGTTCTAAGGCATTCTCAGAACATTGCCAGCTAAAGTATTGTATGACAGATAACACTATTTCAACCCTTCTAAACCTCCATCAGCTTGGGTAACAGTGGCTGACTTTTTAATGTTATCATCAACCAAAACATTGTGCTACTAAGAGCACAAAGTATGAAGCCTGAGTAGCCTGATAAGGTCATAGTGGGCAATGAAAACATTGGGAGCTGGGCATCTTTTGATTGCTTGGGCTGCTGGTGAGTCTGGGTCGAGGGGACCTACAGGTGAGCCTGGGTTGAGGGGAGTTACAGAGTCCTCTTAACATGTTCCATTTTGTTGTGGTCATTACAAGTTTATATGGATTATCTTTAATTTACTACAATTTTCTACTGATAATATGGTGTTTACTGTTTGACATTAAAGTACAAGATTGTCTTGTAGAAGAAGCAAGTTATTGTCTGAAACCCATAAACTATAACATCAACGCAGGTCTCCATAGCATACATTGCCATGAGCACTTAACTATTTTGAGACCAAGCCTTGTACTGGAAATGAGAGTCTTTGCAGGGCAATTCTATGACTTATTGCACTGGATTTTAGATAAAAAAGAAAGAAAAAACTATTGGAGAAATGCAGTCCTAGGCAACTTTAATCAGTAAACCTAACTTCAGATTCCTGAGGAATTCTGAAGTTAATTACGTAGTACTACTTAACTTTTCCACTAAATTATATAAACTATCAAAATTTCCTGTTATGTATTATTTGGTATCCTTAAAATTTTTTAGTGACACCACATGCCACCTCAATCTCTTCTCAATGTCAGTCACTATGACAGACCATAAAGTTTTGTATATATACTTACCCAGTATAATAACATAGCTATAGTTTTCCACATACGGCAGTCTAAATTCAAATTTCGCAGGTAGTACTAATTCGATTGCTCAGTGTAGTTATACAGTGCTGCCCCTAACGGCAATATTAGGAACAACTTACCTAATCACCTCATTCTGTTTTATGCATAATGTCCATCAGCATGGAGGAGGGAGGGCTCTGATCATGTAATTACTGGGTAAGTATATATACAAAACTTTATCATAAAAATGTCATTTCTGGGCTCAGCCGTGTCGCTCCGTCTCACTGGCCCAAGAGCAACTGGTTTCCCCTTCTCCTGGAACTAGGTCTTCGCCCTCACCCTCTCCCGGACTTGAGACTATCGCAACAAGTTCAAACGAGGACTGTGTTCGATTCCTCAGGTCTTCACAAAACCCTAACTTTATGGATTTCATGAAGTTTGCAGGTAAGAGAGTAGGCGACATTGATCCACAGAACATGTTGTTCTTGGAGTCAGACAAGAGTGTCTCTACGCTTCGCCAGTATGACTCAGCAGTTAAGAAATTGTCTTCGTTCCTCAGAGAATCAAATATCAAAGTAATGACATTGAACGTGGCCATAACCTTCTTCAGGTCTTTGTTTGAACAAGGCTTGGCAGCTGCAACAATAACAACCACTAAGTCAGCTCTGAAAAAGATTTTTCTTCTCGGGTTTGGTATCAATCTAACCGAGTCTTATTTCACCTCTATCCCAAGGGCATGTGCACGTCTACGGCCCATTCACAGACCGTCGTCAGTGTCATGGTTTCTTAATGATGTTCTTAGGTTAGCCTCGGAAACAGAACTTCAAATGTGATTACCAAGCCATTTTGCGTAAAACTCTGTTCTTATTGAGTCTAGCTTCAGGTGCCAGAATATCAGAGCTGTCATCTTTATCTAGAGATGAAGCGCATATTGAGTTCCTTTCCTCGGGGGACGTGTTGCTTTCGCCAAATAAGCAATTTCTAGCTAAGAATGAAGACCCCTTGATGAGGTGGTCTCCATGGAAGATTGTCCCGCTTCCGCAGGATCCATCGTTATGTCCTGTAAAACTCTTAAGGACTATTTATCTAGGACGTCTACCTATTCCGAAGGCCCCCTTTTCATTAGAAAAGATGGTGGTACACTATCTCTAAAAGGCATTAGGCAGCAGATATATTTTATCAAGAAAGCCAGCCCGAGGGTCATTTCCCAAGGTGCATGACATTCGGGCAATAGCAACTTCTGTTAACTTCTTCAAATATATGGACTTTGATGATCTGAAGAAGTATACTGGTTGGAAGTCACCCTTGGTTTTCAAAAAAGCACTACCTTAAGTTCTTTAGAGGATCTTAAATATCATGCAATAGCTGCAGGAAGGCCAGTGTCTGCCTACTGCTACATCATTATAGTACCGTCCTTGTGTCATATGAATCTTTTCAATTATGCCAGCCTCATTAACATTTTACCTACCTCAGCAAATGCCTTAGCTATTAGAATAAGTGTATAATCGTGTATAGTTTTACGTACATACAAATTATCTGTTAATTTTATTATGTATGTGACATGTTGCAAATGTTGCCACATGTTTTGGCTATATAGTATATTTTGTAAATAAATTGTATTTTTTCCAATTCTAAACTATTTTATTATTTCCTTTGATTTCATCATTATATGATTTTTCCTTTCAGGATAGTATAGCTTGGTGTTTCTCTGTACAATTTCACGGAGCGACACGGCTGAGCCCAGAAAAGGGATTTTGACGTAGGAAAAATCTATTTCTGGGCGAGGAAGCCGTTGTCGCCCAGTGAAATCCCCCCTTTTTTCCTTTCCTTTTTCCCCCCCTTGCTGTGCACCAAGCTTCTATGCTATCGATAAGTATGACGCCACAGTCCCCTTCAACAGGGTAGCTGGGTGTGACCTATAGGTCGGCTCCCCGTTTTCAGGGTCTTTTGATGAGGAAAAGGCTAATTGGAGGGGTTGCTGTGGTAGTGTTTAACACTCGCCCCAGTTCTATACCGACACCTTTTATTTAGGTGAGCGAGTCAGAGACTTCTGACATGTCCAATTTAGCAGTTCTCTGGTATCATAGCAATATTTTACTAGAAATAGTGCTAAAGAGGACACATTTCACTGGGCGACACGGCTTCCTCGCCCAGAAATAGATTTTTCCTACGTCAAAATCCCTTTTTTGTATAAGTGACTTACCCAGAATTGTAATCAAATAGCTGATTCCAAATTGAAAGGAGGTGGAATCATGGACATGTTCTACTCCAGAACATTAAGTCATGTAATGACTTTGAAATATAAAAGTTGCTAGCACTGAAAACTAAGCCTCCCTGGTGGAATAAAAGTGATACCTCTTCTTCAGCAGCTTAGATGGAGGAAAAACCAAAAAGAAGATTTGCCTTGATTCCTTTGACTGCCAACCATTCCTCTACCTCGCAATGGGATTTTCTCTAAAAAGAAGAGAGCACTAATTTGGGAAGGCAAGAATCAGAAGAAAGTTTCATAAGGAAAGTGGAAGCAGGGGAACTGGGAGGCGCTGTTGCAAAGGAGTCTAGGAAGTTTGCTAAAAGAAATCTGAGAAGGCTAGAATATGAAGAGGTAGGAGCATTGTCATGGTTTGGATCTTCATCATCAGAGGAGGTGGACTATAGAGTGATCCCCACTCTTGGCAATAGATGTCTTCCTTTTAAGGTAGCCCATCCAATCCTCCAAGTGGTAGTAAATAGGGGCTAGCGAAGGATCCTCTTGTGTCGATGAAGATGGGTAAGGAGACGGTGGCGCCAGGTGTTCAACAGCTGGCGCCAAACTACCAACAGCTGGCGCCAGGTGAATGTGGAAAACACCCAATATAAGAGAGGTCCGAGCGCCTAGGTGCCAACACCTGGTGCTCATTAAGAGAATTGGTACCATCTTGATGAGCGCCAGGACCAAAAGTACTTGAGATGGCTCGAGTACGCTGACTCAGGAGCAGAATTCTGATCCACTTCCTTTTCATCGGGCAACACGGAGGTGGCAAGGCGGTATCTCCAGCTTCAGTAGCTGTAGACTTCTTAAGAAAACCCATCAGATCATGAGTTGCTGACAAAATGGAGCCTAAACCATACATCTTAGGAGAAGTCACAGTCGGCGCTGAATGCTCTACTTTTGGTGCTGAGAGACTTATTTCAGGCACCCAACAACTGACAGAAGGGGGTGGGGGGCACTACAGGTGAAGACAAGCAATTCGACACACCTGGCACCAAACGCCTGGGAGTGGACTGGTGATCGGAAGCAAGATGTCACTTATGATGCTCCGTGCTCCAAATGTCTAGGCGCTAGCACAAGACGTTCACGTGAGCCCAACGACTCCAGACTGTTCCAAGATGAATGCTCAGGGCGCACTGCATTCCTTGTCAGGAGATGAATCTTCTGAATCTGTTGACAACTGAGCAACACTCACTAAGATGCCTTTTCAACGGCGTTCAGTTGAAACCTGTGAACATGCGACAGGTTCCACCAAGAGGGCAACTTTCAGGAGCAACCCCCTCGGACTCGCTTTGACTGCCAGTATGTCTTCTCTGTGGGAAGGAGCAGGACAGTGACTTTCTGTCTAGGAGATCTGAAGGGTCACATAGCCAATTCCTCACTACACATCCATCAAGACACCTTTTCAGTGGATGTCTGCTGACACCTAGGAATAAGCTACAGGTTCAACTGAGGGGGCAACCCCGTCGGACTCCCTTTGCCTGCCAGTATGTCTTCTCCTAGATGCAGAGGAGCAGGACAGTGGCTGCCTGTCAATACCAGGGACCAGCAACAGGCTCGACTGATAAGGTGACTACCCGTATATAAACGCCCTGGCTTCCCTTGGACCTTCAGTATGTCTTCTCCCTAGTGTGGGGGAGCGGGACAGTGACCTTTGTCCAGGAGTACTGAGGGACGAGTGGCCACCTCCTCCACTGCACAACACTTCATTGCTACAAGGATAAATTCATGATAATCGAAATAAATGGCTGGCAAAGGCATGGGAAGGAAGCGAGAGAGGCAGGCGCCAGAGCAAATGAATAAGATAAGAAGGCTAGTAATAGGAGAGAACTGGTGCCAGGAGGACATTGGGAGGCAAACGGTGGAGGTAGGTAGGTGGCAGGCGTTCTTTTGTGCGTGGTGAGGGTGGAGGCTAGTGGTGGGCGCCTCACTGAATTTTGGCAATGTCGGTTATTTTCATGAAAAATACTAGTATAATTGATCAGTAATCGATTACCAACTACTTTTTATATCTCTATAGCAATTTCTAGCATCTAGGCATAGAAATATGCATAAAATGTATGAAATACATTAGCATTTCATAAATTCAGACATGAATGTATTTTAAGATAACATAAATGTAAGCATGCCTTCTAAAAAAAGAAAGATAAATTTATATAAAAAATTAGTTTTAGCATTAAAGTATCAAATCAGATCAGACTTTAATTGCTTTTATTCTCTAATTATTGATAAAGAAAAAGACAATTATTTACAAATAATCTATTATTCCAAAAAAAATCATTACTAGAATTTTCAGGGATAAATCAAAGTAGTCAAATCCAGTACCCGATTATGCGCACCATACGTTGAGGCAAGTGGCCTGCGCTCCCATCCGCGCCGCCATGCGAACTGGAGACTAAGAACTAAAAATGTGGAATGCCCATGATTGCATGGCACCAAGAAAATACCACCGTATGCCGGGGCCATGTGAACCTTCTCTGTAACGTTCTGAAGTATGTACTACTGCTGAAGCAAGAACCAGTAGTCGATACTCAACTGACAAGAATATTTCTGCCTAAAGCCCACAGCAGCCAAACACACCATTCTCTCCTAACTATGTTTTTTAAAGACAAAACTATACCTGCCGACTGCAAGTAGCCGGGTTGATGATAATTTGAATTAAAGTAATAACAAATAAACAAGACTACGACTCATCCTGCTCAGACTATGAAATACGCATTCTGCTGGTTGTGTAATACAGTGTTCCCCCGCATTCGTGGGGGGTTGCATACCAGAACCTTCCCCAATAGCTAGAACCCGAGAATACTTGAAACCCCTATGAAAATGCTTAAAACTGCCTATTTTGTTAGTTGAAACTCACGAAAAATCCACTTAAAATGTTTATACCTAGTTTTTTATTAGTTTTATCATAAAGAGAGCATTTTATGATGAAATTGATAAAAAAACCAGGAATTTGTGGATATTTCTCATAGAAAAACACCGCGAATATGTGAATTTCTGCGAATAATAAGTAGATATGGTTCACAGAGAAATCCATTAATGCATGAGCCAGCTAATGTTGAGAATGCAAATACTACCAAAATCTGGTGATATAACTGGAAAACAAGAACAAGCTGCTGTAAGTACAGTGGTACCTCGAGATACAAAACTAATACGAAAAATTTTACGGCTCTACATACAAAAATTTTCAAGATAAGAAAGGTTGATGCTGTAAAGTCCGAGATTCGCCTCGGACCACCGATAACAATTTTGAAACTCGCGCCCCGCCAACTGAGTAGACTCGCCACCATCCTCCTGCTCTCCCATTGGTTCCTGATGCTAGTCACTGCCGTGAGATCCTTCTCTCCTATTAGTCAGCATTCTTCCCATCATGCATCTACTACGTAGCAGCGTGCCTCAGCCACTCGTCCCAGCATCGTTATCATACGCACGCAGTATTCGTTCGTTCTAACGATTTCGTTTATTAACATAATTCGTTAGTGATTTCGTTGCAGTATACGTACTTTATCGTGTTGTGTGAGAACTTTACTCTACTTATGCATAAATTACGTACAGTATATAGGAATACAGCCGAAATCCGTCGACGATAGGCACCATCCTTAAGCAGAAGGATGTCATCAAAGCAGCTACACCTTCCAAGGGCATGACTATTTTGTCCAACAAGAGGAGCCATGTGCATGATGAAATGGAGAGGCTGCTTCTTCTATGTATGGATTGAGGACAAAGAAATCGATGGCGATATGATAACCGAGACGGCAATCTGCCAGAAGCCAGCGCTATTTCCGGCAATTCGATTGCCCAAGCCGAAGACGACGGAGGAGAGGGGACATCGACGGCAACCCCAGAGTTCAAGGCTTCTCATGGGTGGTTCGAAAAATTCTGTAAACGGACTGGCATCCATTCGGTGGTGAAGAAATTGAAATTTTGTAAAATACGTAAAGTATAAAAAAGTAAAAAAAATGTAAAAATAAAAAAAAGACAAAAAAAAATTAAGTTTTTTGTAAAGTTAAGTGTTACAGTTTTGTTAATGTGTTTTGTAAAGTTTAGTTTGTTTTTCTGACATTTTTTTATGTGCTTCGTAAAGTTAAGTGTACGTATCTACCATCTGTCCTCCTCCTCTGTTGCCATTTTCGGAGATAGTCTCACTCGAAAGGTAAGCTTCCAAATTTTACTACATACGTACGTATGTACGTACAGTATTTCTTGTAAATTGCTGTAGTATTTCATTGTTTATAGGTCAATTTAGCTTTATTATGAAATTTACTGGGGTGTTTTTGGAGGGCTTGGAACGGATTAGCCATTTTACACGTAAAATGCAGTCCAAGATACGAAAAACTCATGATACGAAGGGCGCCTCGGAACGGATTAATTTCATATCTCGAGGTACCACTGTACTTGATGTTAGTTGAGCAGGGCAGAAAACAGAATGAGGTAATTAGCGAAGTCGTTCCTAATATTGCGGGTAGGGGGTGGCACTGTATGCCTACATTGAGCAATCAAAGTGCTACTTGCAAAATTTGAACTTTGGCTGCCATACACGGAAAACTATAGCTATGTAAGTCAATTATACAAAAATTTAGTTTAAGTATTTTACATACACAGAATTTACAACAGTAACATATTCTACCACCAAAAAAAAAAAAAAAAAAAAAAAAAAAAAAAAAAAAAAAAAAAAAAAAAAAACAAAAAAAAAAAAAAAAAAAAAAAAAAAAAAAAAAAAAAAAAAAAAAAAAAAAAAGACTACTACTCAAACCTGTAATTAGGTTAAAATTTACTGAAGTCTTGTGAAAGCAACAACTGTTAAACTGCTCTTAAGAAAATCCTTCACAAATGAACTCCATCTCAACAATACTTCATAAAGGGATTTTGACGAAGGAATAATCTATTTCTGGGCAAGGGTTTGTGTCCCCCAGTGAATTAATCCCTTAAGTTCATTATTTCTAGGTAAATGATACTAACATTACCAGAGAAAAAACAAAAATAGGGGGATGTCAGAGTAACTGACTTGCTCACCCTAAATAAAAAGAGGGTGTTGGTATGGTGCTGGGGCGAGTGAGACCACTACCACGAATCTCTTGTCATTTAGAATTCTCCTTCATCAAAATCCCCCTCCCTGAGAGAACTGATACACGGCTGGCGCCAGCAACTACTACTACACACCCTCCCACACCGACTGCAGCGCCTCTCGTGGCCATCCTTGAAGTTAAAGGCCAATCTTGGGCGCAAGGGTGGGAGAAACAGGGGGGGATTTCACTGGGCGACACGAACCCTTGCCCAGAAATAGATTTTTCTTCGTCAAAATCCCTTTTCTGGGCTCAGTTCGTGTCGCTTCGTGAAATAGTACCAAAGAATTAGCACAAGATTGGGAAAAAAACAAAATAGGGTCTGAAGAAAACGAAATAAAAATTAAAACTAATATAATCTAGTTGAAGTAAATACAAAGTTATCATAGCTAATTTAAACTTAACATAATGTAACATGTGTTAGTCTTAAAATATAACTTGGCCTTAAAAGTACACTTAGACTAACTTATGATAACTTAAACTAGGTTCTATGAGCAATTATGTACAAGTGAGACTCTCTAGCATAAAAATAAGAGAGGATAACTCACAATAGTTCTTAAATCATACTAGCAAGTATCTTATATATAAGTGAGTCTCCCTAGCAAAAAAATAAGGGAGAACATCACCAAACGGTCTCAGTTAGTAACAGTATTTACAAGTGTGAGTGCCCCTAGCATAAAAATAAGGGACACATCACTATATGTAGCTTTTCTGGGCTCAGCTCGTGTCGCTGCGCGAAATATCCTTTAATCTATTATTTCTAGGGTAAATGTACTAACACATACCAGAGAATAAATAAAATAAAGAAAAAGGTCAGTATAACTGACTCGCTCACCCTCCAAGAGGGTGTCGGTATGAACACTAGGCGAGTGAGACCACTACCACGAGCCAAATACCAATAGAAATCTCCCACAACAAAAAACCCTCCCCCGATGAGGAGAGCCGACCCACAGAGGAGCAGCTCGTACTACTACTACTCCATCCCATGCTGCCGACTGCTGCGCCTCTGGTGGTCATCCTTTTCAGTTAGCATGTATTTTGTTGTGGCTAGGTTAGTTAGGCGTCTGGCTTAGCCTAGGTCCTGGCTCCTTGAGCCTATGCTACCGCTCATCAGTTCGGTTGCTTCCCTTTAGCATCTCTCTGATCAGTCGGTTTTGGCCCAGTAGGTCTCCATGCTACCGCTTTTCAGTTCAGTTGCTTCCCGATAGCATCTCTCTGATCAGTTGGTTGGTCCTAGGCTTAGTTGTCTTATTTTAGTCTTACCGCCTCGTGGTCACTACGCGATCACGAGACAGCCAGACGCCTGCCCATCCCCTTTCCCCCCTCCCCCCTCTCCAGCTCTTCCATAGAGTCGGGGGAGGGTGGGTCGGTCTGCCCACGGCACGCTCCACCTATACACCCGAGCATGCCTCCCTCTCTCCCCCCAGGCGGAGGGGCCAGGGAGACGGGACAGACCCAGACTGGACGCGACCTCTCCGGCTTCTCGGTCCGGCCCGGTGGTGATGTGGTGGGGGGGGTACTGGCCTTTCCCCCCATCCGTTGCTTCCTTGTCGCTCCGGTTCGCTCGAGCCTGTATGTCTCCTCGCTCTTCCCGACCTTGCTAGGACTCCTTTCCTGATCGGAGTCCTGGCATCCAGCGGGAAGATGTTAGTCCATCCAGTAGAGTGGACCGGAACATACAGTGGGTCCCTGCTAACCTTACCGCATTGCTGAGTTACTAAACTCCGCTACGTACTGGACTTGGTCCGGTTCGTTTGAGTTTTAGGTTTAAGCGTTATTAGATTAACTATAAGTTTACTACTTAAGTTTATCTTAAGTACCTTAAACCTTTTCCCCCCCTCCCTTGCATGTCTTACCGGATATCTCCGGGATTATAGCCGATTTTCAGGCGAGGCAGGGGGGGGTTATGCCCAAATGTTTTTTTCCGAGCTCCGGCATGCAACGGAGTTCTTCTGTCCTTTAGCCTGTAAGTGTTTATTCTTTAAGATACTCATGCGGATCTTTCCCCACTTACAGGCCACCAAACTGTGAGCATCCGGGATGCGCCGCCACACTTCAGGACCCATGTGGACACGAAGTTTGCCGGTCCATGCTCCATGCGCGACGCTGCACGGGGACATCCAGGTCTGGTACCATGAGACGTGTTACCATATGTTACGATCTGGTGAGCCAGCTTTTAGAAGGGGTGTGAGTATCCCATCTCCCGGTAGCTGCTCCGCTTCTGTTTTAGTGCTTAAGTTTTCATCATCCACTTTAACTTAAGGCATCTAAGTTTAAGTTATATTTTAAGTTTTAGTTTTAAGTGATTCTTAAATCTAATCTACGCCCTCTCTCCAGGCGCCGGCAGTGAAAGATACCGCACTGGCAACCCTGCGGGCCTGGGTCGGCGGTTTTGGGAAGAACGCCGCCAAGGGTATGCCCTACATCTTGGAGAAGCGGTTGGCGCTGTTAATCTTCCCCGGAGGCAAGGCGACAGGATACGTCGACCCAGTAGAGGCGGCCCCTACTATCGCCTTATACAACAACAGCTGGTTGCCTCATTAACTGATCAAGACCAGGATATCTCCACGGACGTCGCGACTCTAGATATTAATGTGGAACCTATGGTAGGTGTAGACGACCTGTTGGTCGAGGTAAGTAGTGGGTGGACACCCAAGGGTCACCCTTGGGTGTAACTGTTTCTTCTACTCCTGCAACCTCTCCATCCTTCCAAGGCTTTACAGGTGATGAATTATATACTCCTCCTGACGCTTCGGTTAGACCAAGGTCAAGGGTCAAGCAGTGAAATCCTTGACTAAGACGTCGTCGTCGTCTAAGAAGTCGACTTCGGCGTCATCTCCTCACGTAAGTTCTCCGGCTGCGAATCCCGGAGCAGACAGGCCTAAAGCTTCTAGCTCCGGCTCTAAGTCCTCGAGGAGTAAATCCTCAGAGAGAGATCTCGCACCCCGGCAGAGTCACCAGTTCCGCTACCCTTGGTTCCGATTCAGAGCCACCCTCCACCTACCGCAGCAGCTCCGGCCTGGACTCCAATGCTGGCCTGTTGCAACAGGGTGGGCGACCTGGTTGGGTCCCTAAAGAGTAGCATGGAACAAATGATCTCTCGTCTGTCGGATAGGATTACTTCCCAAGACTCCATTATAGCCGGACTGAGAGAAGCCCCTCTAGCCTCTCCTCCACTTTCCAATACGAGTGGAACTCAGCTTCCTCCGTATGACTCGCTACCTCCGTTCTCGATGAACAATCCATGGAGAGTAGCGTCATACGCCCCCTTCCAAGACGGTCTCATTTCCATACTGGAATTCGGAACTCGAAGGATAGAGGACTTCGAGTTCTTCCCGGAAGACCTCCAGCCTCCGTTCATAGGCTACGCAAGGCTTACAGCTTCAAGCCATGGTTCGGGATGATAGGGTACCAAAGGAGACAGTCCTCTATTCACGAGACCAGGCTCAGAGAGAATGGCTCAGATGTTTAGAGGACATGGATTGTTCTAATACCAGGATACAACCTTTCAAGAGCTCCCTTTACCATTTTCACAATGGATGAAGAGTACCCCGCTCCCGTTCCTGACAAAGATCGCGAGGTACTACCATCCCAGCGGCCCAGAAGGAGGGGGAACCCATGCCTCAATTGAAGGAAGCAGATCCCACATCTCCGTTGCTCCCCTCAGCCGGAGAATTGTGGGAGGACTTGCCAAACACCTTCTCAGCTGGCAAACTCAAACCGGACTGTGCTATGGAGCAGTTTGGTGAAAAGCTACCCAGGCTCCCAGATGGCCTTATTCAGGCTGAATTTGACGCGAAATCGCGATTAGCCAGATCAATTAACTCTATGGCTATGTCCGAGGTAGCAACCATAGCGTTATGGCTCAGAAACCGCTTTTTAAGCTCATGACCAAACAAAGCCCTGACTCAAACGTACAGTCGGATATGTTTGAGTTTGCCACTGCTAGAACGAATTGTAGGAAGCATGTCCTACAAGAGGCAACCATTCGACATGAGCCGAATAGGTTACTCTCGTCTAACATCTGGGGAGCAGATCTCTTCCCAGAAGCTATGGTGAAGGAAGTCCAGTCAGAGGCTACGAGGACTGAACCAGAGCCTAAGGACCGTTGGGGCCTTACGGCTAAGAGGAGACATGACCTAACACCTAAAGGTAAGGGACAGAGGAAACCTAGGCGTTTCCATCCTTACCAGAAAAAGCAGCTACGCTTTCCTCAGCAAGTTCCAGCGGTGCCCTTAGTGCAAACAGCCCAACCTTCCACCTCTAAGGCTCAATCACAGCCAATTTATTTTTGTGATATCCCCTCAGCCTCAGCCCTCCACCTCTTACGCCCATCTCTCCAGCTTACAATCAAGCCTTCGAGAGTCAAGCTTCACAGAAGTATGACCGCTCGGGTAAGGGAGGCAGGGGTAAGCGTTCCTTTCGTGGGAGAGGATCGGGAGGCCCCTTTAACAGGGGAAAGCACTTCAGAGGAGGCCGAGGCAGTTACCAGAACCAATGAAGAACTTCAGGTAGGAGGGAGGCTGTTTCACTTTCGCCACCGGTGGAACTTCAGCGAATGGGCTCAGAGCATAGTGTCAAAAGGCCTGGGTTGGAGCTGGTTGACGAACCCACCTCCATCCAGACCTTTCCGTCAACTTCCTTCCAAAGAATTGACAGAGTACGCAGAGGACCTCCTTCAGAAAGGAGCTATAGCGAGAGTCAGAGAGATTAAAAATTTCAAGGTCGCTTGTTCAGCGTGCCAAAGAAAGGCTCACAAAAAAGAAGGGTAATCTTAGACTTGTCCCGCTTAAACTTAGCCATCCGCTGCGACAAGTTCAAGATGCTCACGATCTCACAGGTGCGGACCTTACTTCCCCGTGGGGCCGTCACCACCTCTATCGATCTTACAGACGCCTACTATCATATCCCTATTGCAAGACACTTCCGTCCGTATCTGGGTTTCAAGATAGGAGACCAGGCATTCTCCTTCAAGGTAGTTCCCTTCGGACTCAACATGGCACCCAGGGTGTTCACGAAACTAGCGGAAGCGGTAGTGCAACAACTCAGATCACAAGGATTATGGTAGTAGCGTATCTCGACGATTGGTTGATCTGGGCTTCAACAGTCGAGGAATGCAACAGAGCTACATTGAAAGTGATTCAGTTCCTGGAATATCTAGGCTTCAAGATTAAACAGGACCAAGTCAAGACTCACTCCAGAGTCAGTCTTTCAGTGGCTGGGCATTCAATGGAATCTATCCTCCCATACTCTGTCGATTCCATCAACCAAAAGGAAAGAAATAGCGGAAGGTCAAGTCAAGCAACTCTTTCCTAAGTTCACAAAAACTGGCGTCAAGGAGAGCTCAGGAGAGGATCCTGGGTTCTCTCCAGTTTGCATCAGTGACGAACGTCTTAATGAAAGCCAAACTGAAAGACCTAACCAGAATCTGGCGCTCACGAGCAAATGTCAGGGCCAGGGACAAACTATCCTCAGTCCCTCTGATTCTAAAGAATCGTCTTCGGCCGTGGGCGAAAGTCAAGAATTTGTCAGTGTCAGTACCCCTTCAGTTCCTCCACCAGGGATTACCATCCACACAGACGCGTCCTTAAGCGGTTGGGGAGGGTATCACAGGTCCAAAAGGTTCAAGGAACTTGGGTCACCTCAGTTTTTTCAGTCAGTTCCATATAAACGTACTGGAGGCAATGGCAGTGTTCTTGACTCTAAAAAGGTTGCGCCCACCAAAAGTACTCCCACATAAAGCTAGTTCTGGACAGCGCAGTGGTAGTACATTGTATAAAACAGAGGAGGCTCCAAGTCACGTCATCTAAATCATGTGATGGTAGCCATCTCTCCCTGGCAGACAAGTTCAGTTGGCATCTCTCCTCCACTCACATAGCTGGAGTGAGAAACGTCATAGCAGACGCGTTATCCCGATCAGTGCCCCTAGGTCGGAAATGGTCACTGGACAACAGTTCGTTCCAATGGATCCTTCAAAGAGTCCCAGGGCTACAGGTGGATCTCTTCGCATCTCAAGCGAATCACAAACTTCCCTGTTATGTAGCCCCAACCTGGACCCTCTGGCCTATGCCACGGACGCCCTGGCTCTAGACTGGAACAACTGGAAGAAGATTTATGTCTTTCCCCCAGTGAATCTTCTTATGAAAGTTTTAAACAAACTCAGGACGTTCAAGGGTCAAGTGGCTCTAGTAGCCCCAGACTGGCCGAAGAGCAATTGGTATCCCCTAATTCTGGAGCTGGGCCTTCGTCCTCTTCGGATCCCCAATCCCAAGCTCTCCCAGTCAGTACAAACGAAGACTGTGTTCGCTTCCTCAGGGATTCTCAAAACCCTAACTTTATGGATTTCATGAAGTTTGCGGCAAAAGAGATGCGAATATTGACCCTCAGAATATTCTCTTCTTGGAATCCGATAAAAGGGATTCAACTTTGAGACAGTACGATGCTGCTGTCAAAAAGTTAGCAATCTTCCTGAGAGAATCTGATATTAGAATCATGACAGTTAATTCAGCTATATCCTTTTTCAGATCCTTATTTGAAAAAGGTTTAGCAGCTAGCACGATTACGACAAACAAGTCAGCCTTGAAAAAGATATTTCAATTTGGGTTCAACATAGACTTGACGGATTCCTACTTCTCGTCTATTCCTAAGGCATGTGCTAGACTTAGACCTTCTGTAAGGCCTACGTCAGTTTCATGGTTCTTAAACGATGTTCTAAAACTGGCTTCAGAAACCGACAATGACACATGCTCGTTTAATGAATGCTCTTGAAGGGAAACCCTGTTTTTATTAAGCTTAGCTTCAGGAGCAAGAATTTCAGAACTGTCGGCTTTATCCAGAGATCCGGATCATATTCAATTCCTTCCCACAGGGGAAGTACTACTTTCTCCGGAACGTAGCTTTTAGCAAAGAATGAAGATCCTTTGATGAGGTGGGAACCTTGGAAGGTACTACCCCTTCCACAAGATGTATCTCTTTGCCCAGTTACAACCTTACGAGCCTTTCTGTCCAGGACCTCCTCATCCTCATCGGGTCCCCTCTTTAAGAGGGAAAAAGGTGGTACTTTTATCCATTAAAGGCATCAGGCAGCAAATCCTGTACTTTATTAAGCAAGCCAATCCTGACTCTTTCCCGAAAGCACATGATGTTAGGGCAGTAGCCACCTCAATCAATTATTTCCAACACATGAACTTCGATGAGTTGAAAAAGTATACCGGATGGAAATCGCCGACAGTGTTCAAACGCCATTACCTTAAGTCCTTGGAAGCTCTGAAATTTTCAGCAGTAGCAGCGGGAAACACCCCTGATTCTAGTTAATTTGTAGTAGAAGATTCAGTCCTCCTTTCTACCTGCTTCACCCAACAGTTCGTCTATTCCTACCGTGTTCATTTACATTCACCTGGTGTCTTAGCTGCTTTTATGATGATGTAGTGGGTGCCCCTTAGTTTTTGCTAGGGACATCACAGATGATTATGGATTTTGATCTCATGGATGTTACCTTATTTTTATGCTAGGGGATACATCTCATTTATAATGGTTACGGGTTTTGTATATTTAAGTCATATGCATTCCTTATATATTATCATTGTTGTTTAATTTGTTCATTTGACTACTCTAATTGCTATTATATTTTGATACATGCCTTTACACAGATACCATTTTGTTTCATGTAAGCCATTTACCTCTGTACATATGTAAATTACCTTATGATAAGAAACATGTTTAGAATTAAGGGTAATTTAAGCATATTTCTATTTTGTATCACTGTGTATTTGTATCTTTTTAGCAATTATATTCTTTTTTATATTTACATTATTTTTTATTTGAGACCTATTCTGATTTATTTTATTACTTTTGTTTACAATCTTGTGCTATTTCTCTGGTACGATTTCGCGCAGCGACACGAGCTGAGCCCAGAAAAGGGATTTTGACGTAAGGAAAAATCTATTTCTGGGCGATTGGCTCGTGTCGCAGCGAAATCCCACCCTACCCATCCCTTCGCCCAAGATTGTCTGCTAACTTCAGGATGGCCACCAGAGGCGCAGCAGTCGGCAGCATGGGATGGAGTAGTAGTAGTACGAGCTGCTCACTCTGTGGGTCGGCTCTCCTCATGGAGGGTTTTTGTTGTGGGAGATTTCTATTGGTATTTGGCTCGTGGTAGTGGTCTCACTCGCCTAGTGTTCATACCGACACCCTCTTGGAGGGTGAGCGAGTCAGTTATACTGACCTTTTTCTTTATTTTATTTATTCTCTGGTATGTGTTAGTACATTTACCCTAGAAATAATAGATTAAAGGATATTTCGCTGGCGACACGAGCCAATCGCCCAGAAATAGATTTTTCCTTACGTCAAAATCCCTTTTTTAGGCAGCTAAGGCTCAAAGCACAATTGAGCTTGACGGTAAATAAAGGGGAAAATGAGGATGGTGAGGCAGGTAGAAAGGAGATCTGGATCTTTGACTACAACTACTAGACAGTGTCAGGAGAAACTATGTTTCCCTCTGCCACTGCCAGAAATTTAAGAGATTCCAAGGATTTTAAGTAGTGACGTTTGAAAACTGTCGGCAATTTCCAGCGCGCGTACTTCTTCAAATCATCAAAATTCAATGCTGGAAGTAATTAATAGAGGTGGCCACTGCCCTGATGTCATGGGCTCTAGGGAATGAATCAGGATTTGCTTGTTTAATAAAGTACAGGATTTGTTGTCTAATCCCTTTTATTGAAATAGTGCCACCTTTTTCCCTCATAAAGAGGGGGCCTGAGGTTCTGGATGATGTCCTGGACAGATAGGCTTGTAAGGTCGTCACCGGACATAGAGAGGGGTCTTGTGGAAGAGGGAGGACCTTCCAAGGAGCCCATCTCATCAAGGGGTCCTCATTTTTTGCTAAAAAACCACGGTCTGGAGATAATAGGACTTCTCCTGAGGGGAGAAATTCCACATGTCCAGAGGCTCCGGAAAGAGCTGACAGTTCTGATATCCTGGCTCCTGAGGCCATGCTTAAAAGAAATAATGTTTTTCTTAACAACATTATATAATTGCATGAATCGTTGTCAGTATCTGAAGCCAGTTTGAGAACGTCATTCAAGAACCATGAAATTGAACTAGGCCTTTCTGAAGGTCTGAGCCTAGCACAGGCTTTAGAAATAGACGAAAAGTAAGAGTCTGTTAAGTCTATCTTAAAACCAAACTGGAAGATTTTCTTTAAAGCTGACTTATTAGTGGTAATAGTACTAGCTGCTAAACCTTTTTCAAACAGGGATCTGAAAAAGGATATAGCTAAATTAACTGTCATGGTTCAAGCGTTTGTTTCCTTCAGGAAATTTGCCAGTTTCTTAACAGCAGCCTCGTACTGGCGCAAAGTTGATTCCCTCTTATCCGATTCTAAGAAAAGGATATTCTGGGGATCAATATTTGCATCTCTCTTAGCTGCAAACTTCATGAAGTCCATAAAGTTAGGGTTTTGAGAGTTCCTGAGGAAGCGAACACAGTCCTCATTTGTACTGACTGAGACAGTTTGGGATTGGGGATCCGTTGAGGTCGGAGACCCAATTCCAAGAGGAGTGGATACCAATTGCTCTTGGGCCAATCCGGAGCTACTAGAGCTACTTGTCCCTTGAATGTCCTGAGTTTGTTCAGGACTTTCAATAGAAGATTCACTGGAGGGAAGATGTATATCTTCCTCCATTGATTCCAATCTATGGACATGGCGTCTGTGGCATAAGCCAGAGGGTCCAGGTTGGGGGCCACATAGCAAGAGAGCTTGTGGTTCGCTCGAGATGCGAAAAGATCTACCTGGAATTCTGGGACTTTTTGGCATATCCACTGGAATGAACGCCTGTCCAGGGACCACTTCGATTCTAGAGGAACTGACCGAGACAGGGCGTCTGCTATCACGTTCCTTACTCCCGCTAGATGGGTGGAGGATAGATGCCATTTGTACTTGGCTGCTAAAGAGAAAATGGCTATCATGACATGGTTCACATGCCTCGACTTGGATCCTCCCCTGTTGATGCAGTGTACCACTACTGCGCTGTCCAAAACCAGTTTTATATGGGAACCTTTGGCTGGTAGAAGCCTCTTCAGAGTGAGGAATACTGCCATGGCTTCCAACACGTTTAAGTGAAGCCGGCGGAACTGAGGCGACCAAGTCCCTTGAACTTTCTTGAATTGAGAGTATCCTCCCACCCGCTTAGGGAGGCGTCCGTGTGGATAACCAACGCCGGAGGGGGGAACTGGAGAGGTACTGATTTGGACAGATTCTTGGACTCCGCCCAGGGGCGGAGACATTTGCGAAGAATCGACGGGATTACTGACAACTTGTCTCGAGATTTGACATTTGCTCTTGAGCGCCAAACTCGATTTATATCTTTCAGTTTTGCTTTCAACAGAAAGTCTGCGACTGAAGCAAACTGGAGAGAATCTAGGATCCTTTTCTGGTTTCTCCTTGATGTCTGTTTGCATTTGAGGAATTGTCTTATTGATTTAGCTATTTCCTTCCTTTTGGCCAATGGAATTAACAGTGTGGGAGTTCAAGTCCCACTGGATGCCGAGCCACTGAAAACGAGACTTCAGCGTTAGCCTGGATTTTGTCTTGTTTATTTAGAACCCCAGGTGTTCCAGAAACTGGATTACCTTGTTCGTGGCTTTGAGGTATTCCTCGACGGTTGTTGCCCAGATGAGCCAATCATCGAGGTACACTACTACCATTATCCCTTGTGATCTCAATTGCAGGACTACCGATTCCGCTATTTTCGTGAACACCCTGGGGGCTACGTTCAGCCCGAAGGGCATCACTTTGAAAGAGAATGCCTGGTCTCCCAACCTGAAACCTAGATATGGGCAGAAGTGTCTCGCGACTGGGATATGATAGTACGTATGCGTCTGTAAGATCGATAGAGGTGGTGACGGCCCCACGGGGAAGTAAGGTCCGCACCTGCGAAATAATCAGCATTTTGAACTTGTCGCAACGAATGAATAAGTTTAGACGGGACAAGTCTAAGATTATTCTTCGTTTTGTTGAGCCTTTCTTTGGCACGCTGAACAAGCGTCCTTGAAACTTGAAATGTTTGACTCTTGATACTACTTTCTGAAGGAGCTCTTGCGCATACTCTGTCAATTCCTTCGTTGGTAATTGAAGGAATGTTTTGGATGGAGGAGGACCTTTGATCCAACTCCATCCCAGCCCTTTGGACACAATGCTTTGTGCCCAATTGCTGAATCCCCAACGGTGCCGGAAGAGGAACAGCCTCCCTCCTACCTGAGGGTTCCTATTGGGTTTGGGCAGGACGTGCTCCGCGTCCTCCACGGAAGTGTCTCCCCCTGTTGGGTGTCCTTCCACCGCCCCTCTGGCGAAATGCACCCCTAGCTCTGCTTCCCCTTCCAAACCTGTTGATGGCTTGGAAAGCCTGACCTTCAAAAACAGGGTTGAAGGCTGGGGAAACAGCGTAGGAGGTCGAGGGCTGGTTATGGGACGTTAACAGGAGGATGGGCTGGCTCTGGTTCTTTGAAGTCGACTGTTGCACGGTTTGTGAAACCGGGACTGCTTGAACAAATTGTTGTTGCTGTGGAGCCTGGAAAGTTGAAAACTTTTTAGGCTTCTTTAGTTTCTTTGAACCAGAGTGGGTACTTTCTGGCTTCTTCTTACCAGTAAGTTCCCAGCGGACCCTAAGGCTCTGGTTGAGCCTGGTCGCTTCGTGGTGGACCTCATTTACCGCAGACTCGGGAAAGAGGTCAGCTCCCCAGATAGAAGACAAGAGCAGTTTGTTAGGCTCATGCCTTATGGTGGCTTCCTGCAGGACATGCTTCCTGCAGTTTCGCCTTGCTACAACGAAATCGTACAGATCGGACTGTACGGTCTGCGTTTGGGCCTTTGCCAGAAGCTTGAACAGAGGTTCCGTACCATATGTAATGGCGGCAACCTCTGTCATGACTAAGGCATTAAAAGTCCTCCCCAACCTGGTCCTGGCGTCGAACTCCGCTTGGATCAGATTATCCGGTAGTCTAGGAAGTCTCTCCCCGAACTGTTCAATAGCACAGTCCTGTTTGAGCTTCCCAACCGTGAAGGAAGCTGGAAGGTCAGCCCAGAGATCCTCAGAGCTTGGGAAGAGCGGAGACGTTGGATCTGACTCTCTCAGCTGGGGAAGAGGCTCGTCTTTCATGGCAGCTTGGATCGTTACCTCTGCCAATTTTGTGGTGAAGGGGAGTGGAGTGTCCTCCTCCGTCACAAAAATGGTGAATGGGCTCTTGAAGGCTTGAAGTTTGGTGTTAGAACAGTCCCATTCTTCAAGGCACCTGACCCATTCTCTCTGGGCTTGTTCTCGACTGTATATTACAGTCTCCTTCGGGATCTTGTCCTCTCTCCTCAGAGCCGACTCCGTCAATCGAGCATACCCCATGAAAGGTGGTTGAAGATTGGCGGGGTGGAACTCGAAGTCCTCAATGCGACGAGTTCCACAGTCCGGAATGGAGATCATTTCATCCTTGAAGGGTGCGAAGGCTGAGACCCTCCAAGGGTTGCTCATGGTGAATGGGGGAAGAGAGTCATAATCTGGCATTGTGGCCATTCCAGCACCTGCCAGGGGAAGAACTGCTGGGGGATTCTCCCTAAGGCCCGCCAGCAAGTTTTCCTGGTTCGTGAATCGCTCCGAGATGTTCTGGATCGACTGACCAGATTGCGCAAATGAGGTGGAAATTTGAGCAAGCATCTGATCGAGCCTGTCATTCATCATGGCGCCCACCATGTTTCCCACCTGTTGCATTACCCCTGCTGTAAAGGTAACAGGATCGAAGGAACCAGAGGTACTGGTCGAAGCAGGGGTCTTCGGACGTGCTCCGGTGGACGTTGAAGGTACCGGCTTGGAGGGAGCACGGGCCTTCTCCTTAGAGGACTTGCCTCTAGACCCTTTGGAATGCGAAGACGAGGATGACTTCGCTTTCTCTGCTCCGGGATGGTGAGCCGGAGACTTATGAGTGGTTGAGGACGAAGTCTTCTTAGAAGACGTCCTATCAAGGGTCTTTTGCTCACGTTTCCCTTTCACTTTAGGGACAACTGAGGCGGAAGACGTCCTGGCCAGGATTTCTGATTCAGAAAAGCCTTGAAAAGATGTAGAAGAAGGAACAGGAGACAAAGATCCAATGCACCCAAGGGAAGCCCTTGAGCGCCCAACAAACCTACCTCAACCATCAACTCACCTTCCCCTACCGTCATCGGTTCCACATTGATGTCCAGGGTGGCAACGTCCTCGGCGATCTCCGGGGCTCCATCCTCCGCCAACGCCTGCGCCACTCGTTGTTGGATGGCAGCAATATACGGAGCTGCCGCTGCAGGGTCGACGTACCCGGTCGACTTGCCACCTGGGAAGATGCGGACACCCATACTTTTGTCTAAAATGTATGGCTGCCCCTTGGATACGTTCTTTCCAAAACCTCCTACCCAGGCTTTCAGGGTAGCCGACGCGGCGTCCTTCACTGCGGTAGCCTGAAATAAAGGGTCATTGTAATCCTTACAGCGAAGCCCCGGAGATATATCATTAACGGCTATGACTAAGTTATATTAATATGTTTACGCTGGTTTATCTGACAGTATATACCAAGAACAGAGAGAATACCTACGCCGGTATATATGTACTTACTCCGGTAGAAAACTGTTCCACTAGATCATAACAAATGGAGCAGGCTTCATGGTGCCACACAATCATATCGTTGTGGCGGACAGAGCAGGGAGCGTGGGTCCGGCAGACCTCATGACCACAAGGGTCCTGCAGGATGGCGTTACACCCTGCCTCCTGACAGTTGGTAGCCTGTAAGTGAACAGATACATAAGTATCAGCAGTTACTAACAGGGCTAACCTGTTAAGAGATATGAAGCTCCGCTGCATGCCGGAGTGAAAATTATTTTGGGCATAATCCTCTCCTGTACTCCATGAGAAAAGTCCATAGGACATGGGAAACTGGCTTGAAAACTCCGGTACACCAGAGCGAAGATTTCCGTCAAACCAGATACCTGCTCATACACAGATAGTACAACCGAGGTGAGGGTACAAACACAGCGGAGAACATGAGAAGATTACCCATAAAACTTAAAGTAAAATAAAACAAAAACAAAATAAGCAGGGCAGGCAGAGCGTAGCTCCGCTGTAAGACTCTTCCGCCAGCCAACGGAGCACACGGATGGTGAGCGGGTGCTCCGCCAGAGAAGCGAAAGAGACAACAACATACATGATACAGGGGAAGCATGTCGAAGATGCTCCGTTACCCCCCAAAGGAGCTGGCGGAGCCAGCGACCTGCTGTAACGGTGGGGAGGGAAGAGGAGAGCTATACAGAGCGCGCTGGAGAAGACCCAATGCAAGCTGGCGGGGTGGCCAACCCTACCTGAACGCACGAGGTACCCCCCGTAACTCACAGAGAATGGAACCAGCCCCACTCAGGACCCCCTAAATCCGTGACTCCCGTATCCTCCCCGGGAAGGGAGGAAGAGAGGAGGGGTGCTCGGATGGTTGCCATAGCGACCGTGAGTGAGCGAGGACTATCTCCCCCCCCCATGGGAGGAGAGAGAGGGGGGAGGCCCTGAGAGAAGGACCGAGGTGATCAGCTGGCCCATCGCGATTGTAGGTGGACCACGAAGCAAACGGGACATACTAAACATAGCCTAGGCTAAAACTAACCGCCTTAACATGCAACCCATAATAAATACATCGTAATAAAAATGAAAGGAAGGAAATCACGAGTGGGAGAAATAGAAAGGTCGTCCAGGAGAAGTTAGGTTAGCCTCCCCGAAGGAAAATAGACTAACAACTCGGGAGCTGGCCTCTGCCGATACGTAAAACGGAGGGTGACGGCCAGGATGGCTGGACTAAAGAGCAATGTAGCGATAAAATTGGTAAAAAAGCCCACACGCCTAACAGACCTAGACAAAGGGACATGCATGCATGAACACTGAGCTAAGACTTAGGCAAAGGATTTCCGAATAGTACGATGTAAAGCAATAGAATGGAAGTAGCACCTTCCACACCACGTTCAATATAAGACATGATATAGGCATATACACAGCATGAATAGCCACTACGGTATAGAAGACCGAAGGAGCTAAACGAAACACGAAGCGAGCCGGTGTGGCGAGCCTGGCGCCAAACCAGGATGCCTATTATTGAACCTAAAAAACGGTTAAAACGGATCCTGGCTGGCTAAAACAAGTGTATAACCTTTCGGGGTACTTAACTTAGCTGCGGCAATTGCTTGGAGTTCCATCGTAAGCAAAAGATAAATCCAAAATCACACAAAACACAGAGCAAAAGAGAACACGTGTGTGTGGAAGGTCGCTAACGTAAAGGATGGCCACGAGAGGCGCTGCGGTCGGCGTGGGAGGGTGTGTAGTAGTAGTTGCTGGCGCCGGCCGTGTATCAGCTCTCTCAGGGAGGGGGATTTTGATGAAGGAGAATTCTAAATGACAAGAGGTTCGTGGTAGTGGTCTCACTCGTCCCAGCACCATACCGACACCCTCTTTTTATTTAGGATAAGCGAGTCAGTTACTCTGACATCCCCCTATTTTTGTTTTTTCTCTGGTAATGTTAGTATCATTTACCTAGAAATAATGAACTTAAGGGATTATTTCACGAAGCGACACGAACTGAGCCCAGAAATTCAAGTTTACAAAATGTTTAATATTGTAATTGATGTTACATTAACCATTGGATTATACAAGGAAAAAATTGATAAGCTTAAAGTATCAACAGAGCTTCATTTTTCTGATAGACAAGCTCAATGCACTGAACTTGCCTTTTAATACTCATCTTGAAACTTCTCTCTTACATATTTTGCATGACCTCTCCCATGTCCCTCTTCATCAGTCTTCACTTCTGTATAAATAACACACTAACAGCACTCCAATCTGTAAAAATAATTTAAAATGAAAATTAAATTTTGGCAGAGATGCAAGATTTACTTTGCCAAATGATTTCCATGGAAGTGTTTATGCTGATATTTCAATGCAAAGACACTTTTATGACCCCAAGTCAAACAAACCCAATCTTTTGAGAATAACACATAGTCATACAGCTACCATGAATTATCCAAGCAAAATAAAAGTTTGCTAATACATTCTAAAACTTATCTTTATCAAATTACTACTCTGGGATGCTTTAAATTCCACATATTAAGTCATATAACTGACTAGAACATTCAAGTTATACCATAGATGAAAGAAGATTAAAACAAGCTTATAGTACTGATTAATCCACTGATCTAGCTCTTTGCATGAAACAAGGAGCTCCTAAAGTTGCACCAATTTTAAAGGTCAAATATTACTTTACAAATACTCTACCCAAATTGCAGCACAAGTGGAGAACATACTGGTTCACTATTAGTACAAATAATTCCCCTGTCTTAAAGCAAATTCTATGAATACTGAGCAACAGTGTGATAATATTACAACAACTTTAAGAAGATTATCATTTCGAGAGAAAAAAAAACATTTCCTGCTAACCAAGACTCAATTTCATTCTAAGATTTTTTCAAATACACATGGACAGTACTAGTATTACACAGCAAGGTGAATTTGTGCCAATAAATGTGGTTTATCTGACCTAACTTCTACAAGTTTCCCTTTTCTACAGTCTTGCACAACTTAATTAAGTTCAGTCATACTTTTTGGCACTACTGGAAAAATAACCATAAACATAATCCTATGGAAATGTATTTAAACCCTTACAAAAAATAGTTCTTGGTACTGAACAACATACTACAAGTTTGAAAGTTAGCCACAAACAAATTTTTTACCTGTTTTGCAGCAAGAATGTGTTTACTAAGAAATACTCCTTGAACTTGAAAACTTCTATTTTGTCTTCATGCCAGGCAAGTCCCAGTATACATGCTTAATTTAAGTTTGCTTCAGTTCACTCTTCCAAAACCCTGTGGTTACATTTCTTCTACTCTTAAGTCAAAAGCAAATTTTGGTTTCCCTTTGCACGTTTCATGCTGCAGTCTTTTATTTTCTTTTTTTTGGGGGGTATACTATGTATGCACCTACACTTCTGAAAAAGAAAATTAAAGCAATTATATTTCAGTATAAAATAATTAAAACAAGTAAAGCAAAACTGATTTTCACACAATTTAATCATCAATTTGATACATACAAAAGGGAGAATATCCTATTTATATAACAGCATTTCACATGGTACCATATCACCATATTACAAAAGTGCCTCAGGTTACGAAATTAATCCGTTCCAAAGCGGCCTTCGTAACCTGATTTTTTTGTATCTTGAACTACGTTTTACATGTAAATTGCCTAATTCGTTCCAAGCCCTACAAAAACACCACAGTAAATTCTATAATAAAGCTAAATTGACCAATAAACAATGAAATACAACAATTTGGACCATTCAATACCTAACAACCTTTATTGTAGTACGTACGTACAGTACCTGTAAATAAAGTGTATTAGTGTACAGGGTACAAGAAATAATGTGTGTACATTTACGTATGTACGTATGTAGTAAAATGTGGAACCTTACCTTTCAAATGAAATGATGTCCGAAAGTAGCGACAGAGCGGGACGACAAACGGCAGAAAACATGAACACTTAACTTTACGAAACACATCAAAATATGGCAGTAAACATTAACAATGAAATTTTCATTATTAAAATGAAGTTTTATTGTATACTTACCGAACAATTATAGAGCCGTGATTTCCACGAGCGGCAGGATACTAAATTCAAATTTAGCGCGTCGGCGTCGCCAACACTGGTGGTGATGACATCATCTCCCTCCACTCGCGGGAGAACCAGGTACAACTGCCCAGGTGAATCCAATTCTTTCTGCCCGTCCGTCCACCTAAGGGGAGGAGGGTGGGTATAATCATAATTGTTCGGTAAGTATACAATAAAACTTCATTTTAATAATGAAAATTTCATTTTTATTGTAGTGTCTTACCGAACAATTACACATTTATGGGAAGGTGGGATTCAGTGGACCACTAGTATTTTTAAATGGTTACATTTATTGCAATACCAGTAAACACTCAAGGTGTCTGTTGTACCTTACCTTGTAAGAGAGCTACAGCAGACTGTTACTGCCTCTGGTCGGTGCTCTTCTTACTATTGTAGAGGAATTGGAATTTGCCCAAAGTTAGCCTCTACAGGAGTGGAATCCTTCCGTAGTTCAAGCGAGTCAAGGCTGACTGACGGAGGATAGTAACAACAAAGATTGCCCTTGCCCTGGGCTAAGACCAGAAATTCAATCATACAAAACATTTGTCACCAACACCAGATTTAAAAACATATATACCCAACCATTGTAAAATCTGACCTAACAGACTGGTGAGTATCCCAGGTACTCAGTACCCCCAGCTTCCCTTGAACTCGACAACCTATTCAAGGTGAAAAGTTAGCATAGAGGTGACGACCCCTGTGCCGTTTCTCCCAACACCATGCCAGAAACCGCCACCGGACCTAACGTTTTACAATTCTCGAAAACCGTTTCTATCTCTTTGAGATAATGACTCGCAAAAACCGAATTCGATCTCCAGAACGTGCTCTGAAGAATCGAAGCTAAAGATAAATTCTTTCTGAATGCTAAAGAAGTTGCCACTGCTCTAACCTCGTGAGCTTTAACTCTCAGAACGGAAAGATTGTCGTTCTCGGACTGCGAGTGAGCTTCCCTGATAAGCTCTCTAATAAAGAACGATATAGCATTCTTAGAAAGAGGACGAGAGGGATTTTGAACCGAGGTCCAGAGCTTAGAAGATTGTCCTCTGATACCCTTAGTGGCAAACAGATACTGCTTAATAGCCCTGACTGGACATAAGAGCCTTTCTTCCTCCTCATGTCCAACCAAATCAGATAAGTTCCTTACCACAAAACTCCTCGGCCAAGGATTAGAAGGATTCTCATTTTTGGCTAGAAAGGAATAGAAAGGTTCAAAGATACCGAAAATACAGCATTGCCTTGAGAGAAACCGACTCTTTTGTCTATAGCGTGCAATTCGCTGACACGCTTAGCAGAAGCTAGTGCAATAAGAAAGAGTGCCTTCTTAGTCAGGTTCCTGAGTGAAGCCGACTTCAAAGGCTCAAACGGTGGCCCCATGAGGAACTTATTAAGCACCACATCTAAGTTCCAAGCCACTGTATCTTGCGGGAGCTTAGTGGTTTCGAAAGACCTAATGAGGTCCGACAGATCTGAATTGGAGGAAATATCCAAACCTCGATGTCGAAAAACCGAAGAGAGCATGGCTCTATATCCTCTGATCGTCGAAGGAGCCAGTTTCTTAGAGTTTCGCCTAAGAAAATAGAAAGAAAATCTGCTATTTCTGTTAAAGAGGTCGCAGAAGTAGAGACTTTAGCACTTCTACACCACTCTCTGAAGATTCTCCACTTCCCTTGATAGAGTTTGTTAGAAGACTCTCTCCTACAACGAGCGATAGCTTCTGCAGCTCTTCTTGAAAATCCTTTCGCTCTGACAAGATTCCGGACAGTCTGAACCCTGTCAGAGCTAGAGCGGACAAGTTTTTGGTGGAACCTCTTGAAGTGAGGTTGTTTGAGAAGCCACTTCTCTGGAGGAAGAAGTCTGGGGAAGTCTACTAACAACTGGAGAAGGTCCGGAACCATCTTTCACCTGGGCACAAAAGAAGGGAGCGATTAACGTTAGCGTTACATTGCTGTGCGACATGAACTTGTTCAGCACCTCTCTTATTAGACCGAACGGAGGGAATGCATAAGCTTCCAGACCCGACCAATCCAACAGCATTGCGTCCAACCGACCAAGCTAGAGGATCTGGGACTGGAGAACAAAAGAGAGGAAGACGGTTGTTCCTCGATGTCGCGAACAGGTCTATTGACGGTCGTCCCCAAAGGCGCCAAAGTTTCTGACAAATCTTGTTGTCCAAAGTCCACTCCAGAGGTAACACTTGTTGTTGACGACTTAACTCGTCCGCCAGGACGTTCATCTTTCCCGGAACAATCTCGGGACTAGCTGAACCTTCGCTTCGTTTGACCACAGGAGGAGATCCTTGGCTACTTCGTACAGAGAGAAAGACTGAGTCCCCCCCTGTTTCCGCAGTACGAGAGAGCCGTGGAGTTGTCGGAATGCACTGCCACTACTCGGCCTTCTACTAAGCTCCGAAACTGTCTGAGCCCTAAGAAAATTGCTAACAGTTCCTTTACATTTATGTGGAACTTCTTCTCCTTCTCCGACCAAGCTCCTGAAGTCCGTTGATTTCCCAGTAGGGCTCCCCATACACCTGTGTCCGATGCGTCGGAAAAGAACTGTAGGTTCGGGAGGATGGGTCGTAAATCTAACCCTTCTTCCAACCTTGCTCGAGAGAGCCACCACCTTAGGTCCTCTTTTATTTGATCTGTGACAGGAAAGGTAATCGAGTCTGGTTGTGTCTTCCTGCACCAAGAGGCTCTCAGGAAAAACTGCAGAGGTCTCATGTTGCAGTTCTTCCCAACCGTCACAAATTTCTCCACTGACGTCAATTGCCCAGGAGCCTCATCCACTGATTGGCAAGAACTTACCTTTTGTCCAAGAACTCCTGAACTGTCTCCAGACAGCCTTGAACCCTCTTCGGGGACAGAAAAGCCCGAAAAACTTGAGCATTCAGAATCATCCCCAAATAAAGGATGCTCTGAGATGGAACCAACTGGGACTTCTGTTTGTTGACCAGAATTCCTAACTTTCTGGCAAGATCCAGAGTTGTTCCAAGGTCCTTCATGCACCGACTCTCTGATTCCGACCGGAGAAGCCAATCGTCCAGATAGAGGGAGATTCTTACTCCTAATATGTGTAGCCAGCTTCCTATCGGGATAGAACCCTGGTGAAAACTTGAGGAGCGGTCGCTAGTCCGAAGCAAAGCGCCCGAAATTGAAACACCTTGCCTTCGAACATGAACCTCAGGTACTTCCGAGATTCGCGATGTATCGGAATGTGAAAATAAGCGTCTTGCATGTCCAGAGAGACCATCCAATCCCCCTGTCTGATGGACTCCAGAACCGACCGAGTGGTCTCCATATGAAATTTTGTTTTCTGGACATGCAAGTTCAGGGCGCTCACATCCAAAACCGGCCTCCAGCCCCCTGATGACTTGGGAACTACAAAAAGGCGATTGTAAAAGCCTGGAGGAAAATCCCCTTCTATCTGTTCTAATCGCTTCTTTGAGACAAGCGCTTTCCACTTCTGCGGCTAGCGCCAGAAATTTGTCTGAGCCCGGAGAGTATGCCTGGAATGGAATTGGCACAGGTGAGAGCGAGGGAGGTGAAACGAGAGGAATACGATAGCCGAACTTGAGTACTTGCACTACCCAGGCTTCTGCTCCTCTCTGTTTTTTCCCATTCCTCCCAAAAACAGAGCCAGCCTGGCTCCCACTGGTGCATGAAGAACCGAGCTTTCATTTGGAAGGTTTGTTAACTTGGCCGAGGCCTTAGACTGAGGTCGCAAATTCGATTTCGGCCGAAAGAAGCGCTTGGGTTTTCTCCCTCGAAAAGGCGCTTGGGCCAGAGGAGAAACCGAAGGAACAGTCTCCACAGGAGCTTTAGGTCTCTTAGTAGACTGTGCCAGTAAATCCGAAGTAGATTTCTTATCTAGCGTAGACGAAATTGACAACACTACATCGTCTGGAAAGAGGTTATCTTTCACAAAGGAGCAAACAAGAGAGCAGACTTCTGTTGGGACGTAACCCTTTTAGAAGCAAAGGAGCACCAAAGTTGCCTTTTCTTAAGGGTACCAAGGCGATGAGCGAAGCTAACTCATCACATCCATCTCTAATGGATTTGTCCGCACAGGACAGAACACCAATCCAATCCTCCGCTAACTCCTGGGAAAGAGAAGGACATCTTCGATCTTGGCCGCTAAAGCGCCAATAGTCCAATCAAGGAAGCTAAAGACTTCCAAAAGTTTAAATTGATTCTTTACAACGTGGTCCAACTCAGGCGCTGTAAAGAAAACTTTCGCTGCGGCGAAAGCAGATCTTCTAGAGGAGTCGATTAAACTGGAGAAGTCTCCCTGGGAGGAGGCAGAAACTCCCAGAGAAGGAGCTTCCCCAGTTACATAAAACCTATACCTCTTACGAAGCAACTTAGAGGGAGGGTAAGCAAAAAGAGCCTTCCCGCCTAAGTCTCTTTTTCATAGACATCCATTTCTCCGTCTCTTTCAACGAATGTCTAACCGCTTTAGATAGAACAAGTTTGGGAGGAGAGGGTCTGAAGTTTTCCTCCTCATCAAAAAGTCGAAGTTGGGGAGCGCGGAGCCTCTTTCTCAAAATAATCTGGATAAGATACCAGAAGAAATCTAAGGAGACGTGAATAACACGAGAGGTGATGTGAATCCTCCTCCTCTACTTCTTCTTCATTCTCCGATACCGCCGAAGAAGTAGACGGAACTACAACCGGATCTGAAGGTTTCGAACCACCCTTGGACTCATTCATCCAGTTGGTTAACATCTCTAACTGCTTGCGCAAAGGCGCCACGAGACGAATCAAAAACAGTTAACGAAGGCTTGGAAGAGCCTAAATGTTCAGCAGGAGGCGGAAAAACTACTTGCGCCTCGCTCGGAGCCGCCGAAATTCGAGGCGAAACAGGCGCATCAGGCGTAACAGACGAAAAAGCGCCTAAAGAAACACCTTAGAACTGCTAGCTACAGCGCTAAAACCACAATCTCTACTAGTAGATGGAGCCGAAAAAGGCACAGATTGAGGCGACGAACGAGCCGCTAACGGCGCGGCGCAACCCTACTCTCAGGCTCCTTATACCGCTTGACTGGAGGAGGCGAAGAATCGGCGCCTGAACGCCTCTTTAAGGGACGCGAAACGGGCGAATCTCGCCAAGAGCGCCGCGCGACCGGAGACGAATCGCTTGAATCATTCGAAAGGCGTCTGACCGCAACACCTTTCCAACAGGCTCAACAAGAGAGGCGCCTGTCTGTGGGCAAATCCCGATCGACTCCCTTGGACTTCCGGTATGTCTTCTCCCCGGTGCGGGGGAGCTGGACAGTGACCTTTGTCTAGGAGACGTGTCAGGACAGACAGACGCACCCTCAACTACACTCTTACCTGAGGCCGCTTTCTCCAAAAACGTCTTAACTGAATTACCAAGTTGCAAAACCGTATTCGCTAGTACCGAAAATTTCTGATCTAACCTCGATTCCAGACTGGCAATGGTGTCAAGAAGAAACTACACGGGAAGCCGGAGAAGTGGGATTAGTAGGAGGAATAGGAGGTGTAGTTAAAGGAGACATAACAATTTGAGGAGAAACAGAAGGAACAGATGCATCGCAAGACGAAGCAGAGCTAAGTCTACTTTCCCTAAGCGCTGCTTTTCTAATTCTGTCTTTAGCTAATTTCTCCGAGTATGAACTAAAATCTTCCATTGAGAATCAGTCCAATCACTACACTCGTTACATGTTCGATCTGCTGAACAAACCTGTCCCCTACACTTAAAACCACATTTAGTGTGAGAATCATATTCTAACTTGGATAATCTAGTTTTACATCCTGAGATGCAAAACCTAACTCCCGACGACTAGAATCCGACATGGCAACGCCTAAATAAAAAGCAAAATAACAACAACGCCAAAAGAGTACTTCACCAATTCCGAAGATCAATTCCACCAGAAAAAAAAGCGAAGCAAAGTCATCCAACCGCACCGACCACCGATGTTCACCGGACGCCGGCAGGAAAAGAATTGGATTCACCTGGGCAGTTGTACCTGGTTCTCCCGCGAGTGGAGGGAGATGACGTCATCACCACCAGTGTTGGCGACGCCGACGCGCTAAATTTGAATTTAGTATCCTGCCGCTCGTGGAAATCACGGCTCTATAATTGTTCGGTAAGACACTACAATAAAACTAAACTTTACGAAACACATTAACAAATGGCAGAAAACATTAACACTTCTTGATTATCTCAATCTTCGTCTCCATAGAAAACATCCTCTTCTTTCCATGACTAATAACGTAAGTCATTAAGTTCACACACAACACAATAAAGTAACTTACAGTACAACAAAAGCGAAATCACTAACACGAATTTACATTAATAAACAAAATATATGTGAACGAATGAATTCCAGGTGTTTACGATAACGCTGCAACAAAAAATGGTCAAGGAACACCTTTACATAGAGGCATAATAGGACAGATGCTGACCAATAGGAGAACAGGATCTTACGGCGGTGACTAGCATCAGGAACCAATGGGATGGGAACGTGGGAGGATGGTGGCGAGTCTACTGAGTTGCCGGCGCGCCAGTTTTAAAATTGTTCTCAGCGGCCCGGGCGAATCTCATACTTTACCTTTCGCAACCTGAATTATTTTTGTACACAGAAGCAAAAAATCTTTTTTTGTATGTAGGGACTTTCGTATGTAGAGGTTCCACTGTATATAACAGATTTTCAAATGGTACCGAGTAAAAAATAAATGAAACTTGAGAACACTTTGCTTTTTCAACTTTGGGTTTATGTGGGAGGGAAAAAGAATATGATTTATATTTTCTAAAGTTTGACATAATACCTACTGTAGTGAGCTCTATAAAGAAACAACAGGTAGAGCTTTTAGTGATAAAATTGATTGAACAAGAAATGAAAATGTTAAAAGATTAAAAACCAAGATTTTCAAAAAACATAATCTACTTATAATTAACAACCCATCTAGTCAAAAGTCTGCAAATATATTGGCACTTCTGATCATTGCACCATTAAGATGGACATATCTGTCAATCAGTATACGTATTCCCAATGCCACCATTGGAAAAAAAGTCTGGTTGAGATCTAGAGCCAAATGGATTGCATTCAATATTGAAGCTTGTCAGTTACTGAATATTTCAGAATGCTACATTAAATCCTGATCCCAAGAAGTTAAATGAAATGCTGATGGCTATTTTAATTGGGAATGTCCCTTGAAATGTTATCAATTTAAGGACAAGTGACCAGCCAAGGTTTGTTGATTGAAGTAGACAAGCTTACCATGACCAACAAACCAAATTCAACACATGGAGATAAAATCATTCGAATGACAATAAAAATATTTTCGTTGTCTCGCCATACTGTGAATAGAACTTACCTTACATCAGAGAAAAATTACAATAATTCCTACATGAAGAAACGTAGAGGATTACTCAGCCTCATCTGTGGTGGACCAAATTTGCTTCATCTATCCTTGGGTTAAGCTCATCTTCCAATCCACCACTAACAGAAGATGGTAGACTGGTTACTGACCCTAGGGAAAAGGCTGAACTGCTTCATCAAGCTTTTGAAGCTATGCAATCAGCTGAGGATGTCCCTCTCCCTGATAACCGTCATCCTGAATCAACATATTCTTATAAAATTTGCATTTGGTTCCATGGATGTAAAGAAAATTCTGGATAATATTGATCGCTGGGGTAGAGAAGATCCTGATGGTTTCTTCCCATTGATTTTTACAAAAAGTTTTTAGTGTGTTGTCTCCCAAGATTAGCAATTCTATGGAATATTATGACAAAATAGTATCTTTGCAGAGGAGCGCATGCTTAGTAGTAATACAGTGACTGTTCCAAAGAGTGGTACTATTTCTGCAGACAGCAGTAACTACAGGCCAATTTCTATTATCCCTGTGCTCTCCAAAGTTGCTGAAAAAAAGGATTTTGACGTAAGGAAAAATCTATTTCTGGCGATTGGCTCGTGTCGCCAGCGAAATATCCTTTAATCTATTATTTCTAGGGTAAATGTACTAACACATAACCAGAGAATAATAAAATAAAGAAAAAGGTCAGTATGACTGACTCGCTCACCCTCTAGGAGGGTGTCGGTATGAACACTAGGCGAGTGAGACCACTAACCACGAGCCAAATGCCAATAGAAATCTCCCACTACAAAACCCTCCAAGAGGGGATGCCGTCCCACAGAGGGAGCAGCTCGTACTACTACTACCCCCATCCCATCTTGCGACTGCTGCGCCTCTAGTGGCCATCCTGAAGTTAGCAGACAATCTTGAGCGAAGGGATGGGTAGGGGGGGTATTTCGCTGGCGACACGAGCCAATCGCCCCAGAAATAGATTTTTCCTTACGTCAAACAAAATCCTTTTTCTGGGCTCAGCTCGTGTCGCTTGCGCGAAATCGTACCAGAGAAACAGCACAAGATTGTAAACAAAGTAAATAAAATATAATAAAACAAAATAGGTCTCAAATAAAGATACAAAATAAAAGAATGAATATAATTGCTAAAAAGATACAAGTCACAGTAAACAAAATCAGAATTATGCTTAAATTACCCTTAAATCTAATTATGTTAATAATATAAGGTAATTTACATATATACAAATAGGTACAATGATTACCTATCACAATAAATCTGTGTACAACATGTATCAAAATAGAAATAGCAATTAATATAAATTTACATAAATATTTGATCAATGATAAAATAAAATATCTTAGGAATGTATATGACTTAATATACAAAACCCGTAACCATTGCATTATGATGTATCCCCTAGCATAAAAATAAGGGATAACATCTATGAGATCAGTATGGTAATCAGATGTGAGTGTCCCTAAACCAGACAAAACGGGGCATACAATCATAAAGCAGCTAAGACACAAGGTAAATGTAAATGAACAAGGCAGGAATAGACGAACTGTTGGGTGAGGCAGGTAGAAAGGAGGACTGAATCTTCTACTATAATCTAGCTAGAGTCAGGGGAAACTATGTTACCCGCTGCTACTGCTGGGAATTTCAGAGCTTCCAAGGACTTAAAGGTAGTGACGTTTTGAACACTGTCGGCGATTTCCATCCGGTATACTTCTTTAAATCAGCAAAATTACATATGTTGGAAGTAATAATTGAGTGGCTACTGCCCTGACATCATGTGCTTTTGGAAAGGAGTCAGGATTGGCTTGTTTGATAAAGTACAGGATTTGTTGCCTGATGCCTTTAGTGGATAAAGTACCACCTTTTTCCCTCCTAAAGAGGGGCCCCGATGAGGAAGAGGAGGTCCTGGATAGAAAGGCTCGTAAGGTTGAAACCGGACAAAGGGAAACAGCTTGTTTTGGAAGGGGTAGTACCTTCCAAGGTTCCCACCTCAACAAAGGATCTTCATTCTTTGCTAAAAGCTACGTTCCGGAGAAAGTAGCACTTCCCCCGTGGGAAGGAATTGAATATGATCCGGATCTCTGGATAAAGCCGACAGTTCTGAAATTCTTGCTCCTTGAAGCTAGGCTTAATAAAAACAGAGTTTTTCTTAGGAGCATCATAAACGAGCATGTGTCTTATCGGTTTCGGAAGCCCAGTTTTAGAACATCGTTTAAGAACCATGAAACTGACGTAGGCCTGACAGAGGGCCTAAGTCTAGCACATGCTTTAGGAATAGACGAGAAATAGGTATCTGCAAGTCTATGTTAAATCCAAATTGAATAATCTTTTTCAATGCTGACATTGTTTGTCGTAAATCGTGCTAGCTGCTAAAACCCTTTTCAAATAAAGATCTGAAAAAGGATATAGCAGAATTAACTGTCATGATTCTGATATCTGACTCTCTCAGGAAGATTGCTAACGTTTTTGACGGCAGCATCATACTGCCTCAAAGTTGAATCCCTTTTATCGGATTCCAGGAAAAGAATATTCTGAGGGTCAATATTCGCATCTCCTTTTTGCCGCAAACTTCATGAAAATCCATAAACGTTAGGGTTTTGAGAATCCCTGAGGAAGCGAACACAGCCTTCGTTTGTACTGACTGGGAGAGGCTTGGGACTGGGGTTTATCCGAAGGGGACGAAGACCCAGTTCCAGGATCAGGGGGTACCAATTGCTCTTCGGCCAGTCGGGCTACTAGAGCCCACTTGCCCCCTGAATGTCCCTGAGTTTGTCTAAGACCTTCATAAGGAGATTCACTGGAGGGAATACGTAAATCTTCTCCCAGTTGTTTCCAGTCCAGAGGCCAGGGCGTCCGGTGGCGTAAGCCAGAGGGTCCAGGTTGGGGGCTACATAACACGGTAGTTTGTGGTTCGCTTGTGATGCGAAGAGATCCACCTGTAGCCCTGGGACTCTTTGAAGGATCCATTGGAACGAACTCTCGTCTAGAGACCATTCCGACTCTAGGGGTACTGATCGGGATAGGGCGTCTGCTATGACGTTTTCTTACTCCAGCTATGTGGGTGGAGGAAAGATGCCAACTGAACTTGTCTGCCAGGGAGAAGATGGCTATCATGACGTGATTTAGATGACGTGACTTGGAGCCTCCTCTGTTTAGCAATGTACTACCACTGCGCTGTCCAAGACTAGCTTTATGTTGGGAGTACCTTGGTGGTCGTAATCTTTTCAGAGTCAAGAAGACTGCCATTGCCTCCAGTATGTTTATATGGAACTGACGGAACTGGGGTGACCAAATTCCTTGCACCTTTTTTGACCTGGGAGTACCCTCCCCAGCCGCTTAAGGACGCGTCTGTGTGGATGGTAATCCCTGGTGGAGGGAACTGAAGAGGGACTGACACTGACAGATTCTTGACTTTTGTTTTGCCCACGGCCGAAGCCGGTTCTTTAGAATCAGAGGTACTGAGGATAGCTTGTCCCTGGACCTGACATTTGCTCGAGATCGCCAGATCCTGGTTAGATCTTTCAGTTTGGCTTTCATTAAGATGTTCGTTACTGAAGCAAACTGGAGAGAGCCGAGGATTCTTTCCTGAGCTCTCCTCGATGCTAGTTTGTGACTTAGAAAATTGCTTGACTGACTTCGCTATTTCTTTCCTTTTGGTGGATGGAATCGACAGAGTGTGTGAGGATAGATTCCATTGAATGCCTAGCCACTGAAGTTTGACTCTGGGGTGAGTCTGGACTTGGATCTGTTATCTTGAATCCTAGATATTCTAGGAATTGGATCACTTTCAGTGTGGCCTTGTTGCATTCTTCGACTGATGGGGCCCAGATCAACCATCGTCGAGATACGCTACTACCATAACCCCTTGAGCTCTGAGCTGTTGCACTACTACTTCCGCTAGCTTCGTGAACACCCCTGGGTGCCACGTTGAGCCCGAACGGGACTACCTTGAGGAGAAGTCTGGTCTCCTATCTTGAATCCCAGATACGGACGTAAGTGTCTTGCAATAGGGATATGATAGTAGGCGTCTGTAAGATCGATAGAGGTGGTGACGGCCCCACGGGGAAGTAAGGTCCGCACCTGTGAGATCGTGAGCATCTTGAACTTGTCGCAGCGGATGGCTAAGTTGAAGCGGGACAAAGTCTAGATTACCCTTCTTTTGTTTGAGCCTTTCTTTGGGACGCTGAACAAGCGACCTTGAAATTTTAATCTCTTGACTTTGACTATAGCTCCTTTCTGAAGGAGGTCCTCTGCGTACTCTGTCATTCGTTGGAAGGAAGTTGACGGAAAGGTCTGGCAGGAGGTGGGTTTCGTCAACCAGCTCCAACCCAGCCCTTTTGACACTATGCTCTGAGCCCACTGGCTGAAGTTCCACCGGTGGCGAAAGTGAAACAGCCTCCCTCCTACCTGAAGTTCCTCATTGGTTCTGGTAACCCCCTCGACCTCCTCTGAAGTGCTTTTCCCCCCCCCTATTGAAGGGGCCTCCCGATCCTCTCCCACGAAAGGACCGCTTACCTCTGCCTCCCTTGTTCGAGCGGTCATACTTCTGAGAAGCTTGACTCTCGAAGGCTGGATTGTAAGCTGGAGAGATGGCGTATGAGGTGGAGGGTTGAGGCTGAGGGGATATCACATAAATAGGCTGTGATTGACCTTTAGACGTGGAGGCTGAGGCTGTCTGCCACTAACGGCACTGTAGGAACTTGTTGAGGGAAGCCGCGGCTGCTTCTTTTGGTAAGGTTGGAAACGTCTAGGCTTCCTTTGTCCCTTACCTTTTGGTGTCAAGTCTTGCCTTCTCCTAGCCGTAAGACCCCAACGGTCCTTAAGGCTTGGTTCAACCTCGTAGCCTCTGCTTGTACTTCCTTTACCATAGCCTCTGGGAAGAGATCTGCGCCCCAGATGTTAGAAGAAGTAACCTATTCGGTTCATGCCGATGGTTGCCTCTAGCAATACATGCTTTCTGCAATTTGTTCTAGCAGTGGCAAAACTCGAACATGTCTGACTGCACCGTTTGAGTCAGGGCGTTTGGTCATAAGCTTAAAAATTGGTTCTGAACCATAAGCCATGGTTGCTACCTCAGACATAGCCATCAGGTTGATTGACCTGGCTAGTCGTGTTTTCGAGTCAAACTCCGCTTGAATAAGACTATCCGGGAGCCTGGCAGCTTTTCACCAAACTGCTCCATAGCACAGTCAGGTTTGAGTTTGCCAGCTGTGAAAGTGTTAGGCAGGTCCTCCCATAATTCTCCAATTGACGGGAGCAACGGAGAAGTGGGGTCTGCTTCTTTCAGCTGAGGCATGGGTTCCCCTTTCTGAGCTGCTGAGATGGTCGACCTCGCTATCTTGGTAAGGAAAGGGAGCGGGGCGGGGTACTTCGTCCATCGTGAAAATGGTAAAGGGACTTTTGAATGGTTGGATCTTGGTATTCGAACAGTCCATGTCGTCTAGACATCTAAGCCATTCTCGTTGGGCCTGGTCCCGAGAATAGAGGACTGTCTCCTTTGGTACCCTGTCATCTCTAACCATAGCCGAAGGCCGTGAGCCTAGCGTAGCCTATGAAGGGAGGCTGTAGGCCTTCCGGGTAGAACTCGAAGTCCTCTATTCTTCGAGTTCCAAACTCCGGTATGGAGATGAGACCATCTTGGAAGGGAGCATATGACGCTACTCTCCCAAGGATTGTTCATGGAGAAAGCGGGCAGCGAGTCATACGGGGGAAGCTGAGATCCACTAGTGTTAGAGGTTGAGGGAGAGGCAAGAGGGGGCTTCTCTTAGGCCGGCTATAATAGTATCCTGAGAAGTTATCCTATCCGACAGGCGAGATATCATATGTTCCATACTCGTCTTAAGGGGAAGGGACCTACCAAGTCGCCCACCTGTTGACAACAGGCCAGCATTGGTGTCCAGAGCCGGAGCTGCTGCGGAGGCGGAGGGGAGACTCTGAATAGGCACCAAAGGTAGTGGGAACTGGTGATACTGCCGGGGTGCGGGATTTCTCCTTAGGCTTACTCTTTGAGGACTTTGAGCCGGAGCTAGACCCTTTAGACCTGTCTGGGCCGGGATTACGAGCCGGAGACTTACGCGAAGAAGACGAGGACGTCTTCTTCGAGGACGATGACGTCTTAGTCAAGGTCATATACTTAGACTTGATCTTAGGCCTAACCGAAGCCTCTTGGAGGAGTATATAACTCTCATCACGGTAAAGCCTGGAAGGATGGTGAAGTTGCAGGGGTAGAAGAAACAGTCACTCCCAAGGGGACCCTTGGGTACCTGCATTACTTTACCTCGACCAACAGGGTCGTCTATACCTACCATAGGTTCAACATTTATATCCAGGGTTTGCGACATCCGTGGAGATATCCTGGTCTTGTTCAGTCAAGGAGGCCGCCAGCTGTTGTTGGATAAAGGCAATAGAGGGGTCCGCCTCTACCGGGTCGACGTACCCAGTCGCCTTGCCTCCGGGTGGGAAGATTAACAAAGCTAAACGCTTCTCCAGTATGTAGGGCTGACCCTTGGCGGCGTTCTTGCCACCAAAAAACCTCCGACCCAGGCCCGCAGGGTAGCCAATGCCGTATCTCTTACTGCCGGAGCCTGTAAGAGAGGATATATTTTAGATTTAAGAACCACTTAAAACTAAAACTTAGGATATAACTTAAACTAGATGCCTTAAGTTAAAAGTATGATGAAAACTTAAGAAGTAAAAGAAGCGGAGCGGCATGCGGAGATGGAATACTTACGCCTTCCAAAAGCTGGCTCACCAGATCGTAACATATGGTACACGTCTCATGGTACCAGACCTGGATGTCCCCGTGCGGAGTCGCGCATGGAGCATGGGACCGGCAAACTTCGTGTCCACAGGGGTCCTGAAGTGTAGCGGAACATCCCGGATGCTCACAGTTGGTGGCCTGTAAGTGGGAAGACACATGAGTATCTTAAAAGGGGTAACACTTACAGACTAAGGACAAAAGAACTCCGTTACGTGGCGGAGCTCGGAAAAAATTTGGGCATAACCCCTCCCTGCATTGCCTGAATAGGCTATAATCCCGGAGAGATCCGGTAAATACTAAGGGAGGGGTGGGGATGGTTTAAGAAACTTAAGATAAACTTAAAGATAACTTAAACCTACATGCAAGTAACCGGACTAGGTCCAGTGAAGCGGAGTGTAGTAACTCAGCAATACGGTACGGTTAGTAAAGACCTATTGTATGCTCCGTCCAACTATGGTGGACTATACCTTTCCGCTGGATACCAGGAGGCTCCGATAGGGAGGAGCTCTAGTAAGGGGGGAAGGGCGAGATGACATACAGACTCGCGCTAACCCGGAGCGACAAGGAAGTAACGGAGGGGGGGAAGGCCAGAGCCCCCCACAACGTACCACCCGGCCGAGCCGAGAAGCGGAGAGGTCGGAACCAGTCAGGGATCTGTCGGACTACCCCCCGGCTCCGTGGATGTGGAAGGGGGAGGCAGGCTCGGGCATGCTGGGCGAGCAAGGACAGACCGACCCACACCCCGCTCCGACTCTATGGGAGAGCGGGAGAAGGGGAAAGGGGAACTGGCAGGCGCCTGGCTGACTCGTGATCACGTAGTGACCACGAGGCGGTAAACTAAGATACGGTAACCAAGCCTAGGCCAACCAACTGATCAGAGAGAAGCTATCGGGAAGCAACCAACTGAAAAGCGGTAGCATATAGGCCCCTAGGGCAAAAACCAACTGATCAGAGAGAAGCTATGGGAAAGAGGCCAAGCGACCGAACTGATCAACGACGTAGACTATAAGGCTCCTACGAGCCAGGAGCTAGGCTAAGCCAGAGCGCCAACTAACCTAACAACAACAAAACATAAAAATATAATATATAATAAAAATGAAAGAAAGAAGGTAAAATAGCAGGAGAAAAAAATCCAGGAGTGTGCGACCTAGCCCAAATAAAGGCAAGTCTACCACTCAAAGCTAGTCAGGGCCGATACAAAGAACCTGGACTAGGGTCTGGATAGAAAAGCCTACATAAGGTGAAATACATACATGTATAACAACTTGAGTAGACGTAATACGCGGATAATCAAAATAGAGCGTAAAATAATAAGGGATGTTCTAGGTATGGGAGACCAAGAACGAACCCAACATGCGGCAGGACCATGCTGCCATGCTTCCAGCCCCCGAGAACGTATCTATACCTAAAAAACGGCAAATACCGTCTCGGGGACGGAAAAACTCGCTAACCGTAAATACTGAGTACTTAACTTAGCTGCTGCGATAGCTGCACGCTCCATTATAGTAAAAATCCACGAAAGGGCACAAAAAACACAGAGAGAAAATTAGCACGTGTGGCTCCTGGCGCTAACTTTTAAAGGATGGCCACTAGAGGCGCAGCAGTCGCAAGCATGGGATGGTGTAGTAGTAGTACGAGCTGCTCCTCTGTGGGACGGCTCCCCTCTTGGAGGGTTTTGTAGTGGGAGATTTCTATTGGCATTTGGCTCGTGGTAGTGGTCTCACTCGCCTAGTGTTCATACCGACACCCTCCTAGAGGGTGAGCGAGTCAGTCATACTGACCTTTTCTTTATTTTATTTATTCTCTTGTATGTGTTAGTACATTTACCCTAGAAAATAATAGATTAAAGGATATTTCGCGCAAGCGACACAGCTGAGCCCAGAAACTTATTTATAAACTTCAGAATCTTGAAGTGGGTGGATATGTTTAAGGATTACTGTATGCGTTTCAAGATTTCCTTACAGGTAGGTAGCAGTGAGCTGCTGTTGATGGGATCTTTAGTGAACTAAGACCTATTGTGTCTGGAGTTCCACAGGTTAGTGTTCATGGTACACTTTTATTTTTAGCATATACAAGTGATATGGTTGTTGGCCTGAAAAACAACATTGTTCAGTATACTATGCCAATGATACAACACTTGTGGGTGAAGCAAAGTCTCCACTTATGAGAAATGAAGCTACCCTTATTCTCAGTTGGGACATGGACCTGATCAGTGAATGGTGTAGTCAGTTGGGTATAAGGCCAAGCTTCGGTAAAACAAAAACACTATTGATCAACAGAACCAGTACAAATTATCCACCCCATCCTCCCCTTTAGATGGATGGGATTTTGCTGCATGAGTCTGAAGCTTCAACTATTTTAGATCTAACTCTTCACTCACATCTTACTTTTGAGAAACATCTAATGAAAATTAAAATTTCAGCAAATGCCACGAGAAAGTTAGGTACGTATTGTTCGTAAGGTCTCATATATATGTGATAAAATTAATGCAGCTTGCTTTAGGTCTTTTGTCCTTCCTTTACTAAAATACTGTTCTAAAGTGTGGATGTCTGCTTCTGCCACAGATTTACCTCTTATAACTGCCAAATACCTAGTACCCCTTAAACTTAAATGCTCACAGCTGCCTATCTTAACATTTCACTGCTTAATTTAATAGTTCAAACACAAATACTATCCTTTAAATTATAATATAAAAACAATTTAATATTATTTCAAGAAAAAATTCACCCCAAATCATCATCCCAAAATACCCAGAGTAACTTTGCATTACAGAACTCTACTAATACTGTTACTCTTAAGTAGACTATATCCGTACACAAGTAAAATACTTATTACTGCCTATTTTAACAGTTCATTGCCAAACTTGACAGTTCAAACTAAAATATACCTTAAACTATCACCCCAGAACACCCTAATATCATTTCAAAGTCATGTTGCACAATTAAGTTCTAGTCTACAAACTTCACTCTGAAGTATCCCCTATCATTCAGACATGCATGTTTTCTTTGACCTGCGTAACTTGCGCATCGTTCTGCTCATACTGTAATGCACTGGGCATACATTTTACTTATATTAACATTTTCCTGTGTAGTAAGGCAATTTTTAAATTACATTTACTGTACATGTACGTATTTTAGGATAGTTCTACTGTATAGAGCATATCTAAAATACAGGGATAGTTTAGATCAACGGGACACATACATACCTCCAAACAGAATGCAAGGTTTGTTACGTCATGTTAGTATTTTCACAATTATGTACAAATACATTTATGATAAAACAAAACAAATTTACTACTGCAGTAAGTTCTTGGTTTACATGAATAGTTAACCACATCCTCTAAAATCACTTATAAATGCCTATCTTGAAAGTTCAAATATCAAATGTATATACAGACTTCTTCTTCTTCTTCCCAGCTGGTTCCCATTTTTATATGGGGTCGCCATTTCGGATGAGCTGTTTCCATCTATTTCTATCCTGCGCTTCTGCCTCATCAATCCCTTCTCATGTCAGTTCCTCTCACACAGTCCTTTCATCTCTTTGTTGGTCTCCCTCTTCTTCTTCTTCCTTGAACCACCATCCCCATAGTGTGTCTCCCAGCGTGGTCCTCATCTCTCCTCAACAGGTGTCCATACCATCTCAACCTCCCCTCCTGCACTTTCTATCTCAACCTCCCCTCCTGCACTTTCTTTGATACTTCCACCACCTTCGTCGACCCCCTTATGTAGTCATTTCTGATCCTATCCTCTCTTGTCACCCCAGACATCCACCTAAGCATTCTCATTTCTGCTACATTCATCTTCTCCTCTGTCTTTCTCATGCTTGCTGTTTCCATACCATACAGTATTGCTGTTCTTACCACCGTCTTGTGGAATTTTCCTTTTAACCTCAGCGGTACTCTTTTGTGACAAGAACTCCAGAGGCCGCTCTCTAGTTGTTCCAGCCAGCCTGTACCCGATGTTTTACTTCTCCTTCCATACTTCCTCCAGCGTTAACAAAGGATCCCAAATACTTAAACTTATCAACTCTCTTTATTTGTTCTCAACCAAGCTGCATACTTTCTCTATCATCCCTCTCATTGGTGGTACACATATTCTGTCTTAGATCCACTTATTCTCATTCCTCTGTCCTCCAGTACTTGTCTCCATCTGTCCAATTTCATTTCCAGATCTTCCTTGCTCTCTGGCCACAAAACAATCATCCGCATACAATATCTTCCATGGTACTGCCTCCCTTACTTCCTCTATCATAACATCCATCACTATGTTAAAGATAAATGGACTCAGAGCCGACCCCTGGTGTAATCCTACTCTCACCTCTAAACCCTCTGTCTCCCCAACACTGCTCCTCACTCTGGTAAATACATTCCAGTACATCTCTTGTATCAATCGCACGTACTTCTCTGGCAGCATCTTCTCCCTCAGACTCCTCCACACCTCGTCTCGGGACTCGGTCATAAGCCTTTTCAAGGTCAATGAATACCATGTAGGTCCCTTTGCTTTTCCCTGAATTTCTCCATTAGTTGCCCCAGACAAAATATACCATCTGTTGTTCTCCTTCCCTTCATAAATCCCATCTGCTCTTTACCTATTTATACTTCTTCTCTCAGTCTAGCATCTATCATCCTTTCCAGTATCTTCAAAGTGTGAGACATCAATTTAATACCCCTATAATTACTACACTCTTGGGCATCGCCTTTCCCTTTAAAAATTGGAATCAATATACTCCCACGCCTCTCCTTTGGTATCTTTTCCTGCTCAAGGATCTTTATCATAAGATTGTACAGTATATCCACGCCTTCGCCTCCTAATGTTTTCCATTCCTCCACAGGAATCATGTCTGGTCCGGTTGCCTTCCCATTCTTCATCTTCTTCAATGCATTTAACATCTCTTGCCTAAAAACCTCATTACCATGCCAATGTTCACTTACCTATCCTCTATTATTAGTCTATTATTTTCTTCATTTAACAACTGTTTGAGATATTCTTTCCATCTCTTCACGTCGTCTTCCTCCTTTCTAAGTACTACACCATCTTGATCTTTTATTTGTTTGATATGTGTAATATCTTTGGTGCTCTTATTTCTAGCCTTTGATAGCTTGATCATTTTCTTTAATCCTTCCTTTGTCCCCAGATCATTATACACATCATCATATGACTTTGCTTTAGCTTGGGCTACCACCTTTTTCACCACCTTGTTTTTCTCTCTGAACCTCTCTTCTCTGCTGTTGACTGTGACTCTTTCCATCTTTTCTTTGCTTTGTGGGAGGTAGGTACAACATCCCCGTGCAAATAGCTAAAATTTGCGAATACTTAAATCCACTCTAAAAACACTTACAACTGCCTACTTTGATAGTGAAAACAAAACCACCCACTAAAAAAGGGATTTTGACGAAGGAAAAATCTATTTCTGGGCAACGACCTGTGTCGCCCTGTGAAATGGTTCCTTTGATACTATTTCTGAAGAATAAATATTGCTATTCATCCTAGAGAAAAAAGAAACAATATAATGCCAAGATAAATGGCTCGCTCACTTCTTATAGAAGTGTCGGTATAGTAAGGAGCGAGTGGAATCACTACCAGAGGTCCCTTGCCATTTAGCTTCTTCCTTCGACAAAACCCCGAACTACGGAGGAGCCGTGCTACAGCTCCCGGTCTACTACTACCGTGAGCGCCTCCGACGCCTGAGACGTCATTCCTGAAGATAGCCTCCAAGCTTGGGGTAAGCTGGGTGAGGATAATCTAACTACAGGGTGGGGTTTCACAGGGCGACACAGGTCGTTGCCCAGAAATAGATTTTTCCTTCGTCAAAATCCCTTTTCTGGGCTTGACCTGTGTCGGCCTGTGAAATAGTACCAGAGAATGCCAAACACCAAGCTTGAGGAACAGTACAGATAAATTAAGAAGGTAAAGTTAAACACTTGTAAGGTTAATAGTAATAATAATCAACTAAAATTACAGTCTTACCCTAAGGGAAGTATAAGCCCTAAAACACGGGTTATCACTTAAAATTAGTTAGCCTAACAACAAACAATAACAATACAGGTTAGGCAAAGACAAGATATAAGTTGATATATACAAAAGAATGGAACTGAATCGATTAGAAGATGAACAAAAGCAAACTCAGGTAACCAATACATGGAGGCGACTAAACTAAGTAAGGGTGCAATGGGGCAGGTAGAAGGGAAGGCTACAAGAAGTTATAGTAAAAAATTAAGAATCAGGAGAAACGTGTTTCCAGCTGCCACTGCTGGAAATTTGAGGGCTTCTAAGGGGTTTTAGGTAGTGCCGTTTGAAAACTGTCGGAGATTTCCAGCCTGTATACTTCTTAAGATCGTCAAAATTCATTGTGTTGGAAATAATTAATAGTGTGCCACCGCCCTAACATCGTGGGCCCGAGGGGAAAGGACTCTGGATTGGCCTGTTTAATGAAGTATAAAATTTGTTGCCTGATCCCTTTTAGGGATAAAGTACCACCTCCCTTCCTAATGAACAATGGGCCTGAAGATTTCAGAGTTGTTCTGCTTAGGTAGGCTCTTAATGAGTTGACAGGACAAAGGGAAATGTCTTGAGGTAGTGGTAGGATTTTCCACGAGGACCATCTGTCCTGTGGGTCTTCATTTTTGGCTAGAAAATGGCGATCTGGGGATAGAAGACTTCCCCTGAGGGGAGGAACTCAATGTGGCCTGGTTCCCTTGATAAAGCTGACAGTTCTGATATTCTAGCTCCGGAGGCTAAACTTAATAAGAATAGGGTTTTCCTCAGGAGGGATATATAATTGCAAGAGTCATTGTTAATGTCCGAGGCCCAGTTTGAGGACATCATTTAAGAACCAAGAGGACTGATTTAGGTCTCGTTGATGGTCTTAATCTAGCACCAAGCTTTTGGTATGGACGTTAAAGTACGAATCCGTAAGGTCTATGCTAAAACCAAATTGGAAAGATCTTTTTAAGAGCTGATTTGGTCGTAGTGATAGTGCTTGCTGCTAAGCCTTTCTCAAACAATGATCTGAAGAAAGTTATGGCTAGGTTCGTTGTCATGACTTGAGAATTTGACAACTTAAGGAACTCTGCTAGTTTCTTGACAGATGAATCATATTGTCGGAGAGTAGATTCTCTTTTTATCTGATTCCAAGAATGAGATATTCTGGGGATCAATTTCTGCATTCCTCATGGCTGCGAATTTCAGAAAATCCATAAAGTTAGGGTTTTCTGAATTCTTGAGGAAGCGGACAGTCTGAGTTTGCACTAACTGGGTTAGTTTGGGGTTGGGAATCCGTAGTGGTCGGAGTCTCAACTCTAGGAGTAGAGGGAACCAATTGCTCTTGGGCCAGTTGGGAGCTACTAAAGAGCTACTTGGCCTTTGAATGTCCTGAGTTTTGTCTAAAACTTTCATGAGAAGGTTCAACCGGAGGGAAGAGGTAAATATTCTTCCATTCGTCCAATCGAGGCTCATTGCATCCGTAGCGTATGCTAGAGGATCGAGGTTGGGTGCCACGTAACAAGGGAGTTTGTGGTTTGACTCCGTGGCGAAGAGGTCTACTTGGAGTCCGGGGACTTGTAGACTGATCCAATTGAATGAACTCCTGTCCAGTGTCCACTCCGATTCCAACGGAGCGGAGCGTGATAGAGCGTCTGCTACTACGTTCTTGACTCCTGCCAGGTGAGTGGCTGACAGGTGCCATTTGTTTTTGCATGCCAGAGAAAAGATGGCTATCATGACATGGTTCAAGTGGCTTGACTTGGATCCGCCCCTGTTGATGCAGTGTACTACTACTGCACTGTCCAGAACTAATTGAAATGAGAGTTTCTTGGGCGGACGGAGTCGTTTCAGTGTGAGGAATACTGCCATGGCCTCCAGTACATTGATATGTAGCTGCGGAATGTTAACGACCAAGTTCCTTGAACTTTTTCGTACTGGGAGTATCCTCCCCACCCTGTTAGTGAGGCGTCTGTGTGGATCACTAATGATGGATGGGGAAACTGTAGAGGAATTGCTTTTTGAAAGGTTCTTTGTCTCCGTCCAGGGGCGGAGACGTTTCCGTAAGATTGCTGGGATAAAGGCTAGTTTTGGTCCCGTGATCTGCAATTCGCTCTTGAGCGCCATACTCTGTTTATATCTTTGAGTTTGGCTCTGAGCAGAACGTCTGTGACTGATGCAAACTGGAGTGAGCCAGGATCCTCTCCTGGCACCTCCTGGATGTTTGTTGTCGTTTGAGAAATTGTTTTGTAGCTCTTGCAATTTCTTTCCTTTTCACACGACGGAATTGAAGAAGTGTGCGATTGTAAGTCCCACTGAAGGCCTAACCACTGGAATCGAGATTCCGGTGTTAGTCTGGACTTGGTTTTGTTTATTTGAAAACCCTCCAAATGTTCCAGGAATTTGATCACTCTGACCGTTGCTTCTTTGCATTCTTTGGGGTTCTTTGCCCAAATAAGCCAATCGTCCAGATAAGCCACTAACATTATTCCCTGTTTCCTTAGCTCTGCCTACTGCTTCCGCCAATTTGGTTGAAGATCCTGGGGGCTATGTTGAGCCCGAATGGCATTACCTTGAAGGGGTAGGATCTGTTGCCTAGTTTGAAGCCTAGGAATGGACGGAAGTGTCCTGGCTATGGGAACATGATAGTAGGCATCTGTAAGATCTATAGAGGTTGGTGACGGCCCCAGCACGGGGAAGTAAGGTCCGTACCTGCGAAACCGGTCAGCATCCTGAACTTGTCGCAATGAATGAATAAGTTCAGATGGGACAAGTCTAAGATGATTCTTCTTTGGTTTACCGAGGTCTTTCTTTGGCACGCTGACAATCGTCCTTGAAATTTTAAATTGTTGACTCTTGAGACGATTCCTTTGAGAAGGAGGTCTTCGGTATAACTCTACCAATTCCGTTGTTGGTGCTTGATAGAATCTGTTGGTTGGAGGAGGGCCCTCTAGCCAACTCCAACCTAGTCCCTTTGTTACTATACTTTGAGCCCAAGGGCTGAACCCCCACCGCTGGCGGAAGAGGTACAGCCTCCCTCCTACCTTGGGATTCTCACTGCTGGTTTGCCGAGGGGCGGCCACCTCTTGCTCCTCGGAAACCTCTTCCCCTGTTAGCAGCCCTGCCGGATCCTCTGAATCGAGAGGCACCTCTTGCTCTACTGCCTCTCGCAAACCTATTGAAAGCCTGAAAGTTCTGGCTTTCATAGTTGGAATTGTAGGCTGGCGAGACAGCAAAGGAAGTGGATGGGTTGAGATTGCTGGGACTGAGGGGTCAGAACAAGGTATTGTTGTTGACCCTTCGACGATGGTTGCCCTTGTGATGCTGGGACTGCCTGAACCAACGTTTGTTGAGAAGGCTGGAAGGGAGAGAACTTCCTTGGTTTCTTCTTGTTCCTTGGGTTAGGACCAGAAGATTCCTGCCTCCGCTTTGCTACCAGTCCCCACCTGACTTTGAGGCACTGGTTGACCTTAGAAGCCTCATGAAGGACTTCTGCTACTACTGGTGCTGGAAAGAGGTCCGTTCCCCAAATTGAGGAAGCAATCAGTTTATTCGGTTCATGGCGGATAGTAGCTTCCGCCAGAACGTGCTTCCTACATTTCTCCTGGCTATGAGGAAGTCGTAAAGGTCACACTGCATGGTGTGCAGCAGACCTTTAGCCAAAACTTTAAATAACGCTCTTGTTGGTATACAAGAGCCGTCATCTCCGCCATAGTCATGGAGGAAAGGGATCTCGCGAGCCTAGTCCGGGCGTCGTACTCCATCTGGATGAGAGAGTCCGACACACCTGGGGAGTCTCTCACTAAAGAGAGAGGTGGCACAGTCCGCCTTTAGTTTTCCTACTGAGAAAGTAGGAACTGCCCCTTCGAGTACGTCTCGGAGCCTGGGACTAAGAGAGAGGTGGGTTCCGTCTCTCGTAGTTGAGGCAGGGGCTCGTCTTTCAGGGCGGCCTGAAAGGTTGCTTCCACTACCTTAAGGGTCAGTGGTAGCGGAGTCCCTTTCCACCGAGTAAAAATGGTGAAAGGAATACCTAAAGGCTGTGATGCGGGTGTTTTTCACACCCCCATTTCTTCCAGACTTCTCATTAGAGTCTGCTGTGCCTGTTCCCTCGGAAGGATCACTGTTTTCCTTGGGAACCTTGTCCTCTCTCATCATCGCTGCTTCCGTTAGTCGGACGTAGCCAATGAATGGTGGTTGAAGGTCTCTGGGGTGGAACTCGAAGTCCACGCTTCGAGTTCCTATGCCTTCGATTGTCAACATTCCGTTGACAACGGGGCATACGAAGCGATCCTCCAAGGGTTGGCCGCCTTGAATTCCGCAGTTGGCTGGAATCTGGCATTGGAAGAGGAGAAGGTGGCACAGATAGAGGGGAACCTGCCGCATCGAGGTTTGGATCCAGCGATGGCATTCTCCTGAGCGGCCAGCCGTTCCGCCAGCGATTGGATCGACTGGCCGGAAGACTTAACAGAACTGAGAGCTGGGGAGAGCACCGAGCCGACCTTGTTGTCAAACCAAGGCCCCTACGATCACTCCCACCTGCTCCAGAATGTTAGCCGAAAAGGATTCGGGATCAAAAAGAGGGACTTGAGCCCGATCCTTACGTGATCTATGTTTGGGGGACCTCGACGCAGAGGAAGAGGCCCTCCCACCCTTGACCTAACTGATCCGGGGTGGTGAGCCGGAGTTATGTGTCCTGTCAGGATGACCGATTTCTTGGGGAGAGACTTTTTAAGTTTCTCCTCGGTCATCTTACGCCTTGGGGATCACTGAAGTAGCCTTAGGACGGACAGACCGCTGCTCTTCAGTGAAGCCCCGAAAGAAGTGGAAGTAGAAGGATCAGTAAGAAGGTGATGGAGAAAGGGAATTCAGGAAAGGGCCCTGAGAACCCCACAGGGCTGCCCCTACTACACCCTTACCCTCCTGTACCCATGGAGTCAATAGCCATGGGTTCAACGTCGAGGTTCATTGCCGCAACGTCTTCTGCAACGTCCTCTGGGAAATCCCCCTCCTGTAGGGAGATCATGACTTGAAGGTCGGCCAGCAAAGGGGCGGCCGCTATCGGGTCCACTGATCTTTCTTGGCTCCTGGGAATATTAGGTCCGCCATATCCTGGGTAAGAATGTAGGGGCGGCCCTTAGAAATTCCGGCCAAAACCCCCTACCCAAGCTTTGAGAGTCGACAAAGCTTTCTTCTTTTCTTCATCAGAACCCTGTAAAAAAGGTCTAGCAGTTAGGGAGAGGATAGGGGAGGAATGTCTGTTGTGTTGAGATTATATGAATATGTGTCTCATATGAAAGGTATAATATAACAAGTATTTCCAGTGACGAATGAATGAAGAAAGTGCTAAGAAACTACTACTAGTGAGGCATCTCTAGGCAGCAAAGTAGCAGGTTTGGCAAGCTTCATGATGCCAAACGATAAAATCCTCCACTTTCACTGCACATCCTGCATGAGAACGGCATACTATATGGCCGCACAGGTCTTGGAGGATGGCACTGCGCCCAATCTCCTGGCACAACATCTGTAAGTCAAAGGATACATGAGTACCAATGACAACCTCCGGTGGAATAATATGCAAACTATCCGTGGGTGCCGGAGTAGGACCGACGGATAGAGATCTACGTATGAATATAGGTAGAAAAAAGTTACGAGGGGGGAAGAAAGTCTCTGCCTCCGCCTAAGCTCACTTGTCATATGACTAAAAATAGACTCCGTAGGGCCCGGAGTTCTCCGTATGGCCCGGAGTTAATTAATATTGAGTGAGCAATGTCAAACTTCTAACGAAGCAAGAAATAGTACGAGAGCGGAAATAAAAAAACCCCCGGAGTAACGCAAAAGATTCTAAACATTAAATAACACCAAACAAATAAAACAAATAAAAACCCCTTATATCAGTAAGTGCTCGTGTGAACTATCCTAAGTGGATAGGAAACCCAGTGGTTCCCTCCACCCCTCCCCCCCCTCTATGTTCGGTAGCGCGGAGGATAGACCTGCCGGACTGAACTGAGGGGGAAAGAGTAGGGAAGAATGTGGGGTAGGGGAGCCCTCCCCCTGAGCGGCCAGTTAAGGACGGAGAAGAAGGGGGGAGGAGGTCCCGAGCCCCCGAGGCACGTGACGAGTGAGAGTACCAGTAGGGGAGGGGAGATCCCCACCAGTCCCGTGAGTCACCCCCTCTCATGCAGACTCGGCACGCTAGCTGTGAGAAACGAGTCATCACCCATCGACGTGGATGGCAATGTATGGAGGGGGGGGAATGGGGGGACGGGAGGGGGACCCCGTAACCGGGTGGCTCACCGTGATAAACCGGTGGTCTTCCCAGCCAGGTGAAAGATACGAGGTGGGGAGAACCGTCGGAACAACATCAATATCACTGATATAAATAGGATTATTTATAATAATCAATCAAATAAAATTAAAGCGATATCTTAAAGCTAGACTAACACGGGGAACACGAAGCTAAGCAAACAGAAAAATAGGGTAATCGCCGATCCGAAGAAAGGGGTATGTTAGCCTAATTTAACCTCTAGTTCAAGAAACGGGGGGGCAGGCTAATCACCAATCGACAATTGGGGTATGAAAGCCTAACTTAACGGTAAAATAAATTATAACAGGGAAGCTAATCGCCATACCGAAGCATGGTGTATGTTAGCCAACCTAGTACCTATAATATTATTAAAGGTAATCAGGAACTAGAGAAGGAAAGAGAGAACATCAGAATAATTAAGATGATATGACTCTCAATCGTGACTGATAAAACTCCTAACAATGTAAGGCGTAGCTAGACTAAGGTCCGAAACGTGCGGTCGGAGCGTGCCCCGTGGAGGCCTAACTAAAAAACTAACTGCATAAAGATATAGAGACTATGTATAAGTAACCATATCTACAGTACTGAGTAAAAAGGGAAATCTCTAACGGTATGGAAGACCGAAAGAGATAAACCCGTACCGCCATGCGGTCGAGGGGCATACCGGCCGATAGGCTCCGAATATGTATAAAACACGAAGATCATCATAAAATGAGATCAGTAACCCCAAACAGTACTTAACTTAGAAGCAGAAGTTGAAGACATCTTGAAAATAAATCCAAATAAATCCAAATAGAGCGAAACACAGCACCGAAAAAATTTTAACGTTTGGTGTAACGCGCGCTATCGAAGGAATGACGTCTCAGGCGCTCACGGTAGTAGTAGACCGGGAGCTGTAGCACGGCTCCTCCGTAGTTCGGGGTTTTGTCGAAGGAAGAAGCTAAATGGCAAGGGACCTCTGGTAGTGATTCCACTCGCTCCTTACTATACCGACACTTCTATAAGAAGTGAGCGAGCCATTTATCTTGGCATTATATCGTTTCTTTTTTCTCTAGGATGAATAGCAATATTTATTCTTCAGAAATAGTATCAAAGGAACCATTTCACAGGCAGACACAGGTCAAGCCCAGAAATGCTTATACATACCCGCATTCTTTAATAGTTTTATCACAGAAAGCGCACTTAGTCATGACAATGATATGAAAATACAGTAATTTCTGAATATTTCTCAGAAAAATACAGTGAATAGGCGAATTTTCCACAAACAATGGGTATACTATAAGGTCCATAGAAAAATCCATGAATAGGTGAATCTGTGAATTATGAGTCCACAAATAGCGGGGTTTGACTGTATACTTTAAAGTATCATCATCATATCAAAAATATCTTAAACTATTATCCTCTTGCCTTATAATCTTTGAAAAGATATTTATATAATTTCAGATTCATCTTAAACATTTTACTCTTAAAAACATGCTACATGCTACTGTACGTATACGAGAGAGAGAGAGAGAAGAGAGAGAGAGAGAGAGAGAGAGAGAGAGAGAGAGAGAGAGAGAGAGAGAGAGAGAGGAATGATGATACAAGAACTTTTTAATAACTTTATGGGAGATGTGCTTGTATGATAAATAAATTATTTACTTAATAATATGTATGAATTTTCAAGTAAAAATAATAATAATAATAATATATAATATACTGTAAACATTGACACATTTCTATGGTAAACAATGTGTAATTGTAAAGAAACAAATTCCATTCCCAATCATCTCCAAAACCTGCGAAGGAAGGGGGTAAGGGTGAAACTGTCAAATATGTCAAATATCTCCACAGGTTTACCCTCGCTCCCTGCTTCACAGCTTTCAGAGAAGATTGGGAGTGAGGTTTGTTTCATTAAAACTTAATTTCATATCGCTTACCATAGAAATGCATAAATGTTTTAATTATAGCATATAATTATATTTATTATTATTTGAAAATTAGTACTTATTATTAGAAGACAAATATGACAATTTGTCGAAAATTGCATTTTTCCTAACTATACAAACCTGAGGTCCTTTAACAATAGGAAGGTAACTAGCGGCAGCTGGGACGGTCGTAAGCTTCGAACAAGGGGAGAACGGTAGTTAACTGCTTGTCCGATCGTGCGCGCGCCCGCGCGCCCGATAAGTGAAGAATCACTTTTGCTTTAGGCCCATGCAAAAAGTTGCAGAGTGAGGGGTGGCATGAGGTGGGACTATATGTAAAGGACCTCAGGTTTGTATAGTTAGGAAAAAATGCAATTTTCGACAAATTGTCATTTGTTCCGATACGTAATACAAACCCTCAGTCCTTTAACAATAGGAAGACTCACTTCTTGGTGGGAGGAATCAGAGTCTTTTTGGTGAACAGACTGGTGTTCGTCCAACCCTGGAGTGCCTCCCTGGTCGTAAGAGCAAGGGAGGGATCCAAACCTCTGTCCGATTGATCGGGGTGTGCACCGCAGGATCAATGGTCAGACCTCTGGGCCAAGTACTAAGAGAGAGGCAAGCGTATCTCTTCGTACATGCAAGCAAGAACTTGTTCCTGTTTGCAAGAGACAATCATAAAATGATGGGTTTGTCTCAAATTGGCATCCACTTCCTCCCCCTTGTTGGAGGAAGTGGTGGATATTTACTCCTATCCCTACTGAAAGGGATAGGATGGTGCTCTATTGAGTAGCTCACCTGCATCTCGTCCTTACCAGCAGGGGTGACGACCGTGTCCTCTACCCAAGGGTAGAGGGAAGAAAAAGATGGGAAGAGGAGCCAGTCACACTCTCATTCCTCATCCATTCTTACGGTCACACCAGGACTCGATGCTGTTCAGCCTGCGAGGGTCTGGGTTAACTACACAACGTGTTGAGCAACCACCACGGTTCCCAAGGAAAAAGATCCAAGGAACTGTGGGCAATATCCCGAAGGTAGGAGGAGGTGCATGCGGTCCGGTTGGACCAGGCGCTTGCCTTCATTACCTGCGCCACGGAGAAGTTCTTGCGGAACGCGAGAGAATGATGAAGAGGCGTCCACACTCATCCTGGGTGTCGAGTTTCTTCAGACAGCTCCGTCGCACCTTCACAGGACAAAGCAGCATAGCCTTCGTATCGGAGGCGGTGAAGTCCATTAGGGAGGTATTGTGAAGGACTCGAACCAATCGTCAGTTACCGAAGGGTTCTGAGTCTTCGCTACGAAGATCGGTACGAAATCGAGCGTCACAAATCCCCATCCCTTTGTGCTTGACTTCTCAAGAGAAGTCATGCAGTTACCCAAGACGAAAAGAAGGGAATAGTTGTATGATCTATCCCTCTTCTCGACTTTGGTTATGTACAGTACTCATACTGACAAGCTATTAAGACGAAGTAATGATTGCTCTGGAACAACCGAACTAAGTCCACAGCATAGTTCGTAACTGACTCAGGCGCTCTGACAGCTGCCGACTGACTGTTTCGGAATCGGCAAGTTGTCCAAGCATCCGGGTAAGTCACGTGACCTTCGCCCTTTAAAGAGTTATGCTGAGAGACCAAACAAATAATATATTTGTTAGTCACCGATGCCGGACGGCGCGGTGATGATTCTTAATAAGCATAAGCTCAAAAGGCGAAAGTCAATTGCCTTCAAAAGACCGAGGTCCCTGATGGCAAGAAAATCTCATAGACGTTGAATCTCAGCTTAAGGAGAAACAACACTATGTGACGTTGAAGACGAAGGTAGGCAATGAATGCAACCTACGTCTTCCAGCTGAATCGAGAGAAGGAATCTCAAGATTCTAAACCTGTGCTTACAAATGACTGAAAACGCTAACCGCCATTTCATTGCTGTCCGGTGTGCAATGAAAGCGGGGCGTTCTTCAGTAATGAAACACAGGGGAGAGCCCCCTGAAGAACTGCTTCTCATGGGCTAAACGTTTGGAAGTAGAGCTGGCAGGTGTGGGAGTAGGCGATGGCTTTCAATACATCTGCTAATCCGGGGTGAACAATGAACAATTGCACACCTCCGAATACAAGATATTTTGAGGACAAAACTCAGATCCGCAAAAATCATTCGCATTATCGAGATACGATGCAGCAAGAGACTATTACAGAATTCTGTTACCGTGCGGTAAACAGAAAGATGAGTCGAATAGATATCTCTGTTTAAAATTCTCGCAATACGAAGACGATAAATACTAGCGTCACAGCAGTAGATGGTCATTCATGTATGCGAGAATCCCCGTTAATCAGAGACTTAAGTCCGTGATTGTTGGGCAGAGATACGGTTGGTATTCAATCAAAGCAGGTGAGAAAGACATAACCAACCGTCCATCTCAAAGCGGCACTGGTACTGAAATGCCTCGGGCAATTCAATACGCAGTAGCTGTCGCTGACATCGTCATCCTGAGTTGCCAAGTAATCCTTCCACGAAGGAATGCGTTCGGCTAGAACCACCGAGCATAAAAAGATATGCTCGAGCAATTATATTTATGCGAAAACGAATTTCGGTAAATATAAAAGCTTAAATGGTGTTGTTGTGACAACACCATAAGTATATAAAAATTGAAACTGGAAAACTCCTGGGAGGTTGCAGGCAACCCGAGTTTGCAGTTCAATTAGAATACTTTTCGTCTAAGTCGCAATCCGTAGAATAACCAGGATATGCGCCTACCCCTCGGACCATTCAACTGCTTAACAGAATCATGTCGCGAGGTTAATATACGTAGTATATTTGTAGGATTCTGAACAACGATCTCCATCCTAAATTCTTTCCTTCAAGAAAACAAATAAGGATTGGAGATCGACCACCTTCGGTCTCTATCAAAGAGAGTGAAGAAGTCTACCTCGAAGGAAAGCTTCAATGGTGAACAGAATACTAAGACAATAGTTCAAGCCAAACTGGATATTCCCGTCCGTTCTTCTCTATTCCAGGTTGGTCGCCTATTGTGAGATAGTCTTCTTTCAGCAGCAGTCTTCTTCCTAATGCCAGAAATTCCAGGAATTCGAGCATAGGCGAGGTTCCCGATTATCGTGTAACATATCAGGGATTCTCGTCTCGCTCACTTTGGACCGTGGTCTCGCCTAAGTGTTTGGAGATCGTAAGAAACTCTAACACTCTGAATGCGCTAGAAATTCCGTAGAATTCTAAGCAGTCTGCGAAACCCCCACCGAATTCGTCAAACGATATCGGCTGGTGGTCCTCTCGATTCCCGTAGAAATCGAGAATGGGGCAGGATCCCTCCTCAACGACCGGGGCTTACGTCAGGTAGGACCCGAAGGTCCCCGGTAGCGCAGTCCCCAACGTGGAATCCTACAGAGAAATCTCTGTAGGATCCCTCCCCTTTCCCTCGTAGCCGTAAGGAGAGAGGGAATGGGGGAGGAATTGGATACTCGCTCGCCTTCCCAGTGGAACTAGCAGTTGGAGAAGAGTAGGAGCAGCCATCGCCTTGCGGCGATGGCCTCTCAGAGTCTGGGAAAACGTTTTCCCCGAGGAGGGTTACGAACTCTCACTGTAGGTAAGGGTCTGCCGCCACTGTGAACGTCGTCTGGGTGGGGCTGATCGACACCTGACAGGAGAGAGCCGATACCGTCCTCCGACTCATTCCAGTCCTCGTCGAGGTCGAAACCTCTCAGGAGGACCGAAGGAGTATTTAAATACGGTGTCCGAAGACACGTAGAAACGCCGCTGTCGCAGTAGAGGAGGTGGAAGTAGCTTGATCGACGGGCCAGAACTGAGAGAGCCTTCTTGTCCGGAGACGAGAGACTCTGGTTCAAGACAGAATCGGCAAGCTCCGATCGCGGCAAACCCACCGTCGGTTTGGGTTCCCTCTCGGGCCCCAAAACGACTCGAGCAGAGACATGGGCTCTGCTGGTGAGAGCGGCGATCCTTCCCCCAGGTCGTTGTGCTGACGAATCAGTGCAATAACCTGGGCAAAGTTACTCTGAATCTCGGAAGTTACAGCGTCTTGAGGAGTAGGACCGTCCAGTCCCTCCAACAAGAGCAGCTCCCAAGACCCTCCTCCTTCAGAAGAAGGACCAGCAACAGATCCCTGACGGTTGCCTCCAATCACTTGCGCGTACGTCCTGGCTGGTTCTAAGACAATACCTGGCACGTGCGGCGTCGTGACGGGATCGTGAGCGGCGCATCTCTCACGATCACTCCTATATACCTCGCTCTTCCCGGCGTATGCCGAGGAAGTTGAAGGTATTGGAGAGACAGAACTGACGCTACCCCCTCCCTCCTGACGGTCGCCACCAATCACTTGCGCGTACGTCCTGGCTGGTCCTAAGACCATACGTGGCACGTGCGGCGTCGTGACGGGATCGTGAGCGGCGCACCTCTCACGATCACTCCTAGCTACCTCGCTCTTCCTGGTGTAGCCCGAGGAAGTTGAAGGTAGTGGAGAGACAGATCTGACGCTCCCCCCCCCCCCCCCCCCCCCCCGCTCGCTGGCAGGACCAGCGTACGTGGGGGCTGCAGCCGCTCACCAAACCTGCGGTGGGGATCGATCTGCAGGCCTGGCCGTGCCGCTCACCTGTGGCGAGCGGCTCGACTGAGCACGTCGACCCCGGTCCCGTGCGTCAGACGAGCTGCTGCTGGCCACCGTCTCCGTCCGGTCCCTGTGGGAGCGGCGGTCAGGTGATCTGCAGAGCTCGCTTTCGCGGTGAGACCCAGGTGAGCGTCCTCGCGGCACGGTCAAACCGCTTTGGTACCAGCCGAGGCTGGTTACCGTCGGTCGAGGGGACCTGGGGGACCTCTTCCCAGCCTCATCAACCCGTGGCCGGTCAGAGACCGTCACGTCCACCGACCCGTACCGGCTGGTCGCTACGAGAGCAGCCGCTGGCCTGGCGAGAGTCACCTGAGCGGCTCTCGACAGTCTTCTGCTCCGTGCCTCGGTCATGACGCTGAGCGAACTCAGGCATCTTAACTTTGGCTGCACGGTCACCCGAAGGAGACCGTACACTCGGAACTTCTTGCGGACGAGAAACCGAGCCGGTACCTGGCTTAGCAGCAGAGCTGCCAAGACCAGGCGAGGGTGTACCAGCGGTAGCCAGCACACCCTTGGTCCCCGTCTTCTTCTTCTTCTCAGAAGGGGAGACAGGCCCCGTTCCCGAAGGCAACAGGAGGACCAGCAGAAGAACCCCCCCCGTCACACCGGAGTGTGACGAGCCCTTCGAAGTTCCCGAAGGAGTCTTCTTAGGGGGAAAACCCGGTTACCAGCTGGTCGCTGCGAGAGCGGCCGCTGGCCTGGCGAGAGTCACCTGAGCGGTTCTCGCCAGCCTTCTGCTCCGTGCCGTGGTCTTGGCGCCGAGCGAACTCTGGCGCCGAAACTTTGGCTGCACGGTCTCCCGAGGGAGAGCGTACACTCGGGATCTCCCGCGAACGAGAGACCGAGCCGGAACCTGGCGTAGCGGCATCGCCGCTAGCACCAGGCGAGGAAGTACCAGAGCTAACCGATACTCTGCGGTCCCCGTCTATCTCTTCCTTACGGAAGGGGAGACGGGCCCCGCTCCCGAAGGAGCAGGAGGACCAGCAGAAGGACCCCCGTCCCACCGAGGTGGGACGGGCCCTTAGAAGTTCCCGAAGGAGACTTCTTAGGGGGGGGAGGCAGCCTTCTTCTTCTTCGGCTTATGGGCCTTAGAAGTCGAAGGGGAAGAGGCAGCAGCAGACGAAGACGAAGATGACACCTTCCTCTTCTTAGTCAGCTCACGCAGGACAGTCGTCAGGTCCTCCATCCAGGCCGGAGTCGGGCCTATTGCCGAAGCAACACGGCCCGACTGCACCTGTCCGGAAGGACCTGGGACTGGGGAAGGGAAACACACCATGGGCAGGACCAGCATGGACAGGCGCAGGAACCAGGAGCGACAGGAACAGCAACCAGCTCAGGAGCGGCAGGAACAGCCAAGCCAGTAGCGGGAACCACATCAGCGACAGGTACGGCAGGCCCAGCCATCGCCTCGTAGAATCATCGGCAGCCAGCGTGGTACTGGCGGCGGCGGCATACCCCTCCTTGGTACGGCGGCGACCGGCCCTAGAAGCGGCAGACGGCGTCACCGACACAGCATGGGGAGTGTAGACCAGCGGGGGGAAGCAGCATAAGCGGCCGTGAAGGTTGTAGTGGAGACCGCTCCAAGGTCACCGCCCCAGACCTCGCTAGACACTGCAGCAGATCGTGGATGCTAGGCACGTCCTGCAGCCGCAGTGGCCCATACCTGTCCAAGGTCGTCTCCCACGGATGTAGCACCTGCGGTAGCACAGACAGATTAGTAAGATGGGTTCCCTCACGCACGGGGGGGAGACATGCCCCACCCCGAACGGAAGGAAGACCCCAATACAAAATACGAGGAAGCTGAGCGGGGGGGCAGGAAAGAAGACTAAGAATCGGATACCAAGGGAGTCGCGGGGAGAGCTTTCCGACGACTTCCTGGCAGACCTTCGCTTCCCCCTAACCCCCGCACAGCAGTGAAAAGTAATATGAAAATGAAACAGAATACTGCCCTTGCGATTCACTTCATAGAACTTAAAGGGGGAAAGATCAATTCCCGGGTAAGAGCGGAAACTTGATCCATAATAATATGATGCTATCATAAATATATATGAAAATGAACAATACTGCACTTGCGATTTTCACTTTCACAGCAATAAATCGTAAGGATTAATTCCCGGGTAAGAGCGGAAATTGATCCAAAATTAACTTTGATGCAATTAATAAATGAAAATGAAAAGAAAACTGCATTGCGAATCCACTTTCATTGCATTCTATTCATACAAAATAAGAGGCTCGTGCCGAGCGCAATCAAGCTCTCGGCAACGAACGCACAGGGCAAAAATATAATGAAAAAGAGAACTTACATCTTTCAAATACACACTTTCGCCCAAAATACATGCGCCCTCGGCACAGACACACAATTCAATTCAATTTCATGAAAAGAGCGGAAATCGCCGCCTCTAAGGCGATAGCTCCATGTTGATTCATAATTAAGTAATGAAAATGAAAACAGTGTACTTACAGTTTCATTTTCAAGATCAAACAAACCATTAGTAGAAAGCACAATATAAACAAAGCATACAACGATGAAACGGGCAGAGAGCGATGACGAACACGTCCTTCACACCCGCGGCCGAAAGCAAAAGTGATTCTTCACCTCGCGCGCACGATCGGACAAGCAGTTAACTACCGTTCTCCCCTTGTTCGAAGCTTACGACCGTCCCAGCTGCCGCTAGTTACCTTCCTATTGTTAAAGGACCGAGGGTTTGTATTACGTATCGGAACAAAATTTATTTATCATACAAACATGGTTAGTCCTCACCTTCTCCCATGCATTTATTTAAAAATTTTTTCTCTCTCTCTCTCAGTATATAGGTTTAATGAAAATATACAGTAATTAGTGAATACACAATGTTGGTCTACAAAAAAAAAAGAATCTGTGATAATTTTATAAATAAGGCCCAAAGACAAATCCTCAAATTAGTGAAATTTCCCCCGCAGGCAAGTGAATGATGTGTTACACAAAAATCTGCACCAAAATGAAATGCAGAAATGTGAAGTGTGTAAAAATTGGTGGGGGTTATTGTATTGGCCTACAGTTGTAACAAGGAACATTTACAACAATCCTTGAAACATGACACAATATTAATTTAAGCTCATCTGGTACAACTACTTTTCTTACTGTACTAGAGGGAAACCATGGCATCACTCAAGGTTTATGAAGAATGATTATGCAGCCACCATCCAGCAAATTTAACTTAGTTTTGCATAAAAGCTTAAGGTGGACGAATATGGCCACCTCACACGTGAGACAGGAGATATCTAGAAGCAAGAGGTCTTGACCATTCTATTGCATCAATAGCTAAAACTTCTGTTACAATCTTGTCTATCTTTAACCCTCCACATATGTATTGTTTCCTGCTCTCCGTCTCAGTTCTGGGATATCCAAGTAAAAATCATGTTTCCTGTTGATAACCAAAAATAAGTAAATACTACACTAACTGGTATGGTCTAAATAGCATAAGCCATAGTAAATAGCACCAACAGGAATGCTCTAAATAGCATAAACCATACAGTAAACAGTCTAAAAATACATGGTTCATGTCCTTACTTCGTATCAATCACAAACAACATTGCAAAGGACAGGTCACAAGGATAATTACAGCATCATAACCTTATTTGCTCTGACCTGACCTATGAAACATGGTCCATAACCCCACATAATCTGTCCTAGAATCAGAGTTGGGATATAAAATTCCAGTCATAGGTCAAGTGCTGGTATCTACGAGGTCATTTAGTACTGAAAGGAAAATTAAGAATAGAGGTTTCAAAAATGTAGGCTAACAGAAGGGAAACCTCTTCAGGTGCACTGACAGGACTAGCCTAGTAGTAACTACTTCCCTACAGGAAACCTGAGCTAGAGACCCACAAGTCATATAAGTAAAAATACTGGGATGCTGCTTTCAAAATTTTTACTTACAACTCGAAATATTTAGAAGATTACTGCCATCTTGATGTTTGCGGAGTCGCTTGTGTCAATAAACTTCCCATTTCCTGTGCTAAATCTGCACACCACATGTGCCCATAGATGCTGGGGCACTTTCATCGCAACAGTCGTACACCTGAACTCTTACCAGCACTCATTTGTACTTATTCAAGGGGACTACGGCATTCTTTGTGGTGTTTTGCTCTCTTCAATTGTTTATCAGTGTTGTCAATTGGTATGTGTTTACCCTCCAAACTGGGTATAAGACTTACACAAAACCGGGGAAATAAGTGAAATTAGCTTATCTATTTGTAGTATATATACATATTACGGCAATTTTATCATTACTGCATTACTATGACAACTAGAATTCATGGAAACAGTTTGTAAATGCATCGGCGTATGTGTGATACTCCACTAGATTAGCAACGATGAGTAATTTTTCCTCGCTTCGTCTGCTCGTAAGTATACACCCGAAATATTTGTAATTTTTCGTGGTTAATTTGGTTGCAAAAAAAAGGGATAATAGACATGAATTAAATAAACATTTTGAAGTAAAGTTAAACTAAATAATGAGTAAAGTAAACAATTAAGGGAATAAAGCTTTGCACCTCATATTCAGTGTTGTCATTTGCTGCTCGTAACTGTGTTTGTGGAGTAAGTACTTAGGAACCAGGAACAGTAACGTGGTTCAAGTGCAATGTGGAGTGAATCAAGACCAATATGTGTATAATTACAATCAAATAAACACTGTGGAGTTTCAGTAAGGATAAAACCACCAATTACAAGGTAAAACTGAATTCAGTTTAAACCATGACCCCAGGAATAAAAAGTTTCATACTTTCATTAATATAGGCAACAAAGTGTTGTTTCATTGTATATGCGCTAACACTGTTCAGATGAGTGCTGGGAAGGATGGTGGATTGTCCGTGGTTAGACCGGCCAGCCTGACGATAGCCGCCATATTGGATTTCAAAACTGGAGGAAGACCTCCTTATCCTATCGCGCTCCAATTTTCGCACATAGGATTCATAAGCCTTCCAACCTGAATCAGACAGACATTCACACTCCTTACAACGATCATCTATTACACACACATGGTCTCTACAATTCGTGCATACTGTGTGTGGGTTCGGTAGCCTCACCTTACAACCTTCCATACAACATACTCTGGTGCTAGTTGAACTAGTCCCAGACATATTATTTAAAGAAAAAACCAAACCAAATTCAAAATCCAATCCACTATCAGCGTATGCCTAGTCACGATCCATGTTCAATAACCAAAAGACAAACGGAATACTTAAGTAACAAAGAAGTTTCGAAATCCTAGACGGAGGTACTGAAAACATGAAAACAGTTGTTATCAGCACCGGCGACAGAAAAAATCTGGATAGAAAATGGGAATGGTTCCTGACTCCCGCCTCCCAGCGGCGGGAATGGGTACTAACCACCTGGCCGACCACTGCGTGTGCCGGGAGTTTTGAAATTTCTGTCGGACTTCGGAGAAATACAGCTATATATATATATCTGCTGGGTAAGTTTCATGAACAAAAAGTACTTTAACATGTCCTGACACCGGAGATGGGCACCAGTCATGAGTCATCAGTGGTGGGATCAACACCTCAAGACCTCTACTCTCCTTTAGAAGTAAGCAAAAGTACTTTTTCGGAGGGTGGATCAACAAGCAGGCAAGACTGGTTCAGCTAGTCCACTCGGTTGTTTCCCCTACGTAATAAATTTATGCAATTCACAACCTTATTCTGGTGTTTAACTAATTATTTAAATGTTATCTAGTGCATTCTTCTTCTTCTTCCCGAACAATCACCAGGTTTATCCCTGTCACAAGCATATGCACAATCATGGGTACAAGTGGTGCGCGGATTTATCAAAGGAAATGGGAAGTTTGTTTTCGCAAGTGACTCTGCAAACATGAGATGGCATCAATCTTCTATATTAGGTGTTTTAAGTAAAAACTTTGAAAGCTTATGGAGTAGAGTAGAATATAGAATTTAGGCCAAAGGCCAAGCACTGGGAGCTATGAGGTCATTCAGCGCTGAAACAGAAATTGACGGTAAAAGGTCTGAAAGGTGTAACAGGAGGAAAACCTCTCAGTTGCACTATGAATCAATTGTTAGGAGAAAGTAAGATAGAAAGTAAGATGGAAGAAAGGGAATACGAAAGGAGGTACTAGGGTAAACAATCACGGACGATCCATCGTCATCCTGCTGGCCGGGTCTTATTCACTCTATATTTAATTGGTGAAACAAGAATACAATTACAACTTTAAACATACCATTCAAAAGATTGAAGTTTTGTCAACATAATGTGATATATGAAAATCCCATACAAACTAAAATAAGCATGTTACACTCTTCGTAAAATATGTTTTCAAGGCAGTTTTGAAATCCAATATAGCGGCTATCGTCAGGCTGGCCGGTCTAACCACGGACAATCCACCATCCTTCCCAGCCTTCCCAGCACTCATCTGAACAGTGTTAGTGCATATACAATGAAACAACACTTTGTTGCCTATATTAATGAAAGTATGAAACTTTTTATTCCTGGGGTCATGGTTTAAACTGAATTCAGTTTTACCTTGTAATTGGTGGTTTTATCCTTACTGCCATCACAACTGAAACTCCACAGTGTTTATTTGATTGTAATTATACACATATTGGTCTTGATTCACTCCACATTGCACTTGAACCACGTTACTGTTCCTGGTTCCTAAGTACTTACTCCACAAACACAGTTACGCGCAGCAAAAGACAACACTGAATATGAGGTGCAAAGCTTTATTCCCTTAATTGTTTACTTTACACATTATTTAGTTTAACTTTACTTCAAAATGTTTATTTAATTCATGTCTATTATCCCTTTTTTTGCAACCAAATTAACCACAAAAAATTACAAATATTTCGGATGTATACTTACGAGCAGACGAAGCGAGGAAAAATTACTCATCGTTGCTAATCTAGTGGAGTATCACACATACGCCGATGCATTTACAAACTGTTTCCATGAATTCTAGTTGTCATAGTAATGCAGTAATGATAAAATTGCCGTAATATGTATATATATACTACAAATAGATAAGCTAATTTCACTTATTTCCCCGGTTTTGTGTAAGTCTTATACCCAGTTTGGAGGGTAAACACATACCAATTGACAACACTGATAAACAATTGAAGAGAGCAAAACACCACAAAGATTGCCGTAGTCCCCTTGAATAAGTACAAATGAGTGCTGGTAAGAGTTCAGGTGTACGACTGTTGCCATGAAAATGCCCCAGCATCTATGGGTACATGTGGTGTGCAGATTTAGCACAGGAAATGGGAAGTTTATTGACACAAGCGACTCCGCAAACATCGAGATGGCGGTAATCTTCTAAATATTTCGAGTTGTAAGTAAAAATTTTGAAAGCGTTTTGGTGAAGTTTGCACTGCGTTGGCCACCATTTTCATTACCCTCTGTTTAAATTTAAAATATGGCCTTAATTTCTAACTTTGGAGAAAATACTTACTTTGAAAGGAGAGTAGAGGTCTTTAGTTCCTTCTCTCACCAACAACAACTCGTGACTGATGACCATCTCCGGTATCAGGACGCGTTAAAAGTACTTTTTTGGAGGGTGGCCAGCCGTGGTAGTCGGTGAGTTGGGCCAGTCCACGCGATGTCTTACCCTAGGTAGTACAGTAAAAGAAACAAAAGGGGTTGCAGCTAAGGGCCAAAGGCACACTGCAAAGAACCTTAAGTAATGCCTACAGTGCACTGCATTTAGATGCACTGATGGCACTACCCCCCTGAAAGCGTCATGGAGGTAAGTTAGCACTGCGCATGGCTAGACTTTCACTAACTTCTGTTTAATTGGAAATTAGGTATGGCCTTAATTTCTAACTTGGGAGAAAACACTGAGCTACTTCGAGAGGAAAGTACAGGTCTCGAGGTGTTGCTTTCATGGAAATTAGCATGTGACAGACGTCTAGGTAATTCAGGTTACTGGAGTGCTCTAGTTACTACCTAGTACTACCTATTTCGCCATGTTTAGTACTGGCCCCTGGGGGTTGATTACAGTCGTCCGAATAAATATTACTTAAAATTCTTGTTCAGTAGGTAAAGCTGCATAGAAAAACCGCAACTGCCATAGTCTAGGCCGCCGCGGATATGTACCCGAGATCTAGCTACTATCTTTTGGTTACTACCTAGGTACCTACCAAGGCTACCTACTAGGTAGTTAGCTAAGTGATCTGATCACGCTACCGTACCAGTGGTCGCCTGGTTGCAAAGCGGTACTTTACCCTAAATAGTTAGAATGTACTAGAATACTAGGTATTTAGGTAGGTTAGCTACTAGCCTCCTAGGCTACCTAGTAGTCTTTTTCTCTTTAGCCTAATACTACTAGCTAGGTGCTGCCTAGCCTACTGTCTGAAAAAGAAACTTTAGGCTAGCTTACCAAATTACACCCATTTGACCAAGGGTGGCAAATAGGTAGCTAAAGGGAAATGGTCTTCAATTGCTGGCATTTCTCGAGTGAAAACACTGTTAGTCTTTGGAAGACACGGAGACATGGCTGAAATTAACCTTTCCGCGGAATATTTCCTACGAGTAGTAGTAGTAGTTATGGGTCGAGGCAATGCCTTTGCAACGGCGCCTCTTAGTCTTGGGTATTTTTTGTTTTTGTTTGTTTATTTGTTTAGCTCTTTCCTTTTTTTCTCTCTTTTTTTCCACATCAAGTATATGGTTTCTTTTCTTATTTCGTTGTTACCTGAAAATAGAAATTTTCCCACTACGTCACTTTCCTTCTCTTCATAGGGTTGTTGTAGCCCTATTGCTTTAACCCGTTCCTCTATATATGTATCACAATATAAAAAGGAAATGAAATATGTCTTCTACTGCATCATTGCAAAAAGGACATATCGCAAGATTTGAGCATCACTTACGCACTGATGCTCAAATCTCATGCGACATGATTCCATACGATTTCGTTCAAAATTCACTAACTGGCAACTAGCATGCTCCATATTTATCTATTATTTCAATGCTTATTGCATACAATATGGACATAATATGTTTCATAACAGTGAAATCTGTCATATATGTCAAAACTGTAAGAAAATGTCACGTGTATGAAATAAAAAAAAAAAAAACTCAAAACTTTCGTTCATTCATCGCTGAAGCATTTGACCAAAATGAAGTCATCATCAAGCATTAGCTCAAATGTTAAATAAATAAAAAAAACGAAAAAAATTGTCATAATATTAATAATGCTTCCAAAGCCAACATAAAATTTGAAATAGGCATATTTGATTACTTTTATACCTCAATGCTGAAAAAAAGTAAATATGTATTATTGGAATTTATTTTAATTTCAATCTTACTTATATTTAATAACAAAACAATTATTTAACAACCCAAAACAACTTACATTAAAGAATAGATCATCTAATAAAACTTATTTGTGACATTGCCGTACATTACCTTTTTTCCTTAGACATGGCCAAAGATACATAATAATGTAAAGCACTTATCACAAATGTTTGACGGTTTGACGGTTGACCGTTTGTTCCAAAAATTTGTCGTTTTGTCTTGGAGTTAGAACGTTCAGTTTTGTTCAGGGTTAATTTCCTATTACAATGTAGATGCCGGCCTTGCTAATGAGAAACTCTTACTGTAACTGTTCGCCGTGGCTGTGGTAACCTCCGAGGTAATTTACTTCTTACCTTTGACAGGTACATATTACGCACGCGCGAACTTAAGACCTATTAGGCAATTACTAGTTTAAGTAATTTAATTCATAAGTTTAATTTTATTATATTCATTTTACTTATCATTAACGCTAATAGTTACTATACTAAGTAGCATTAAGTTATTTACTTTTAACTTATTAAGAAAAATAGAAAGCTTCGAGTGAAGCTAACGGCCGAATGGCTATTCCCCACAGTCGGACACAAATATCAATCCTTTCTGATTTCTAACAGTATATACAAAAGTAGAATGCGCCGACCGATATCAACATGTGAGGGGAGCGTGAGTGACGTATCATTCTAATGTCTTATCGCTTGGCGATAGACTTTTGTTTTTTCCTTACGGCTGTTATCCGTAAGTAATGTTTGGTTCCTCTCATCTCCCTTGGATATCTTAGTAGAGAGGTTCTTTCTTGTCTAGAGGAGATGATTCAAACAGGCTAGTTGCACAAAGTAACAACTTTATTCTGTAACTCCATACTAGGAGATGCAGCTCGGTCGGACGACCGATATGGTTGAGATTTGGCTTCGAACTGCCATTCTAAAGCATCGCGTCGATAGCGGAACATTAGCTATCTCAGCAATTCATATAAAAACACATACGTAGTCTGCCGGCTCGGAAGTTACAAGTTTCCGGCGTAGGTTAACAGGTCAACCTCTTCCCATGGAAGTTGTTGTGCAAAGTTATCATAACATAAAAATGTTGACAAAGCTTAGAGCTAGATCAGGCTACTGCAGACAGTGCATAGCGTAATCTAAGAGGTCTGCTTTGGTCACGTAGAACCCTCCTAATGCCATGACCCCAGGTCACTGGTTATTATATATAATGTAATTCTTACATCATTAGTGTCGGTGCAACAACAACCACCCAGTGTAAATAACATAAGTAGGTCTACACTGAGTAGCGACAATGAAATTATCTTGAAAACACATACCTTATATGTGATAGAGGAATATTTGGATTTTCATACATAGTTAATTGTTATATATCTTAAATATTTAAAAAATTATGGCATACTAGCAAATATTCGCCTATGCAATTATTCTTTGGTCAAAGCCCAGATATTGTTCCTAGGCCTAGGTGTTAGATTTCTTTACTTTACAATTAATAGTCGCATCTCTCTATTAACAATTTCTGGCCAGAAAGCAAATGAGGTTATCTACACATTCTTGTTCTTCAAATTACCTTATGAAAGAATAAATCATACACCAAAAGCGAGAAGAAGGACTTTTAATAAAATATTTTAAACCAGTTGAAAAACAAGTGTTCCATACGCCTTGATATTAATACTTGTGATATTTTGATTAATAGTCATCTTCTCCATATAATCAAAATCATCATCTTTTATTCCTCAAAGAACAGGTAATCTCTACAAATTAAAACATTAGTAACATTACATCTCATAAGGCTTAGATTATTCTTTTAGGCCTATAAATCATCTTGCAACATACAGGCAGCTTAAACGCAGCCTAAAACTTCGACATTCAAAGAAAATTGGCTGTAATTCATATTCCTATTGTATTTGTCAAAAAACAGATAATCTCTGCAAATAAATTCATTAATAACAGATTATATCTCAGAAGGCTTAATTATTAATTTAGGCCTATAAAACATTTTGCAACTTACAGGCAGCTTAAACACAGCCGAAAGCTTCAACATTCAAAGAAAACTTGTTTTAATTCATATTCCTACGTTGAAAATGTTATGACTGTTGAGCTTATTAGGTCTACTGTCATACTGCAGCAGACGTAGTTATGTTGACCAATCCGAGGAGCATGGTAAGTGTGCTTTCATTGATGGCACAGCTAACCTTATCACACCGCACTTTGAACTTAGCTGCGTAAAAAAAGAAAGTCAGTGCAAATCGCACAGATTACGAATTGTACCAATGCATGAAAGGGATCATTTTTATATAACCATAAGGAAAATAGGGCTAGCTGTGAATTCACAAACTTTTCGACATGTATGACATTAGAAAAAAAAAGTATAACACTACTTGGCAACATCATGTTCAGTCTGAGAATCTGGACGATACAAAAAGAATCATGTCGCATGAGATTTGAGCACCACTGTACACTTGAACATGTCCGTTTGTTTTAAGTGTGTGGTTTGCCATCCCGGACTGTGATGCCAAATCTTAATGGAACTTTCACTTCCAAACTTATTATTAGACGATGTAGTATTAATTTTTTTATTTTAATAACAAAATACACAAATGAAAACTTTTAGATGTATGGCACATATTGACTAGTTTTCAAGACTTATAGACAGATTTGCACAAGCACATGTGACAAACACTGCCTGATGAGAGGGACAAGCAACCTTGTAGGACACAGTTGTCTTTTTTGTTGTCTTTTGTGCTTGCTTTCGTCCACAACTACGATTATGTTTATGACAACATCACCTCAGTTACTCAGTAAATCTCGAAGGATGACAGGGCAAGGCATGGAACTGCATAGCAGAGACTTTTTCTCCACAGGTATGTCCGCTGAATTTGTTTTATATATAGCGGTGTTTTGAGCGTTGATTATTACATGTTAAGTTAAGCGTGACTATTACGTGCCATCAAACCAGCCTAGCAGTTTTAGAACTTCAGAGAAGAGACCAGAGTTAAGGCAGTTCAGTACTTATTGATTAATAAAGATTGAAAGACAAGATGCAAGTAAAAAGACCTGGTGTTTATTTCCTTTCTTAGTTACATTACATAGTGTTATAAATTATATTGGGAAGCATAATAAGCTACGGCATTTCTTGGATCTAAAAAGTGTTCACGTTGCCTATCCCTCATTTGCTGGGCTGCTGTGGCTGTGCGGCAAAGAATTTGTCTTGGAGCCTGAGGGATTAAGTTGTATGCATTGGTCAGCTCGTGATCAGTACGTGGTGTTGACAGCACTCCATCGTGATGTCGAATGTAGTTATGCAAGACACATGCAGCCTTTGTGATGCTGTCGACCTTATTTGGATTACAACTGAATTTTGAAACCAAAATGCCAATTGCGCACTCAACACTTTTTCTTGCTGTCGATGAACAGTCTTTTTGGATTCGTGAGGCTTCTCCTAGGATAAGGACGCATGATGTGTTCTTGCAGCTGAAACGCTCCAGCACCGACGAAATACATAGAAAAGGGTGGCATTTCCTTTTCATTTGGGAGGATAGTAGGCAATGGAATGTTCATTGTGACTTGGGCAAGGCTGTGGAAGAAGCCTGATACTCGTAGTACAAGCCATCAAGACAATTGAAGAGAAGCCTTTGTAGTTATAATAGGCAGAACCAGATGAATCAGGACACTTGATTCTTATATGTTTCCCATACAATGGTCCCAAACAGTTAGGCATCTTCCAAAGTTCAAATCTGTGCAATTGCCTCCCACTTTTCTGTTGTCGGAAAAGACATGCACTGTGATTTAAGGGCACACCACACTTTTTCTTCAGTATCCCCTACAATTTTACGTATTGTTGAGACACCCCGATATAGAATTCAAATTACAGTGCCGAGAATGACATTCCTGTTGCCAAGATCCTGCAAAAAGACACATTAATTAATAGAAAAGTAGTAATTAAGAAACAAATTATTAATATTAGAAGAAAACACCAATTTAACGTAAAATGTAAACAAAATTGGAAAATATAGTAAAGAAAATAGTATTGATCAATAATACGAATCCTTTTTGTTTTCAGGTGCAGAATGCAAATCGAGGTTGAAGCATCTGAGAGGCGCGCCCACAAGATACATCAAGAAGAGACAAGAGAAAAGTGGACAAGGTGCAAAATCTATCAGACAGTTTTATTTGTGGGATGTGATGCAGTTTGTACTCCCGTTCCTGAAATCTAGGATTCAGACACAAGTCCGGGAGATGACAATGAAGACCCCGCTGACGTGGAAGATGACGATGTTGATCGTGAAGATCCTGTTTGTGAAGCATCTTTGGAAGGGCTCGAGACTCCAAGGACAACCAAAAATCATCCATCACTCCCAAGCTTTGCTACCTCATCCAAACGGGAATAAAAGAGCTGCAGATGATCCTTTTGAAAGACTCGTAGCTGATTTTATTTCCAAAAAATCTGGTGATGAATCAGAATATCCTGATTTTCAGTTCTTCAAAAGTCTTCTACCAGACGTGGCAGGCTTCAGTGGTTCACAGAAAAGACGCTTTAAAATAAAAGTATTGGAACCCATAGATACAATACGTAATGAAGGGTCAGTTTCTCGATCATCTAGTGTCTGTATATATTAGGGCTTGTGCCTTGTATAATAAGGCGCCATATGAGGTAATGTTAGACTTGCGATAATCTTACGCTAAGTCGGTTGGTATTGCACTTCCATATTCATGGGAGTGACTTGGGGTTTGTAGATCACTTACGAAGTCGGTATTATCTTCTTGGTTACGACGATGATGTGTTAAACTCATGGTGAGGAGGTTCTTGTAGAAAACACGAAATATAAAAATATATGTATTCTTCTGAAGTTTTACATGCTGAAGATCAGATATGATTGTACAAGTCTTCTAATAACGATAGCTTGATCGCTTCTGCCAATGATGATGGCTAATCCTATTCCTCTACATGATAAAGCTTAGGTAAAGAGGTACAGGTCTTCTAATGACGATAGCTAACTCTGTTCTGCCTGTCTACCATCTCTGTTACAAGTTATGAAGGAACAGACAGTAGTTCGAACATATGAACATACATACAAATGACATAGTTTCATACGAACACACAATCAAATGAGACACGCTACAGATCACGTAGGCCGCTTGAGCTATAGGTCACGGTGTTTGTCTCAAGCAGGAAGCTTGGACTAATGTTTATAAACAATTGAATGACTACAGGTGACGGCATGTCACCTTAGCCTACATACGTATTGTATACGTCATCTTTAGCGTCTCTAGTCTGATCACATTCCTGCAAGCAATCTTTTATATATATGGACTAACATTCCATATTTTATTATGTAAACACTTACATCAGCTCGGTCAGCTACCAAAACCAACTACTGAATATTACTCAAACTTGACTTGCATTTGACTTATAGGAGTGTGATACAGACACTATGTGAATATATATATATATTAGTAAATAAAAATTCATGGTGTACATGAATTGATTCAAGTAATAAAATATAAAACAATGATATTGGTAAATAATAGTGATCACGTGATATATAATGATACAGTTTTTCACTTCATCTCATTAAGATACATATGCTACAGAAAATACTAATGTACTCTGATAATTGCATAGAATGAAGATTAACATGATAAAAATCATATTTTAACTGATAAAAAATTTCATATATGAATTGATAAAATTATTAATGTTTATGCTGATTGATTCGTTGATTTTTATGCTAAATGTTATATATCTGATTCATTAATCAATATACTAACTCATATATAACTGCAGATATTGGTAAGATAAAAGGTAACATATTGATTATAGGCTACCTGATTTGTTTATACATATGTATATGGATTCACATAATTATGATTAATATATGTGCACTTTAAATAGATTCCTATTGCGTACACGCAAAGATATATTTAGATTCTGTTATTTATGATCATTTATATAAGAGATTCCTATTGCGTACACACAAAGATATATTTCGACTCTGTTATTTATGATCAATTATATATAGGATACATGATACTTTATATATATAGGATACATGACCGAGGTTATACTACTTCACTTTCAACTAGCGTTCGAACAACTTTTCGTCCATTACACAGTTCCAGACATCCACCTATAGCCAAATGAAACGGCCTATTTCACAGGGTTAAAACAAGGGGAAAATTTGCCTGGGCGGGTCCAACGTTCTATTTTGCGCTCATACTTATTCTCTGCATCCTAAGCAACACGATTACGTTCGCGATGAATAAAAAAACATCCCCAGCACGAGTCCTTCGCCAGCAAAGTAGAGTTGAATATCCTTCGGGTCGTAATTGTCGGAAGTATGTCCCTTTTGTAGTCGAATTCCGACAGCCGCTGGAGCGTTCCGCATGAAAACGAGATTAACGACGAGATACGGTGTCGGTCGAAGAAGTCCATGAAATTCCTTTCACATTGTAGGCGGTTGTTACTTGACTGTAGTCGTCCGCTGCGACGAACGATTTTTTGAAGTTGCGATGTGAAACTCTCGTACTGCAGGATACTGTAACCAGGTTCCATTAATCAGCCTGCAAGTGAAATTATACTTGTCACAAGGGCAGAGTAAATGCAGACAACATCCAAATACGGGAGGGGAGAGAGCCATTTAGACCAGACTTAACCCACATGAATTCGCTGATATTTAGGAATTCAAAAGAGTCCGCTGTACAAACTTTTTTATCCATGGCATTAACAATGAGTGAACCTACCCAGGTCTATGATGACTGTAAAAATATCCATAATTATAAAAAATAAACAGATATTCAATACGAATCCCAAAGAAAATTCGATATTACTGGTAGTAAGTTACTAGACAAAGAAGTGTGAAACGGAGCTATTTGTAAGATTGCCAGGCAACATAAGAGTCAAAGAGAAGATTAATCATGATTCTGTATTTCTCTATGCTAACTGAAATTAAGTTGTGATAAAATCTGATCCTATGTGCCCTAACAAAAGTTTCATATTCAATTTTCTCGCGCGCATCCTCTGGGGTTAATTTTAAAAACTTTATTAATAGGTAGGAGGTGCAACGAAAAAAACCCACTATGTAACTAATTTCTAAATAAACTTTGGGTTTTTCAAGAAAATGTGACATTTTCCCATGAATGTTTTACTTGAATTGTAATAGGCTAATGTTGCAAGTAAATATTTCATATATACATATCTGCAGCAGCCCGAAGCACATGACGTTACGGGTCAACAAGCAATGACATTGGAATGGAGCCTCATGATCAAAACAGCTACTCAGGATTTACTGTACTGATGCATATGTGAGAACCCATTTTGTGAATAACAAAGTATATTGGAAAACGATATGTTTTATGTCCCCTTTTGGAACTCGGTGCTGAGTTATCATTTTGGCAATTAGTAGTAGTAGTAGTAATGGTAGTAGTAGTAGTAATTGCAATGTATTTCTCGTCTATTACTTCGTGTCACTGTTTCAACCATATTTTTCAATTGCTGGAGACAATAATGATTTACCATACCTTAGAAATATTGAGTAGTCGTTCCTCTGTGCTCAAACATCTTCTGCGGTTAGTATCTTTCCGCTGCAATAAGGGGCTCACAATGGTCAACAGATGGCAAAATATTTCTTTCCTCATTCGATAAAAAAAAAAAAAAAAAAACTGAATCTTCGCTTCATCGAGCTCTAGTTGCTTAGCAACTACATGAACACTGAGCTTCTACATTATCTTTAAGATACGGATGTATCCAGTACCTCTTCCTTTTTCTTCTTCTGCGGCCGACTATAGCACCAATCAAAGCAACAATAACCTCCTCATCCCCGATGATGCCATCTTGTGTACTGTTAATTGGAATGGCACCCAGAAACTTATGGCGATGTGCTACCCTGGTCTGAAATTACGTGTCACTCTCTTGCCACCTGCCTCTTGTGCCACCTTGGTGTGAAAGCGGTACGGTGTTGATATTTACCCATTTTTCCTTTGTCGCTGACAAATAAGTAAACTAGGACTAAGATAAATCTTATTGTTCTATAATAGCTTTCACTAATAGAATGACTCTGTGCTGTTTTTTTTTTTTTTTTTTTAATTGAATGTCTCCTTTAGACATGCATAATCAGTAACCCCCCCCCCCCCCCAACCTTTTGTGCAGTCATCATCCCTCATAGAATATACCAAACTAATACCGACTGAGATTAGTAACTTTTGCTGCATCAATGTATTTCAGTAACGCACATGATTGTATTTTCTAGCTTTACTTCTTACGATTCAGTAATTTCGGTTTTCATGAAGCCTACGTAGTGTTAATAAGCTTTATTTCAAAATTTCGTGACGTGTCTTCTTATGTATTGTTCATAGCCTGTCCTCTTTCCTTATTGCTTAAGCTACTTCTACCATCTAACCTTTGATTTACCTATCAATGATGTAATATTTCTAGCTCATTTGAATTCCCTTACGATCAACAGTAGTATGAAAGATGAATCCCCAAATGGGTCACATTCTACCACAGCAAATGTAAAACTAATTATTGGTGTATGCACAACCAGCCGGGTTACGCTTATAAATAATTGTATTTGACGTATTTCGTAAATCATCGTGTTAGACTTTTTTTTCCAAGGAATTGTCTATTTTAATCTTGTTAGTTTAAGTTTAAAGGATTTTCTCACTTTGGCAAATAATAATTCTTTTTTTGTTTTATTTACCTTCTTATAACCCTTCTATTGTGCAATTCTCGAGGATGATTGCATTTAATGCTTGTTTGGAAAATTTAATAATAGCAGAAAACTTTAAATGTTCATATGAGCTTCGTCGCCATGTACCGTGGTGGCTGCGAGTCTTGCATGAGGACTTGCACATCTCGTACACTACAGGTGTTCAGTCTTGCTATGAAAGGTGTTATTAAAGAAACTTGGTGAAAGTACGTGTCATGGTCCATTCGTAAATATTAATCTAAATCACTAGTTTCTAATTTAATTATTAATATTGTACGAGAATATGCATCTCTCTTTAAAAACCAATCTTTACACCATACTCTTTTTCCGCCTTGTCTGGTTTCTTCTTTTTCTTGTCACTGCGTCCCGGGCTTTAAATAGTTACCATATGTGTAAGTTTTAGGTAAATAAAAGGATATCTGGGTGTACATTTTCAACTGAAAAATGTTTTAAGAAGTCACTGTATACGAATTACACCGTTAATATTCGAAATGGGATATTATTTAAAACCCGGGACGCAGTGTTACCACGCGCAAACACCACAGGCGGATGGACAGATGGAAAAAAAAAAACAGAGTATAGTCCATATAACTCCACCTCTTGCGATTTACCGTTGCCACGACGAAAACAGGCTGAGAACTGAGGACGATGACCTCGATTCGACGGTCCGACTGACAGTTCCGGAACACTCCTTTCATGTGGGCGGTCATCTGTTGAACAGTCACGGGTGAACGCAATGTCTAGGCCTTTCAAGTTTAAGAAAACACTATCAGATATGGCAAAAATGTATGGATACGTGCAAAATCTTATTTGACAATTCTCTTTCTCTCTACTTTTCTCGTCCCATAAAGCCTTGTAAAGGGAAGGGGGAAAGTATGGAAAAAAAAAAAAAAAAAAAAAAAGGATCTCACGCACAGTATTTCGCCTCCAGAGGAAATGTTCAGGTTTGGCGAAGGGAAATCTTTATAAATTTCTTTCTTTTGTCATTATTCAGGAATTTCTGTTTCAAATCTGAAAGCCTCAGGAAATCCCGCGCCAAATCCGAAAACCTTATAATTTGTTTCTGCTATTAATGCTAAATTGCTTGAACTATGGGACTACTTCAAAACTGTCTGTAAATAGCCCAGGACCTGCGGTTGCATTTGTAGCTCTACAGTTTAGACAAGCATCACTTAGTTATCCTTTAATATTCTTATCCAGGCACATCATTTTACCTCTGTACCTTGAACCTAATTTTTAAAAAATGTCCTTTGTATATTTACACGCCTCTCTTCACTATCCGACCATCCAAGTCAATTATGAAAATACACAATATGCTATCTTAACTGACTTATTGCCTCATCCACTTACTGACATCGAAGGTCACTCGGTATACCTTTCATTTTGGGTTAAAACCTTCTATTTTCACTTTTGCCTCGGACAACTAGGCTATGACCCAAATGCAGTACTACTCATCTAATCTGACGGTATACTTACTAAGTCCTCTTATAGATATTTTTTTGAAATCGCGCATTTCAACGGCGTCAGGAACCTCGTCGTTGCAGCACCAGTAAGAACTAACAAATCAATCAATCAATCGCGTATTTCAAAAGTTCAATGTCCTTCCAGGTCAGAATTCCGTCACTTGTGGAACTGCATGCATACCACCTATATGATGTTTCTTCAGCACAGTCGCGCCATACATGGTCTCTCACTAAAACACAATATTTATTACCATACAATTTTTTTTCCATTTATACCCTTTCGGCACAAGTTCACGATAACATATGAATACTTTGCCCATGCCTTTCATTACTATATTAATCATATTTACTTGCTGGTAGTAGATCAGTTTACCGCTTTTCATTATGATGTTAATCATATATTACCTGCGGGTAAATCCGTTTGCCACATTCCTCGACCTTGCTAAAGGACTACCTGCTGTTGTGCTTATATTTGTCTCTCTTCCGTTTTACTGCGATTCAATGTTTTATTTAATTGTTTTATGCTCACGGTTAGTAATTCTATTTGCATAGGGGATTTTACTCGAGTTCTTGAAAACAGTACTGGGCTCCTATTGCTCGTTCAATACGTTCATTCAATTTTACTAGCATGTTACACAAATAAAATGCATTACTTACCTGCTATCGCCATTTTCCACACAGTTAAAACTACTGCAGTGACAGAGAGGTACTAATGATTAGCGCACAAAAGGCCAACGCTTTCAGTATCCGCACTTCACAAAAAAAAGGTACAGGACGTTAATCAAGGATACTGGATTACCGGTATCATTCTCAAGAGGAGGGTTTTGGAGGATATTGATATAGGGATTGAAGATGTTCAAGAATGGTGGGCACGAAATGCAGCAGTAATAAGAAGGCATGGAAAGGAGCTGCTAGGAGAGACATCTGGTATCATATGGGAAGAAAAGGAGAGTTGGTGGTGGGATGAAGACATTGAGAAAGCAGTAAAAGATAAGAAGGAGGCAAAGAAAAGATGGGAAGAGTCACAGTCAGTGGAAGACAGAAATAGGTACAGAGAGAAAAACAAGGTGGTGAAAAAAGGTGGTAGCCCAAGCTAAAGCAAAGTTGTATGATGATGTGTATAATGAGCTGGGGACAAAGGAAGGATTAAAGAAGATGATCAAGCTATCAAAGGCTAGAAATAAGAGCACCAAAGATATAACACATATCAAACAAATAAAGGATCAAGAGGGTGTAGTGCTTAGAAAGGAGGAAGACATTGTGAAGAGATGGAAGGAATATTTCGAACAGTTGTTAAATGAAGAAAATAATAGACTAATAAGAGAAGATGGGCAAGTGAACATTGGCATGGTAATGAGGTTTTCTAGGCAAGAGGTACTAAATGCACTGAAGAAGATGAAGAATGGGAAGGCAACCGGACCAGACATGATCCCGGTGGAGGCATGGAAAGCATTAGGAGATGAAGGAGTGGATATACTGTACGATCTTATGATAAAGATCCTTGAACAGGAAAAGATACCAAATGAGTGGCGTGGGAGTATATTGATCCCAATTTTTAAAGGGAAAGGCGATGTCCAAGAGTGTGGTAATTATAGGGGCATTAAATTGATGTCCCACACTTTGAAGATATTGGAAAGGATGATAGATGCTAGACTGAGAGAAGAAGTACAAATAGGTAAAGAGCAGATGGGATTTATGAAGGGAAGGGGAACAACAGATGGCATATTTTGTCTGAGGCAAATAATGGAGAAATTCGGGGAAAGACAAAGGGACCTACATATGGTATTCATTGACCTTGAAAAGGCTTATGACCGAGTCCCGAGACAAGAGGTATGGAGGAGCCTGAGGGAGAAGATGGTGCCAGAGAAGTATGTGCGATTGATACAAGAGATGTACCGGAATGTATTTACCAGAGTGAGGAGCAGTGTTGGGGAGACAGAAGGTTTTGAGGTGAGAGTAGGATTACACCAGGGGTCGGCTCTGAGCCCATTTATCTTTAACATAGTGATGGATGTTATAATAGAGGAAGTAAGGGAGACAGTACCATGGAACATATTGTATGCGGATGATATTGTTCTGTGTGCAGAGAGCAGGGAAGATCTGGAAGTGAAATTGGAAAGATGGAGACAAGCACTGGAGGACAGAGGAATGAGAATAAGTAGATCCAAGACAGAATATATGTGTACCACCACTGAGGGGGATGATAGAGAAAGTATTCAGCTTGGTGGAGAGCAAATAAGGAGAGTTGATAAGTTTAAGTATTTGGGATCTTTTGTTAACGCTGGAGGAAGTATGGAAGAAGAAGTAAAACATCGGGTACAGGCAGGCTGGAACAACTGGAGAGCGGCCTCGGGAGTTCTTTGTGACAAAAGAGTGCCGCTTAGGTTAAAAGGAAAATTTCATAAGACGGTGGTAAGAACAGCAATGCTGTATGGTACGGAAACAGCAAGCATGAGAAAAGCAGAGCAGAAGAAGATGGATGTGGCAGAAATGAGAATGCTTAGGTGGATGTCTGGGGTAACAAGAGTGGATAGGATCAGAAATGACTACTTAAGGGGGTCAACTAAGGTGGTGGAAGTATCAAAGAAAGTGCAGGAGGGGAGGCTGAGATGGTATGGACACCTGTTGAGGAGAGATGAGGACCACGCTGGGAGACATACTATGGGGGTGGAGGTGCAAGGAAGAAGAAAAAGAGGGAGACCAAGAAAAAGATGGAAGGACTGTGTGAGAGGAGACTTAAATGAGAAGGGAATTGATGAGGCAGAAGCACAAGATAGAAATAGATGGAAACGGCTCATCCGAAACGGCGACCCCATATAAAAATGGGAACAAGCTGGGAAGAAGAAGAAGAAGAAGAAGATTCTCATTGACTCTTGCTATTCTGTCAAATCAACGAGAACTTGCTTTTTAATTGCAGCTCACAACATCAGTGCCATGTTTTCTTTATACTGCTCGTGGCCTTTTATTTATTTATTTAGTCTACACCAGAACTTACCTTCCCTTTCTTGTGCAGACCTTCTTTCCCTACTGGGGGTCTTGCTCTTAAAGCATTCTACTTTCCCAAGTAATCTCCAATTGGTTTGCAATAATAATAATAATAATTGCATCATCTATTTCGATGAGGATCCTTGAATCTCCATCATATGGCCACTACAGTGGTCTCTGCACGAGAAAAATCACAAAAAAAACTTTGTTATTGTACCAGTTTGAAAATTTCCACCTATCCAAAATGATATTGTTATGTTACAATAAAGTTTCATACATACTTACCTGGCAGATATATACATAGCTAAGACTCCGTCGTCCCCGACAGAAATTCAAATTTCGCGCCACTCGCTACAGGTAGGTCAGGTGATCTACCGGCCTGCCCTGGGCAGCAGGACTAGGAACCATCCCCGTTTTCTATCATATTTTCTCTCTTCCACCTGTCTCCTGCGGGGAGGCTGGGTGGGCCTTTAATTGTATATATCTGCCAGGTAAGTATGTATGAAACTTATTGTAACATAACAATATCATTTTTCATACAATCAACTTACCTGTCAGATATATACATAGCTGATTGGCACCCTTCGGTGGAGGGTAAGAGACAGCTTCTATATGGAATAGACAGGTAAACAACATATGTTGTAGGTATAAATAAAACCTTGGTTCCTACCTGATAGGTGGTAGACTTCGTGGGTGTTTGCCCAGTAGTCTGCATCACCTCAAGAAACTTTAGCGAGATATATGATCTATGGCCAAGAGTTCTTGTGGGTCTGCCGATGGGGTCTTATCCGCTTACTCGGCAGAGCCTAAAAGGACTTTGTCAATGGGTGCTGATCCACTTATATGACAATACACCTTATGAAGGAGCACACAACCAATCCCGACCACCTGATCCTAACCATATGTTAGAACTAAGGATTGTTCCGAGTTATCCCCGAACTCGTCACAACAACCGTAACTCAAAACCACTACACACACATACATAATTTTCAAAAAAAAAATTATACTCATCTAATTGGATATGACAAGCGTCTCTTACTGAACAACACAGACGGCCGCCCGTGCTAAACCAAGTCCTCCATTGTTCGAAGAGACTCCAGACCATATCCAAAAAGAAGAAAAGTATATACATTTTAAGGATTGGTGTCGGCTCCCGTACCCAGAATCGTATCCGCCGATACGAAAGGACCTAGAGAAAAACACTTCTCATATGTCACACGAACGTCTTTCAAGTAATGAGATGCAAATACTGAGTTGCATCTCCAAAATGTCGTATCTATGATGTTTTTAAGCGACATATTCTTATAAAACGAGAGAGACGTCGCTACAGCTCTTACTTCATGAGCTTTTACTCTCAGTAGTTGTAACTGTTCGTCAGGACAGACCTTATGAGCGTCTGTAATGACGTTTCTTACAAAGAATGCCAGTGCATTCTTGGACATCAGTCTTGTGGGGTCTTTTACCGCGCACCAAAGACCTTTTCTAGAAGCCTCCATCTGATGCTTTCTCTGAAGGTAGAACTTCAGAGCTCTAACAGGGCATAGAGACCTCTCTGCTTCTCTGCCTACGAGACTCGACATTCCTTTGACTTCGAATGACTTAGGCCAGGGATTCGTGGGATTCTCGTTTTTCGCTAAAAACAGGGTCTTAAACGAGCAAATAGCCGAGTCTCCCTTGAATCCTACTTTATCCTGCAGAGCATGTAATTCACTAATTCTCTTTGCCGTAGCTAAAGATAATAGGAATAGGCATTTTCTAGTTATGTCTCTAAACGATGCCAGATGAGGAGGTTCGAATCTTTCCGATGACAGATATTTGAGGACTACGTCTAGGTTCCAGTTCGGAGGTACTGGTTCCTTAGACTTTGAAGTCTCAAAAGACCTTATGAGATCGTGGAGATCTTTATTATTTGCCAGATCTAATCCTCTGTTCCTGAATACAGCCGAGAGCATACTTCTGTATCCCTTTATTGTGGATACGGCTAGATGAGATTTTTCTCTCAGGAATAGCAGGAAATCAGCAATTTCCGCTATAGAGGTAGTGGAGGAGGACAACTTCTTGGATCTACACCACCTTCTAAATACCTCCCACTTCGATTGGTATACTTTCGTAGTGGAGGTTCTGCGTGCTCTCGCGATCGCGCTTGCCACTTCGCGAGAAAAGCCTCTCGCTCTGACAAGTCTTTCGATAGTCGAAAGGCAGTCAGAGCGAGAGCGGGGAGGTTTTGATGGTACCTCTTGAAGTGTGGTTGTCTGAGAAGATCCGTCCTTCTTGGTAGGGATCTTGGAAAGTCTACGATCCACTCTACCACCTCCGTGAACCATTCCTGGGACGGCCAAAAGGGGGCTATTAACGTCATCCTCGTCTCCTTTGATGCCACAAACTTTTTCATTACTAACCCCAGGATTTTGAATGGGGGAAAAGCATAAACGTCTACTCGAGACCAGTTTAGCAGGAAGGCGTCTACCATAAGTGCTCTTGGATCTTCCACGACCGAGCAAAACACTGGGAGCCTTTTTGAAATGAAGTTGCGAAGAGATCCACATGAGGAGTTCCCCACAGAGACCAGAGATCGAGACACACTTCCTCGTGTAGTGTCCATTCTGTATGAAGGACCTGGTTCCTCCTGCTGAGCCTGTCCGCCCTCACTTCCTTACTCCCTGTACGAACCTTGTCAGCAGGGAGATGTTCCTGTGAGACGTCCAAAGTAATAGGTCTCTCGTGAGCTCGTAAAGGAACGAGGAGTGCGTCCCTCCCTGTTTCCGAATGTAGGCAAGTGCGGTGGTGTTGTCCACGTTTACTTGCACTACCTTGTTTGACACCAGAGGTTCTAGGCTCTTCAAGGCCAGATGTATGGCGAAGAGCTCTTTGCAGTTTATGTGCCAAGACACCTGTGCTGGTTCCCAGGTGCCTGACACTTCCTCTGAGCCTAATGTCGCTCCCCAACCTCTCTCCGACGCGTCGGAGAACAACACTAGGTCTGGGTTCTGTGTTCTTAGAGAGATCCCTTTGTTCTCTTCCAGAGGGAGCAACCACCACTGTAGGTGTGACTTTATCTCCACTGGAATGGGAAAAACGTCCGACAGTTGTCCGGTTTTCCAGCTCCAAGACCTCTTGAGGAAGAATTGAAGCGGACGTATATGAAGTCTTCCTAGAGGGAAGAATTGTTCTAGTGAGGAAAGCGTCCCCAGAAGGCTCAACCATTCCCTCGCCGACGTTTGTTGCTTCTCTAAGAAGAGAGAGACTATCCGCAAACCTTTTGCGATTCTCTCTTGCGAAGGAAAAAACTCGAAAACCCGAGAATCCATCCGAATCCCCAGATAGACTAGGTCCTGTCTGGGGTCAGCTGAGACTTCTCGAGGTTCACAAGCAATCCCAACGCTTTGATTAAATCCAGAGTTAACTTTAGGTCCTCCAAGCACTGTCTCTCCGATCTGGCCCTGATGAGCCAGTCGTCGAGATACATAGAGACATTCACTCCTTTGAGGTGAAGAAACCTCGCCACATTTTTCATCAGGCTTGTGAAGACCTGAGGAGCTGTGGACAGGCCGAAACACAAGGCTCTGAACTGAAAGATCCTTCCCCCCGTCATGAAACGGAGGTACTTCTTCGATGAAGGGTGGATCGGGACGTGAAAGTAGGCGTCCTGGAGATCTAAAGACACCATCCAATCTCCCTGTCGTAATGACGCCATGACTGAAGCAGAAGTCTCCATGGAGAACTTCTCCTTCTGAACAAATTTGTTCAGAGAGCTGACGTCCAGTACTGGTCTCCAGCCTCCCGAGGCTTTCGCCACCAGAAAAAGGCGATTGTAAAACCCCGGGGAGTGTTGATCCCGTACCAATTCTATCGCTCTCTTGTCCCACATTTGTTCCACCATCGATCGAAGAGTATCCCTCAGCACAGGATCCTTGTATTTGGCTGATAGTTCCCTTGGTATTGACGTTAAGGGAGGAGTGTTCAGGAAAGGGATCCGATATCCCCTCCTTAAGATCGCCAAAGATGACGCGTCTGCATTTATCAGTGTCCAGGCTTCCACAAATCCCAGGAGCCTGGCACCTACTGGTGCTTGGAGGAGAGAATCTTCATTTTCCTTTCTTAAAGGAATGAAAAGCAGATCTACCTCTCTTCTCTGGAGCCTTCCTCCTTGTGGAAGGTCTGGAGGTCGGACCACCTCGAAAGGGCTGCACCGTTGTACTGGGTCCTTTCTTGTCCGATGTAGCAACAGGTTTCTTCTTTCTTGCTGACTGCGTCAGCAGATCCTGAGTTGCCTTCTCAGTTAAAGAATGCGCAATGTCCTTTACTAATGAGAAGGGAACTGAAGGGAACAAAAAGTCAGATAGAGGCGCATATAGAAGTGCTGCTCTCTGAGCATGTGAGACTGCCTTTGTTAAGAAGGCGCCATATACAGTCCTTTTCTTTAAAAGACCTGCCCCGAACAAAGAGGAGATTTCAAAAGATCCATCCTGTACCGCCTTGTCAATACAAGACAATATGCATAACAGGGCTTCAGGTTCGATTCCTTCCGAATCATGGGCTTTCTTGGACATCACCCCAAGGGACCAATCTAAGAAGTTAAAAACTTCCAATACACGAAAGAGTCCCTTGAGGAGATGATCCAGTTCCGAAATTCCCCATGTAATCCGTGCAGAATTGAGACTTGGACGCCGTGAAGCGTCAACCAAAGTCGAAAAATCTGTTTCGGTTGTAGAAGGGAGAGCAATACCCATATTCTCTCCCGTCTGATACCAAATGCCTCTTTTCCCAGCTAATCTTGCTGGAGGCATGCAGAAGACTGTCCTCACTAAGTCTTTCTTAGACTTCATCCATGAGTCTAAGGAATGTAAAGCTCTTTTCATCGATATGGTGGGTTTCATTTTGAGAAAAGACGAAGGCTTCTTCGTCTTAGCACTGGAAAAGAGCGAGCGCGGAGAAGGAGGAGCGGCAGGAGTCAACTCGTCTCCGTACTCCTCAAGAAGTAGGGTAGTCAACACCTTATAGTTAGACAGACCTTCTCTTCCACTATATTCGTCATCCGAGTTTTCCTGTAACTCGGGATCTACATGCGTCTCCGCTCTCCTTTCCGAACGTTCCTCTTCTTGAGGAGACAAACTCCTAATAGGAGAGGGGCTAAGGGAATGATAATCCTTCCTCTTTCCCGCTCTAATAGTCTTGGAAGGCGTCATAAGCTTCGGCTTCTCTAGAATTTTAGAAGACGCTTCACGCTTACATGACGCTTCCCGTTCGCCAAGCGTCATGGATGACGTCTCTTGCTGACGTCTCGATGACGCTTCGCGCTTGGAAGACGCTCCGCTCTCCAAAGGCGTCCTACTTGGCGTCATAATATTGGACGGAGCGTCATGTCTATGCTCCGTTTCCAATGACGCTTCGCGTCTAAAAGACGTCTTACGTCTCTCTGGCGTTACGAAACTCTCGTAAGCACCTGTTCTCGCTCTCGAACTAGACGCTTCTGTAAGACGTTTAGCCGTTTCCCGTCTGTATGACGCTTCTCGTTGAACAGGTGAGAGAGGACGAGACTTCTTAATTGGAAGCGTCACGTCCTTCCGACGTGGCGCTTAAAACTCCACTAGAGATGACAGTTGCTCTTGAACTGCCATAATGATCTTTCTTGACGCTTCTCCCACGTCCAGTGCATGACGTCTTTCGTCATCACTCGGGGGAGAAGAAGGAAAGGGTACTTCCGCGTACACTTCAGGTGACGCTGACGCCCCCTTCGCTTTCTTGCTAGAAGACGGAGCGTCATCTGAGAAACGCTCTGGACTAGAATCTATGTCAGGCTTCATATGACGCTTCAGCGGTCTCGACAAATTCGATTCCTTCCATTCCACCTCGTTTAGGTGAGGGAGAGGGAGAGGACGAGAAACACACTCGCGAAGGACGCTTTTTCTATAGCGCCCTTGAGCCGCCTGCCACGAAGCAGAGCTAGCTGAAGGGACGTCTGACCGTTGGGGATTCCCCACAACCTCCTTAAGGCTTTCGACTTTCCTTCTCCTCTGGGCTTGTGAGCTTGGAAGAGGTCTAGGCCTGGGAGCGTCGCAGGGACGATCAAACGCCCCCTCCACAACACTGGGAGAACTCACTTCACTGTAATGCTCACTTTCACTAGCCTTACCTTTGAAGTCAGCCATCTTGGACTTCATGTCTCTAATTGTAGCTTTCAGATTGGCGATTTCCGATGCCGAATCCGAAAAAGCACTCTGAGAATGAGATACATAGGGAGAATCTACATCAGTAGGATTAGAAATATCAGTGAAAGGCTCAACAGGCCTTGAACTCACACCTTTCAATCGTCTAATTCTATCCCTCTCTAACTTCTTCAAATAAGAAGTCAAAGTCTTCCACTCTTCTGCATTCAATCCCTCGCATTCCTTACAAGTATTAATAGCAGAACACTGAAACCCCCTACATTTACGACATACAGTGTGAGGATCAACCGAAGCTTTCGGTATCCTCACCCTGCAGCCTACATTCACACACATTCTCACACTCACATTAGAATCAGACATACTGAGAAAAATCCAAAAGAGTTATTCCAAAAACAGTCCACTGTAGCGAATGCCAAAACACGATCCAAATACGTCACCAAAAAGCCGAAAAACGATGATCAAAGGTTGAAAAATGAATCTAAGTCAGGAGGTAATAACAACAATGTTGATACCACCGGCGACAGAGAAAATATGATAGAAAACGGGGATGGTTCCTAGTCCTGCCGCCCAGGGCAGGCCGGTAGATCACCTGACCTACCTGTAGCGAGTGGCGCGAAATTTGAATTTCTGTCGGGGACGACGGAGTCTTAGCTATGTATATATCTGACAGGTAAGTTGATTGTATGAAAAGTTTGTTTTACACATTTTACGGTAAATGACGGCAGACCTGTTGAAACCTTTTTGTTATTTCCTCCAAGACTAAAAATACCTGTGGTAATATGCATGTGTATACAGTTAGCGTAAGTGACTCACCAATGAAAACGCACAACAAAATGTTAGCTTGCATTTCTCGGGATACATAAAAAGCTGAACGACCTGTTGTTATAAATATATTCACAAATATGTTGCTATGTACAGTACAAATATGATGAACCGCATTCCTAATTATTCCTATCGTTATTGGGTTGCTTTCAGAAGACATTTCAATGCTGCTTTGGTCTGCAACTGTTTCAAGACGAACAACTCCTGCGGTGCCGTTTCCGGTTGGGCCGCCGCCCACACAAGCGCTTTCGAGAGCATGCTGGCTGCTTCTCCCGCTGAAGGAATCTCCTCAACAGGAGGCAAGTCCAGATTGAGATGCCCTTCTTCGAGACTGACCTGAGGATGATAGGGATGCGATAAATCGGGAGAAATCGTGTCAGTCCTCATGTCAGCGTAATCATATTCCTCGTGGCTGTCCGTCTCCGCTTTGATCGTTGTCGGTGAAGGGGATCTCTCCCGAGATCTGTTCTTGAAGGATCTCTTACCAGACATTTTATGTAACCTCTTACTCATAGCGGTTACCGCGTCCTTCCGTCGGGCGTGAGAAGCACCGAAGGCACTGTCGGAGTTGGATGACCTGCCCAAAGTTGGTTTCCACAGGTCCTCCTCTCCTGGTCTGAAGGAGTGGATGTTGTACCGCCGCTTGAAACGCTCCAGCCAACCTGTACTAGCTCGGAATTCCTCGTTTCCTATAAGCGCATATACATGATAACCATGAGTCATGAGGACTAAAGAATAATAACGCAATAACAGGTTAACATTTTACGAAATAGACGTAAACTACCAACAGCTTCAAGAATAAATCTAATTACTTAATCATTGCATGTCTTGCTTTAAACCGTTGAAACCTGGTTAATGTGTCATTGTAGTGCAAGCCATCAACAAGACGATAAAGTTTACATGCCCATCATTATCATCTTCTTGGCTAAAACATATAAATTTTACAAAACATACAGATGGGCTCTAATGATTCCAGCTATCTATTTTGACGTTATGACACCAGTTTCAATTACCTATCATGATCGCATTAAACAATTCAATATAGCAATAATAATAACGGTATTATTATCAACGGTATTATGGAGTAAAATCCATATGAGGAATACAGATTTATAATCACTACGAACGAATGGGATGACAACTTTACCTCGTAATCTGTGGTGCTCTGCTCTGGCTTTGGACATCACGTCGGAGGGGGATAACTCTCTCCCAGCACGCATTTCCTTCACAATAATAAAAAAAAGACATGTTCATTAAAAATCTGAATAACAGGGATGATTTGTCCTCAAATAGGTCTCTTTAAAATAAAAAATGAACGTAAAATAGAATTTACGACTTTTTAAGCCAAAGGCCAAGCGCTGGGACCTGAGGTCATCCAGCGCTGAAACGGAAATTGAAAGTAAAAAGGTTTGAAAGGTGTAACAGGAGGAAAACCCTACGAACCAACTGTTAGGGAAGTAAACTGGAAGAAAGATAAAACAAACGGAGGTACAGTAAAGGGAACGAGAAAGATAATACTAATGGAGGGACGCTGCAAAGAACTACGGAAAAAGATCTGAATTAGAATGACCCTAAATCTAGAGTTATTTGTGCCTGTTGTCATCACTCAGAATAGACTCAGTGACATTTAATTTGCGGATGTACTTTGGATAGGTTCATATTCTCAATCAGAGGCACTTACACAAGTGAGAAAAAACTAATATACATGCAGTGCAAAAACGTTAATAGTATTTTTAATGACGCCATGGGAAGATGCCCCCTCAGCTACCCTACCTTCATCAGCCAATCGAAGACGGCTTCTTCCACATCGACCTTGGCACCGGCTTCCAGCTTCCTTCTGTTCATGGCCACGAAGTCGCCGTTTGTTTCTACGTACCTGAGAATCTCGGCTTCATGCTTCTTCACGTCAGATACGGTAGAAGTCCCGATGCCATACTCAAAGGCTAATTGTCGCTGCGATTCTCCATTACGCATGCGCCGAATGAGGTCAGCCTTCTCGGCGATGGAGAGGACCGTACGCTTCCGTTTGGTCACTGGGTAGGGAACACTTGTGTCAGTACACACACTTGTGACACTGGGCACTTACGACGGAAGAAGGGGTTTTTGATCTACTGTGAAATTGAACATGGGGCCTATAGAAGTCCTAAAACAGCACACCGATGATAAAAATAAATATTATACTCTATACAGTCATAAATGTCATTATGTATTTTTGTATATAGGAATATTTTTGTAATCTGCGCCAGGAATTAAAATTTGCAATAGCTACCCGTAAATATGTGTAAGTTAGCAAGAGACAGAGTGAAAGGTAAAACTTCATCTGCTATTCTGATTTATAATGGTGCTTCAGAGTTCATGGTGTATTTAGTCATATGTTTTGGTATTTGTTTACAATTCCTTACACATAATTCTCTTCGTTGGAATCAAAAGTTTGCTCAGCAAATGAATCAATTTACTGGCTACATGGTACTGATGGATATTTCCAAACATGAGTCTAGGTGCCATTTACCGTTTAGGGCAGTGTTTCTTAAACATTCTTGTACAGCGGACCCCATTTAGTAAAATTACTCATGTAACGGACCCCTTATTGTGATGATGGGAACAGGCTTATTCGGACCTTGGCTCATTCGGACCATGCACTGGCTCATTCGGACCTTTATCCAGGCTTATTCGGACCTTCATATGATTGGCCGATTAAGACCTAATATGCAGTGGCGGCTCCTGGCTATCATTCATAGGGGTGCTGTTACATAATTCTTTTTTTTCAATTCCTTGATGTTAACTGCATAAACACACATTATAGTCCATATAAATATGGCACTATAAACAATGCCATACACTTAATTTCTTCAAGTTCTGTTTTTCTTGGGCTATGACTGATTACTAATGGATGATTACCCTAATCAAATTTGAAACTGTAAACAAAACTGAAAAATTATTAAAATACTAAAATTCAAAGCAGTAACTTTCGGCAGCGGAGAGACTGGCGGACGGAGCTGACGGAAAATTAAGAATATGAGGTTACATAAACATATTAATTTTATGTAAAATAAGCGTAGCAAAATAAAAATAATTAAACCATTAAAAAGAATAAAAACTCGAAAACAAAAACATTAAGATAGTACAAAACTGAGTATGACAGTAAAATAAAATAACATAGGCCTATATAAAACAAATGGACTAAAGAACACCCACCTAAAACACAGACGCATGCATACGCATACTCACTCTCTCTCTCTCTCTCTCTCTCTGAGGAAGGCAGCAGAAGCGCTGCCGAAAGCTTTTTTGAATTTTAGTATCATTGACATTATTGTGGTTTTCATTTTTCCTATGTATTGAAATCACCACTGAGTTTATTATTCTGCATTACATTACATATCATTAGTATCGTCACTGATTTGATCACTATCACTAATACTACATATTGATTAGGCTATTGACGAATTTCAAATCGCACCTTCGCCCTTCAACAACTAGGCTAACACTGCTCGAGAGGGCAGTGCTCCCATCACCCTTACGTGCGAGCTGGCTACATTATCACCCTATTAGCAAAATTAGAACTGCTGAGCACCAGCAGTTCCACATATTGTTTCATTTTTTTTTTTTACAAAAACAAGAGAATGGTAATCATTTTTAAAGGATTACTGATAATCTTTACTTAATTTCTCATATTCATGTATATATTCATAATTTTGTGCATATATATTATGAAATCTATAGGGGCGCTGCAGTTCCACAGTGCTTGCTGACGAGCCGCCACTGCTAATATGTATTTACATATGTAACATATGTGACATTATTTTATAATATTGTTTCAATGTTTGTAATCCATAATCATTCCAAAGTCTATTATGAAAATATATTGGGGAAGCAATGGAAATCCACTCCCCTCACGTTTCTAGGACCATTTATTTCGTACAGTTACATATTGCTCTGATTTTTAAAATAGTTTATGTAAAAATAAAGCCAAAATTCACTCAAATTCACCCGAAATAGCCTTTATTTTCACTGGCGCATAGTATATATGTGCACATTTCTTCAGTAGCTGACCATTTGTTATTTTCCTTTCATTATAGTCCGCCCACAGTTCCATGACACGCCCTTTTAGTTCCTTGACCTGCTTTCTCTGATCTCTTTAATTTGCCCTCTTTAACAAGCTTAATTCACCTGATTCGGTATTTCCTTTGCCTCTAAGTATATTAAAGATATAAGTGAATAAGAGGCGAGGTTACTTTTTGGGCTTTTTTGTTCAGCTTATGATCCAACCCCTTCCACAAAGTTGTTTGACGTAACACTGCCCCCAAACACTGACCAGTTCTCCATTTTCCACACCTGACTGTGCAACCACGTTAACGTTAGGTCAACATAATCCATAAACTCTCTAACTGGCCCAATGACACCCGCGTTGCCTGAAAGTTCATCAAAGGTTTCCCTAATATCATTGCTATAATATAAAATTATTAGTATGGGTCCAAATCACCCAAAACAAAGGTCCGAAACAGCCTAGTAAATGGTCCGAATCAGCCTAGCAAATGGTCCGAATCAGCCAAGACTAAGATCCGAATCAGCCTAGCAAATGGTCCGAATCAGCCAAGACTAAGATCCGAATCAGCCAAGGTCCGAATAACCCTGTATCCATTATGATAATTTCCCTCTTGGGTTTAAAAGTGTTTTCAGAGTATAATGAATAGTACTGAAATTGCTACTGAATTATTTATTAATGACTTATCTTCAACATAAATGTTTACATTTTACTTAAAATAACTTTCATGGCATTATTAATTTTGCACACAAATTTTAGTGAACCTAACAGCAACGCTTCCTCCTCACATCTCGAACCGTACTTAATGCGACGAATGGTACTGTTTTTGCTGATTCACTACTCTTGGAATATCTGGCTCCAATCTGCTGACTGCTGAGCTTCATTGTTGCTTGATCATAAATACCACTGCCCTCTACAAAGTTGTTAAATTGGATGCAGGCTTATTCGGACCTTAATCTTGGCTGATTCGGACCCATACTAATAATTTTATGTTATAGCAATGGGTATTTCTATATAAGCATTCCCCATCGTTCGTCCCCGCGAATACGAAAGCCACCAGGAATTGGGGCGTCAAATGTATTTCGCCGTGTTTAGTACGAGCCCCTGGGGGTTAATTACAGTCGTCCGAATAAATATTACTTGAAATTCTTGTTCAGCGGGTAAAACTGCATAGAAAAATCGGCCAATCATATGAAGGTCCGAATAAGCCTGGATAAAGGTCCGAATGAGCCAGTACATGGTCCGAATCTGCCTGGTCCGAATCAGCCAAGGTCCGAATAAGCCTGTTCCCGTTAAATTACACCCATCCTAATCTGACGAGCGCCATTGTCAGAAGCCAAGAGGATTTGGTGGTACAAAAATAGGAATTTAGGACGTTTTGGCCAAAAATGTTTTGAGCAACGTTTTGGTCTAAAATTTATCTGATACCGACGGCCAAATGGACCCATTGGAACATTCCACGGGGGGTCCGCGGACCACACTTTAAGAAACACTGGTTAAGGGTAATGGCTCGTTCATATTTGTTTTTCTCATTTCCTTTGATCGTTATTCATTAAGTTACAATCAGATGAACATGTCAGTAAGAGAATTCGTTCAACGATATTTCTAATCTCTCTCTCTCTTTTTCAACTTTAACGAAGAAAGGATCAACATTTTGAACCCGTTCTCATTCATAGGTACTACTTCACTATTTATATAATCAATACCTTGCATGTTAACACCAACTTGGCAATCGCGATTCGTTTAATTCCAAATGTTTGGCAACGGTTCTAATATCATGCATATGCATTACTTCTCAATTCTATCAAAGATTTTCCCTGTATACTACTTTCAAACTCTTACCATAAATCCTACCATACACCTTCCCTTTGTAGACGACGCATCATTATGTTATAAAATATATTCTATAATTATTAGAGGTATCCCATCACCTTTACCTTTGTGCAGCTTGACAATATATCCCTCCCACACACTATTACTATAATTGCAACGTCTACAAGTTCATAATACTCATCCCATTAAACCCGTGTTGAAATCTTTTTAGACGGCATTCCATTACTCTTTTAATCAGAAATCCATTTACTAATTAACATTTCTCTCTCTCTCTCTCTCTCATTTTTCTTGAGATACCGCACACTGCCTAGTGCCAACAATCCTGCTCCTCTCAAAAACATTTCCACAAAACTCTCTCCATTCTCATTTACGCCAGGAATACAATGCTATTATCTCTTTCTCTGCCACATACTTTTTGCATCGAAATCACCAAGAACAACCACGCTTCAATGACACTTATCTTTTCTCAATTAAATCACAAAGAACAATCACCCTATTAAATTCTCCAAACACGACAAGGAACAGATTCAGACTCTCTCGAGAACACTTTTACATCTACTCGCAGTGAGTCTTTCTCAATCCTAGCTCATGATCACCAACTGCCACTACTTCTTCTTCCTCTAAAATCAATCATATTTAAACACTTATCGAACTAAAATGCTTAAACCCTTTCACCCATCACATGCCTCCATAATATCCGATGGCAAATTTCAGCTACTGCTGACAAATCTATTCTTTGTTCTTCCCATTGTGTCCTCTCACGTAATATCCAGCTTTCTATACTTAAACACATCAGCTATCATTCATGATCTCATTCACCTCCTCATTTTCACGTTTCTTCTGTGTCAATCAAGAGACTCATCGGTTGCTGGATACCATGTGATGCGTTCCGATCTTTTATACACGATCATTGGGACTGTCTACGGATAACCCAATTTGATCATAGGTATTTGTGGAAAATATAGAATGTCAAAATCGGAAGCAACATAGGGGAAACTTTATAAACGAATTAAATGCATTATTCACAATAGAACACATTTATAAAGTAAATTTATTATATATTAAAAAATTATTTGCATTTTAGCAGGTATGAGTACAAGGAAAATGAAATCATACATACATACATACATACACACATATATATTTATTAATATGGATTGACTCCTGGCTTCTTGCACTAAGCATATATATATATATATATATATATAATATATATATATATATATATATGAATAACTTGATCACGAAGTATATAAAACGTGATGCTATGTATAAATAAAGGTTTTTTGCCACGAAGGAAAAATGAAAAAGCGAGATAGCCAAGTACTTTCGGTCCTGTTCGGATCCTTTACTCAGTAAAGGGTCCGAACAGGACCGAAAGTACTTGGCTATCTCGCTTTTTCATTTTTTCCTTCGAGGCAAAAAACCTTTATTTATACATATTTAATATATATACATAATATATATATATATATATATATATATATATATATATGTGTGTGTGTAACGGTGAAAAGGAGGTAAGTGGTGCTGTTTGGTGCAGAATCCTGGACAAGGCTCGAAAAAACTAGATATCCATTGCGTCATTGGTGGAAAGAATTGTTAGTAAACAAATATGAAAAAGGCTGTGTTTATTACTTTACAGATAAAGCCAGGGAAAGTAGGATTAGGTATATTACTTTGTTTGAAGGGCTAAGGATATGGCCGTTGAGAGTAAAAGCAGCAATGCCAGGCAGAAGATTGGATTACGGCCGTGTGAAGAAATTATATATAATATATTTAAATATATATATATATATATATATATATCTATATATATATATATATATAATATATATATAGATATATATATATGTGTGTGTGTGTGTGTGTGTGTGTTGTGTGTGTATGCATATATGTGTATGTATGTATATAAATATATATATATCATATATATATATATATATATATAGTGTGTGTGTGTGTGTGTGCGTGTGTGTGTGTGTCTATGTATGTATGTGTATGTGATGTTAACTACTCAATACGTTTATTTAGAATTGAAAAAGACAAAATTAAAACTTTTCTACCCACGTGTCGGTTGTATGGGCTCTGGTTCCGAAGGACGACTGCAATCATCAAGGGAAGCCTTATCCGACGGCCTCTTTGACTCCCGAGTTTCTGCCTTCGGGTCTGTGTCCCCTCCGCCGGGGGACACCTGATTCTGGCGTCCACCACCGCACTCCATTTTCGTTGAGACCGGTGATGAGGGCCGATGGTCGTCGCTAGCGATGTCTTGGGCAGTAGGGGATGTATCATTCATATCTACTGATATTCATGGAATGTATGATGTCGGTCGTCATAAAAGATTCATTCTTTGCTGAATGCAACGAGCCACTTGGCCGGTGCAAGATGAGGCTGTTCCTACAACGTAGGTCTGGGTCCGCCGCCGTTGAAACGATTTCCATTCAGCTTATTCTTGTGGTTCTGCAAGAATGTATTACGTTCATTTGTTAACGGTTATTCCACACCACTTCGAAATTGGAGCCAATTACTTAACTCGGGGTAAAGCTAATGGCCGCTTGGTTTTGGTACTGGGGAAGGAAACAGACATCAACTTCGCACAAAATCCGTCCGGATATCTTGTCCCAGAGCGGCCGGAATACTGTTCTCTCTCACCCAGAAAACAACGAACTGTTCAATCTAGCGAGAAGGAAGACTTGCAGTTGTACCGGACTGCCTGGGCTAATCCGATCACCGCCACGTCACTTATCCGAACCTTTTTTTTCTAATTTTTTTTTTTTACATTATGTAGGTTTTTAAATTTTATTAAGTCTAGCCAAGAGCTGCATGATACCGACCACGGAAAAGAACTATATAGATCTACTATATAAATATATATATAATTTTATTTTATAACTTCTAAAATACATAATGCCTCAATTAGTAGGGATCTCTAGAGCAGAAACAAAATGATGATATATATATATATATATATATATATATATATATATATATATATATATATATATATATATATATATACAGTATATATCTTGCTCAGTGGGTACCTGCATTATTATTATATGAAAGAATATGTCTTACTGAAGTAAATGGTCATGTTTACCACAGGGCTTATTATTCTCTCAATGTTTTGACCTAACCACGTCTATACCCTAATAGTGTTATAACCAGTGAAGCAGAAATACAGTAAATTGTATCAGCTTGACATATTACCTCTTCATTATATTTTGTTTGCATTTATTACAAGCTACTAACGATTGGCCTTTACACGTATGGCTTTGCTAATATGTTAATGAAGAGAGATCGGAATTTAGAAAATTTTGCGGGAAATGACATCCCACTTCCTTCTGAATATGATTAGGGCATTAACCCTAAAACCTTAACTCTGCAGATATGAAAGGTTTAGTAAATAGACCATTTCTTTAATAATAAAATCGAAAATTTAATGTCGATGAGAAAGCGAACACAGTACAATCAATATGGCGGCTATGGGGTTGGGCACACAACACTCACTGTACGAAATACTACTCAGCCCCACAGAAACCTGACTATTTAGATAAATTTGAAAACCTAGCTGCTATTGGTTACTTGTGGAACCTAGCTGATTTTCCTCACCGTGATTGGTTGGACGGTTTTAGATCCACCAATGACAGGGCGGGTTACAAGCGGTCTTTTAAACGCGGTGCGTATCATCTGTATTGCGATGGAAATTCACGTCCCTGGTGATTCTCGGCTCTTCCATTCCCCACTTGGAAGAAAGAAACTCTCGTGTACTGCTGTATATTTAGTGAGTGGTGGAGAATTTTGCCAAAATGTTGCCCAATGTAGTAGCAAGAACCGCCTGGTCATCGCTTTCCGCTGTGCGAAGACTGGGTGTCCAAGAAATCAGAGCAAACGTCCCCGCCGCTGATATTGCTTCGAAATTGAGTCTTGCAAGGGTGGCCGATAACTACCAATGCCTCCATACATCTTCGACGACGGGGAAAGCAGAAGACAGGAAGGAAATGATGGCCTCCATGCCGAAAAAGGACGAGGGCACCGAAGGAGAAGTGTCGGTGGACATCGATTCTGGCATCAAAGGGTGAGTATTAAGGTCGGAAAGGGCCTTTCTTTTGTTGATCTCTTTGTGTTTCATGTCCAGCTTTCGGAGACCGACCGACGCCATATTTCTTGCCGGCCTTCCTGCCTGGCTTTTGTTGATGCTCTTGTAACCTACGGCGTCCCCTTCCATGTGGTTAATCGTAGTCTGTGCCAGGAATGTTGTTTGTGAGTACCTGACGAAGTTTTAGGGTCAGGGCATTAGGGTAGACTTATTCTTGTAACTTTTGTTTTGTCTTGTAAACTGGACGCGTTTCAGGGTAGGTAGAAGGTACTCTAGGCTTGGCCCACCCCTCTGATCATTTCAGAATGGAAGTGGTGCTTTATCTTAGCCTTCTAGGCCTACCGTGCAGTCTCTGGTAAGGTATTGTGTTAGGGGTCTGCCAAAAGTCTGGGAGGTAATAGTATAGTGTTTCTTGTTGATAACTTGTAATTACAAACCTTAGAACTTCATTTTTTTGACGCAATTTTAAGTGTTTTTAGGAAGTATCACTGATGTGCTTAGTGTAGTGGGCGCTAAGTAGGAATATGGTCAATTTCTGTGAAAAGAACAATTTTTAAGTGATGTGAGTTGAGGTTTCAGTCAGAATACTGTCTTGTATTACTTACAGACCGTGAAATGAGAGTAGCCTGGGCCTTAGGTCACCTTTTCCAACTAATATGAAGTCTCCAGATGTATAGTAAACATATCCATTCTAACATTAAAAGTAATGTCATCCAAGTCACCCTGTTTCTTCTGCAGCCCTTGAGTGAAATTTTTGTTTAGCCTAACAAGTCTCTAAATGTGAGCCTCAGATACTTTTACAGCATAAAGATTGTGTTCTGCTAAATATTTTCTAAGTCTGCTTTACTAATCTTTTAGTAGATAAGACCAACTTGTCATGTCTCCATACGTAAACTTATTCATTTTCAACTGGTAACCATCACCAAAAATACCCAGTTTCTCCAGTTTTTTCTGCACCCACAGTCACATTTTTTTTAAGTTTTGATGCCTAACAAATCTCTGTACTTCAAAATGTGATCCTCATATTGTTACATTAAAAAAGTACTTTTTGGTAAAATAATTTTTTAAAGATCATTCATTACTAATCTTGTTTTGGGAGTATTACTAATCAGCATTACTAATCTTGTTATGGGAGTCTCTTACTAATCAGCATTAGCTAATCTTGATATGGGAGTCAATTACTAATCAGCATTAACATTACTAATCTTGTTATGGGAGTCTTATTACTATTCAGGTGTGCAGATTCTTTCCCCTAGGACTTAAAATTATCATCTCTAGATCTGCTGTCAGGAGATTAAACTTTATTACTCCCATAACAGTAAAAACTATTACTTCCTTAACAGTAGAAACTATCTGCTTAATTTTTTGTCTATTTTCAATTCCTTGTCAGAGATCCTAGCCCAGCTTAAATTTCAAATTTCAGCACTTGAAAAACATCAGCACATTCTGTCGATTGTCTTTGATTTTTTTTTTCTCTCACCAAGATGTATGTTTATTGGTTGGATCATGTTTTATTTTATTTATTTACTCCAACTCTGTTGTATAGGCTAACTTACATTTTCCTGAATGGCTGGAAGTAACTTGGTGCTGGGCATAATATCCTGAATGGCTGAAAGTAACCTGGCGCTTGGCGTTATATCCTAAATTCTCACTCCACTTGGGTTAGGGCCCGGCAAATTGGTAGTAAGGATGATGCTGCAGGTAAATCGATAAGGGAGGTATTATTGGTTTGCACTGATATTGCATAAGATGCAAAGACTCTCTTTGAGAAGAAATAAGGTTATAATCTAGGGTAAAAAACCGCATGGTACAGGGGTGGACCATGTACGATCAATGTGTACAACCCCAAGAAAAGTACATTATAACGCGTCCTGACACCGGAGTAGAGGTCTTGAGCTCCGTTTCTCACCAACAAGAAGTCGCGTCTGATGCCCATCTCCGATGTCAGGATGAGTAACGTACTATTTTTGTGGTTGTACACACTGATCGTATATGGTCCACCCCTGTACCATGCGGTTTTTTACCCTAACTGTTACCCTATTGAGATTGTATTTGAGCACAGAAAATTACTACTGTCAGCAGGATCAAGAAACAATAGTTTCAACTTAACAGAAATGTATAATGTGCACATTTAAAAAATTTCATTGTTTACAAAGAGAATACTATTAACATCCCTAGGTGGATTCGTTTACAAAGAGAATACTATTAACATCCCTAGGTGGATAATTTTTGTTAGGTTAGACTAGGGAAGGGTACCATTGGTTATACTAACCATGGCCAAATCACATTACAATCTGTTGAAACTATATATTCAGTGTTGCACCACAAGTCAGGTTAGGAAGATGACAGGACTGGGCGATCTAGGAAATGTTAGGTTTGGCCACTTTTCTTGGTGGGATTTCTCATGCCTACCCATCTCCCACTCAGCATCCTCTTTACCTATTGTTAGAAAATGAGAATATGAAACTAGAGAAAAGAGAGAGCCGGGCCAGCATGGTCACCCCAAATTGACTTGGAATTATGTAGTTGATTGGGTGCAAGGCTCTTTTTGCCATCTACATTGACCCTCTATTTCTCGTGTCCATAGGTCTAAAGTTAGAGTGGTGTCTTTTACCAGCTCCAAAATTTCTCCCTCTTTCCTCCCATGTGGAAAAGAGATGTAGAGTAATAGGAAAGCAGTGGTGTTTAAAGATAATAGTTTAAAGATAATAATATGCCTCTTGTATCCCCCCTCTGTTTCAAATTTGTCCTTGCACTTAGATTATCAAGACAACCTAGTGGATCGCATGAGGCTAGGGTTCCTGTGCCTAAGCTTCAGTTCCTGGCTAAATGGTTTGGCCAAAGGACACCCCAGTCTAGTCTCACCAGTTGTCTTAGAAAGGTCCGGTAACCATGGCATTGCTTGACCTTCAAAAAACAAAGAGAGAAGGTGCAAATGTGACCGTATTTGCCACTACTTGAACCGTTTCATGTCACCTCTGTATTGACCCCCCTCCCAGCAAGTAAAACATGTTTTTTAACTTGATTTTAATGGGTCCTTTCTTCTACCAATTTTATTAATATTTTTGTTTTAATGGATCCTTCCCTCCACTAAAAAAATAAAATAAATTTGCCTGGTTATTTATAAGCTCTCGGCTGCACCAGAAGTATTAGTTTGAAATCTTTTTTGTTCAAAAGGGGGGGGAAGTATAGCAAATTACATGGAAATTTAGCCATAGTTGCTTTCATAAAGGGGAACGCCTACAGATTAGTTGGGCAAGAGTATCGTCTGCTTGATTATTGATGGACGAATACAAACGATGGCGCGACATGGTGGCGGCCAAATGGAAGATATTTTGGTCAAACTTGACAGCCAGCACATGTTTTGGCCCAATTTTCGAAAACGTGCAGTAAAAGATTATACAAATCGCATGTTCAGGCGTAATTTTCAAAAAATGGTAAGGAAACTGGTGTGTTTGGGGTGGGGGGGGGAGTGGGGAAGCAAAGACGATGACAATTAACTATGAAATCCAGGAAACTGCTGTTTGGCTTACCCCTTACTCTACATTCGTTTGGACATGAGTTGCGCGGCCTGGTTAACAAAACTGTCCCCCTACTTTACGTACATTTGTAGTTCGAACATATGGGCTGTTAGCCTAAGAGGGCGTTCGGGCATGAGATGCGCGGCCTGGCTAACTAAACTTGACCCCTAACCAAACGAACCTACCAAACCTGGCTGGTGGGGGGCTTTGCCCCTCTGGACCCCCCCCCGATCCCCCAGTATGGTAACAAAGGTTGTGACCTAACCAAACGAACCACACCAGTCTGACTTAGGGCACAAAACTGTCTTGCTCTTTCATGAGGCTCGTTGTTCCCTCTTTGCAGTGTTCTCATTGCCATTAAAATCGCCGAGAAGGCCACTTTTAAAAAGGAAGGAACATAACACGTCAATATCGTCACAGAACTTTATCAAATCCGAAAACGTAACCCGGTTAGCAGCGGCAAAAGCAACGTGCGATGAGGAGTAGATGGCGATGCCATGTTGACTGTTTTGGATGGTTGTGCCTTGCGGGTTGTGGTAGTTAATTCTTCCAGGTCGAGGGGACTTCTTGCCTATGCAAATGGATTTGGTTGTTGTGTGGCTGGGTCGAGTCACAGAACTACTTACCTTGGCAGAGGGATTATGGGCCGGGCAAAAGGTGTTACGTGTAAACTACCCCACAAGGGCAAGTATTGCACATGGACTTCCACATAACTAAAACATTGCTTATTTAAAGGTTTGGTTTAGACTTTATGAAAATTTAATTCTAGAACACAAACTTAATAAATAATATCTTGTAAGTAATGTAATTTTGCTAAAATTTAAGCACTTGTATATTCATTGTCACTCGTAAGTTATCCATTGGAAGAGTCAGAGATGTGATTGGGAGGGAAGGGGAGTGACAGAGGTGGAAGATGAATGCAGTGACTAATGGTTATGGTCACTGAGATACACTTGAAGTAATGTAGGTCGAGTTGTTGCGTTTGCATAAAGAATAGAAAGTTGTCGTCTACGGAAAGCTACGAAATATTAACATTAGGTCAATGAAAATATAGGAAGGAAATCTATGCCCAGGTGAACATGTCACCTCATGTTATATAACATTTGTTGCTACCCTGGGCTATTGTGTGATGCTGTATGTTTTCGAATAGATGATTATATTACCTTACTGAAAGAAATTTTATCATCTTTTCCCTGAGGGGTACGTATTGATATATCAAATGTTTTGATAAAATTTATATAAAATAAAACTTAAGTGGCAATGTACAGTATCAACTGGTGGTAGAACTAGTAAGTCCAAGTGGTCATGGCAGTAAACACACGAGTTTTAGGTGGAACATGCACATTTAATTTAGGTGAGTTAGAAATTTCAGAATTGCAGCATTTTTTGTATGTTCCACGTACAGTTTTTAAAAATCCAGCTAAACTACATGTCCACAGTATGATTGAGTATGCAGAAGTATTCTCAATATGTTCATAAAACAGCATGGTCAGGTGATAAAAGGAAAATGAAGGCTTTTCAGACTAGGTATAGAATTGGAAATGCTGCTCAAATTATCTAGTTATACAAAATGAAAATCATAATATACCCATAATTAAGACTAACAACACAGGAAAAAAAAATTGAAGAGTATTTTCTTACATTGATACACTAATGTAGATATTTTCAACACATTGGGGGCTTGATGGTTAAGGATCAACCACTGACAAAGATGACATGCCGGTTTATTAATGGAAATATAACTAATAGGTTTGGTGTTTGACTAATTTTTGCAATGCTGGACAAAATTAGGGTTGTAAACTGTACTGTAGATATGTAATTATGATGTGCATTGGTTAGGTAAGAGGGGAAAGGTCATTTGATTAAAAGCTAAATTATAATTGGTAATATCAAAGAATAATTTTTATTATGCTTTTGAGATATAGAGGCACATGGTCTGTGTAGATTTTATTACAGGCTTGCTACTTGGTCATTTGTTAAGCACTTGGCAGCAAGCTAATATTTTTCAAAATTGTTAATTTTTTGTTAATGCTTATAATGAATTTTGAGTAGGCAGAACCCAAAATGTTTGTATTTTCAGCTGAGTATAGTATGTATGTAATGTGCTTTCAGGTGTTCCACAAGGCAGTGTTCTTGGACCTGTGTGATTTATTTACACTAGGGACGTGACATGTGAAACTGATTGCATTTATTCATGATGTTACTCTTCTAGCTGTTGATCCAATCTGTCTGCTTTACGGTCTGTGGTTGCAGTATCCTTGTATAGGTTGTCATTTAGATGATGGTTTTCAGTGTTGAATGACAGTAGTTGAGATATATAACTTATATTATTGCAGTATCGCTTCTTGTTTCCCCAAAGTCTGTAATTTGCAGAATGCATTTGAATGTATGTTGTGATTAGGTAATTCCTATTTTTTTCCCCCACAGTTGGACTGTTCACTGGTCCTTTAAGGGTGTATTGCTGTCAATGCACCTCATTTAGTGTAATGTAGGCATTACTTAAGGTTCTTTACAGTAATAATATATATATATATATATATATAATATATATTATAATACACATATATACACATTATATATATACCCCCACACACACACACACACACCACACACACACACACACACACACCACACACACACACACACACGATTAGTTAGAACCCGCGAGAATGTTTGGAACCCTATTACAAAAACGCTAAAAACAGGCTAGTTTGTAGGTTAAAACTCAAGAAAAACCACCACAACAAATTTTCATACTTGTTTTTTTTTAAGTTTTATCACAAAAAGTGCATTTTATGATGAAATTGAAAAAAAAAAAAAACTGGAATTTGTGGATATTTCTCGGAAAAATACTGCGAATGCGCGAATTTTAAGCGAAGAATGCGGGAAAACGTTTCGAGAGAAATCCACGAATGTGAGAGTCCGCGAATAAGGGGGCCCACTGTGTATATATACTATTATATATAATATATATATATATATAATATATATATATATTATATATATATATTATAATATATGATTCATCATAATTTCGTCCCCCACTGTCTGTCCTGATTTCGTTCCTGTCCACTTGGACAGTGGTTCGATCCCATGGTGGGACGAAATTATTATCAACCAAAAAAAATTCCCCTTCGGTACATATATGAAAATATATCAATTCTGAGGTAGAGCGAATTTAGATATTAAAGGACATTTGTAGCTCAAATGAGATATAAATGAATCACGGTTCGACGTGATCATTATTCATATACGTATATATATACATAACTGTACTTCCATTCATTTTCTTCCATCTTACTGTCCACCCTCTAACAATTTTTTATATTGCAACTGCGAGGTTTTCCTCCTGTAACACTTCAAACCTTATGCAGTCAATCTGTTTCAGTGCTGAATGGCCTTAGTTGCCCCAGTGCTTGGCATAATACCAAAAATCTATATAAATCAAATATAAATCAGACAGTCCACCGTGGAAGTTTTTGGGTGCTGATTCCCGTCTGAAGACTTGGAATGAGTCAAGTTTTTGTCAACTCTTATTGTTGATTTGGTGTAAATGTAAAGTGAATAATATAGTTAGTCCCCAGCTAAAGAGGTGGCGGTGTTGGTTCCATTTAATGGCTTGATGTTGAGCGAATGTTGCTGATAACCGGTTAATGGCGACTTTGTTAGGTATGTAGGTATGTATCGCCACCGGTTTTGGTGCTAGGTAACCACCATAAAACCGGATTGCTGATAATCGAGACTGTCGATAAGCAGGACTGCCTATATATTTGTATTGTTAATGCAGTTTAAGGTCCACAAATTCACTATCACAAACTTTTCATTGGAATTTAACTATTTATCAGACGCAGGTTTTTCACAGACACAAACGCAACATTACTATCGTGGTTGATTTTTGGGAGACATTGGTATTATGATCAGAAATTGTTAGAAGTCATTTATATAAGAGAAAAGGTAAAAGTGTTTTTCTATATGGAATGTAGGCAGTGAAAGAGTATGGGTTTTAGCCCGAAAGATTTTTTTTTTTTTTTTTTTTTTTTTCCCAACCTTTCTTTTTCTGTAATATATAACAATTTTTTTTTTTTTTTTTCACCTTTCCTTTTACAGTAATATGTAACAACTATTTTTAATCTTCATACTCTAAACCATATTTTACAGTAGAATGTACTGACTTGACAATCGCAATTTAATCTATGAAATGTGCATTACTGATAAGATATTAACCACAAAAGTCCAACACAGATTAGGATGTTTATGTCAGCTGATAGTAGGCTGCATGATTATTGGTTTTGTATGCGTAAGATTCTATTCGGCAATAAAATGAAGTAGTACGGCAACAGTGATGAATTTCATACTAATGTAATACCCAGTTTTTAGTCATTATCATGGCTTGGTTCTTTTGTAATTTGAGCCTTCTACACTTTTTTTGAGTTTCATATGTAACTGCTAATGCAGAGTGACTTGATTCTCATTTGGTTGGGTGGTTGCCCTGTTACTTCATGCAACACATTCAACACATTGCCAAAATAGTACAGGTTTAGGAGACTAGCCCTTCACCTAAATTCTGGGTGAGGATAGGTATTCTGAGAATAGTCTTGGTTTATTTTTAGGTTTGGTGGAATGTTTCCAGATGAAAATACCCCTGATCTATTGTTTGATGGTGTTCGTTTCGCAGACCTTCCAATTTTACATGTGAAGATTTCAAAAAATAACACCATAATGGCTTTAACAGATGCCAAAGGTAGGGGGCTAGTTTGTAATGCACATGAGTTGAGCAATGCTGGAGGGAAAAGTAATATGAATTCTTCTAAGTACAGTAGTAGTGTTAAAAATATATATTTTAAGGTTGAATTTTTTTTTTGGAAAATAATGTGTGGTTTAATTTTTACTTGCAGGTGAGCTGAAGCTTGTCAGGTCATGTGGTGTTGAAGGATTCAAAAACTGTCGAAAGGGCACCAATGTAGCAGCGCAAGCAACTGGCATCAGTTTAGCCACAGTAAGTACATACTTTGTATGTTTCACTGTATCTTGCCAGCTAAAAGTGTGTTTATTGCCTAACATTGTCATAGTTTCCTTAACAGTTTCATAAACTAATTTTTTTTTCTCTTTCCCTCTACAGAGAGCTGTCGATAAGGGTTTCAAGAACATTCGTGTGAAGGTGAAGGGCCTTGGACCTGGGAGGATGGTGAGTACCAGCAATTAATTTAGTTGTACAAATAAATATTCATATATACATACAGGCAGTCCCCGGGTTACGAAGGGGGTTTCGTTCTTGAGACGCGTCGTAACCCGAAAATTGTTTTAAGCCGGAACATTGTCAAAATTCCTGAGAAAACCTTACTTTTAATGCTTTAGGTGCATTTAAAACTGTAAACTGCATTCTTATTGCATTTTTCATCAAAAATAATTTTAAATATTGATTATTTTGCATTTTTGGTGTCATATTTCATCTGCCAGATCAGCATTTGTAGGCGTCGTAACCCTGGAATAATTTCTGATGAATAATAATTGAAAAGCGTTATAACCTCGGAACGTCGTAAGCCAAGACCGTCATAAGGCGGGGACTGCCTATATATAGTATATATATTATATATATAGCATCATTAAGTGAGCCAAAAAGGTAGTCAAAAGCACTTGCTGGGTAGTGATCTCTAGTTCTTGAGTTTTAATGGGAAGAAATTTGTTTAATGAATACAGTGGAAGCTCTGGTTTGTGAATGTGGACAAAAAAAAAAAAAAAAAAATGTACACCAGACAATAACTGTGCAGTTATATTGCAAACAGGTGTAAAAACTAGGAAGTCACAAGTCTGTTTAAACATATAAATGAATTGTGTCTTGGCTTATACAACAATGCATCTGTAAAGGAAATTCTAGTGTAACGGGATATAAATGGTAATTGCATTTGATAATTAACACACCCCACTTTTAGGCAAAATTCATTTAAAATCTCTACTAAACCTTTATCAGCTTCCTTATGGAAACTTTACTTTCATTATTAGATGAATTTTTTCAGAATTTGGTATTAATAAACAGCAAAACATAAGTTGAGGTGCTATTGTACAATTAGTAGGAAATAAATGGAAGGTAATGAATGAGTTGTCTAGTTTAGTTTGTTTTGTTTTTTTATCTTTCTCTCGCAGATAGTAACTCAGTAATTTGTCTCTCGCAGATACTAACTCAGTAATTTGAATGCGTTTCTAGGTGTCAGAACTCAATAACTAATTCATAAGCAATAACACTTTAGGCTCATTGCTTCTTTTAACTAACATTCAAAAGCAATGACACTTTAGACACTTTTTTTAACAGACACTTCTTTTAACTACCATTCAAAAGCAATAACACTTTAGACTTCTTTTCACAGAGGGTTAAGCATAAAATGTTGCATATAGTATATTACCTATACAAAGAGGCATTGATCATCAACCATTTCAAAGGGTAGTGCATTCCTATGTTTGTACATGTTCATATAGTGACTAGTCTTAAAAAGGTTTATATATGTCTTAGAAATGAAGCTCTACTACCTTGATATATTTCTCAGAAGTGAAGCTGCTGCCTTCAACATTTGTAAATAATAGTTATAACGTGGTCATTGTCTTGCGTGTTTCAGTTTGGTAGCTTAAGGCAGCTTCCCCTTTACCCCTTCATAATCTTAGTGTTTTCATACACCCCTGGAATAGGTTTGAATTTACAGTATTGGTAGGGTTGTCATGTATTGTTTGCATTTTGACAAAAACTTTTTATTTACTTTATTGCACGTTTTTTTTCAAGTATTGTAACTGATGAATTTTTTGTACTGCCAGTTTTTATTTTCATGCTATACCACAAGATTATATTATGAGAGCATGGGAAAGGGAGAGATAGTATATGTATGTCAGATTAAAAAATTATTGGAATAGCGGTAGTGGATGACAGAATTAGAGACCTAGATGCATTGTCAGCTTTTCCTTAATATGCTCCCCAGTTTTGGGGTGCACTTGCATGGTGAGGCAATACAGCACTTGCAAGAAGCTATCATTTATTGTTTTTAACAATTTTCATATGCAAATTAGTGGGATTCCTCATTGTTGCCAATTTTCTAGGAACTAAACATTATAATCTTACATAATTAAAGATAGAAAAGGTAATAGTAAATGTATGCTGATAAAAATGCTAGTTTAAAATAGTGATACATATACCTTGAAGTGTCAGTCTTGCTCAACTGGTTATGTGTTATTAAGTGGAGAAATTTATCCAGGTTTGTTTTCAGCCACTAGATGTTTTTTTTTTTTTTTTTTTTTCCCGTCTCTCCAGTGTATTGGGTATATAATATGGCAGTATCACCATGTACATGAATATTTTCATTTAATTTTAATCCTGTTGACAGCTAAACTGGACAGGTAGGTTACTGAAATGTAGTTTGCACATTTACAGGGGTTAATGAGGCAATTAACAGAAGTGACTTGCGCTATTAACTTTCCAATGGGTTAGTTGTATAGTCTGACCAATAGTTTTTTTTTATTTTTACTGTGGAGATAGGTAGACACTATGGCATGGCTTCAGTAATCTTCACTGAAGTTCAATCCTTCATAGGACTGGGGGTGACAGCAATGCCCTTGGGCCCAGTTTGGCTTTTCATGCAAGCATGGTGCCAAATTTCCTGTTCCATCTGCTAGTCATGAAAAGTTCCAGCAGGAGGGTTTGGGGAGAAGGTTAGAATAGATACAGAATCAAGTGTGATAGTAATTTTTTGTGTACCATTTCACACTAGGTAACTGTAGTACATATCTGTAAGTTGTCTCTTAAGTTAATTTTATTAATGTGGTTTGTAGTACTACACAATAAAAACTGTATGGTAGCATTTGGTGGCTCATGCAGATCGACAGTTGAACCTCTTAAAACTGGCATTCTATGGTCAGGGAACTCCTCTAGTATGGCCCGATTTTGAATTGCCCGCCATTAGTTTTTTACACTGGTGATGCCACATATTGTTTACAACTTGAAGACAGCAGAAGTTATGCCATATCTCCTTTACACAGCGGAAGTTATGCTATACCTCCTTTGTTTTAATGAAAATAGTTATTAGTATTGAAAGTATGAAGTCAATTATAAATTTTATATTAACTGAAATGAATAAATATATATTTTAAAATATTCCTCTTGAGAAGTCTACCAAGTCAAAACTTTTGATCAAAACAATGAGACAATTGGCATTGCACGAATTACTTGCTGATTGTGCTTGAGAGACATAGGTGGTAAAGTTTTGATAATTTCTTTTATGTAACTGTGTTATGTACCTTTTTGATATGCCATCCATAAGATTAGATGATATAAGAGATAAGAAGCACAGGCTAAAATCTTTATCAGCTGGAAAATGTTTATTTCATTTGCAGATAGTTTAGTTTTCATTTTCATCAAAAGGGGGCGGTGTGCTTTGTTTACGTTTTTACAGCGACATCTAATGCGCTGTGATCGCTGAAATAAATAATTCATTAATATTTTTGCATCTCTGCTCTACAATCTAAATTAATTAAGCTAATAGCGATAATTATGAAGATAACAAAATTTAGAATATGAAAGATACCATTAATAATGTGCAGATTCTGAGAAATTTAGTACTGTAGGTGACTTGCGATTGGGCTAACTTAAGAATGTAGGTTAAATGTGTTAAAGTATGTACACTTTGAAGAAAATTTACACTAGTTATAAAAAGAGTTGAATATTAAATGATAATAATAAGATGCATAATTAAGTTACATGATACACGTTAATGTTATATATAGATAGAAGTTAAATATATATATATATATATATATATATATATTATATATATATATATATTCAGAACTTGCAAGTAGGAGTAGGCAAAGTCAGAAACTAGGCTATTTTTATGTGAATTACTTTGCAAGACTCTTACCTAGGGGCTTCATTTTTTAGGGATGTATTCTATATTCCGGGATTTTCTGTGGTCCAGCAGTGGCCTAGTCCCAAGGTTTCCGCGATGAAGAGGTTGGGGTGTACTGAACATTTTTCTGCCTAGGTGTAAATCAGGGGCAAAAAATTGTATCAGTTTGAGATTCACATGTAATGTTATAGTACATTTCATTGTGCAATGTAACATTTGCAAATAGTTTACGAAGCTAGACACTCTCTCTCTCTCTCTCTCTCTCTCTCTCTCTCTCTCTCTCTCTCTCTCTCTCTCTCTCTCTCCTCTCTTAAGAATTTTAATCTCTCCTCTCTTAAGATTTTAATTTTCTCTCTCTCTCTCTCTCTCTCTCTCTCTCTCTCTATCTCCTCATCTCTCTCTCTCTCTCTCTCTCACCTCTCTCTCTTAGATTTCGATTTGTGTTCAAGATTGAATTTTTTTCATATTAGATATATATATATATATATAGATATATATAGAATATATATTAAAAAATTAAAAATAAATAATATATATAGATGTCTTTATAATTGTTGGTCCTTTGAAACTCATTTCGAATCCTTGAAGTTGAATGGAAATTTACGCAGGTGTCTAAGTTTACTTTGGCAAGAGTTTATGTGTTACCATCAAAATCTCGAAAGGGTATATGTTGATCCTTAACCCCTTCTTACTGGTGTGAGCAGAATGTGAACATTGCGTTTGCTGCCGAACTGAATCTCTCGGTAGTGACTCAAGTTTGGAGGGGTGCCGATCGTAAAAATATTTGCCAAAAAATACACTAATCAAGACAGGCTAATGAAATTATCAGGATTATTAGCACTATAATAACGCATATTCTCTGTTAGTTTTATCATCCTACAGGGAAAATAAATGATTTTATGAAAAAAAATGTGAAACTCAGTGTCCTTGTACAAGGGACACTGTGGTCGGTGAGAAAACTACGGTCTTGAATAGAAATTCGGTCTTACAGAATGTTGGTAGGTATCGCACCTGGAACATGCACATAAAGTATTATCATAGAACCGTAAATAAGCACGTAATAACAAAAAAAAGAGCAAAAACTAAAGCGAAAGCCCGCCAATAAATATAGGAAATCGCAAATTTTATAGTATATCTTTCAAAAATTGGTCAATGTCATTTTCTACGTTTTCTAAGATTAGTTTCATCACAGAAAACAACTTTAGGGGCATCAGGGGTATCTAAACTAATTTTTCAAGTTTCTTGTCCTCAGAAAAAATCGCTTTTTCTCTTGGTTTGGTTTTTTTATATATATAAAGTTACTATAAGGCTTTATTTCTACCTTCATTTATCTGGTGTTCATATCTTTTATTTAGTAAAATGTAATGTGAATAATAAATAAATACAGTAAATGTGATACAAACTGGTTGTTTACTTGGGTAGAAGTTATTACATGTTACGCTTGTCTGGTTTTGTGATTTTTTGTTGAGACGCAGTTCATCTGTCACCTACACACTACTAAAGCAATATATGTTGTCCTTCTTTGAACTCATTTCGAATCTTGAATGAATGGAAATTTACGCAGGTGTCGTTTACTTTTGGCAAGATTTTATGTGTTACCATCAAAATCTCGAAAGGGTATATGTTGATCCTTAATGGGTGGATAGGCTCTCAGGAGTAGAAATAACAGGTTGTGGGTGATGGACGGATTGATCCTGGGGAGAAGGAATATTAAGTGCCTTTTATTCAAGGGGAATCGGTTGGGCCACTACTTACGTCAACAACTAATAGACCGGATAGGATGAGAGCCTGAGTGGCTCAGGGCTTAGTTTTGGTCTCTTTGTAAATTTGTTCTTAAATATACCCAGGGACTGCTGGCTGGTTTTAGTTCTTATTCTGATAGTATGTCAGTTATACAGTGGTCCTCCGTATTCGCGGGGGATGCGTACCAGACCCCCCCCCCCCCCCCCCCTGAATAGTTAGAACGAACCCTTTAGAAACTCTGAAAACACCCTATTTTGTTAGTTAAAACTCAAGAAACCCCACTAAAAATGTTCATACTAGGTTTTTTTAAGTTTTATCACAAAAAATGCATTTTATGATGAAATTGATAAAAAAAAAAACCTGGAATTTGTGGATGTTTCTCATAGAAAAATACCGTGAATGCGCGAATAATGCGGGGAAACTTTCCCGAGAGAAATCCACGAATGTGTGAGTCCGCGAATAAGGGGGCCCCACTGTAAATGTAATTTTGCTAAGAGAAGTGCAAGGAAATATTTGAAAAACAAATAGACAAAAAAGCTACTGCATCCTTCATTCTTGGTAAATTTACATAAATATTTTACAACAAATGTGCTCACGATCTGTTGCTAATGTTATTTCTTGCTGTTTTGATTTTGTGTGATCTCTAATTATAATTTTACAAAATTGATAATTCATTTATTAGAAATCTATAACTAAAATTTACAATTGTCTTGTAAAAGAGGCCCCACAATGGGTTGTCAATAGTCAATTTCAACTTATGGATTTTTTTTTTTTTTTTTTTTTTTTTTTTTTTTTTTTTTTTTAGTGCATTTGCAAATCTTCCTCTTTCCATTGACTTTTTTTTTTTTCCTCTACATTTTTTTTCCCATTTTTTTTTTTCCCATTTTTTCTTTTTCCCCCATGATTTTTTTTCTTTTTTTTCTCCTTTCTCTTGACCTCAATTTTTATTTTCACTTTTCCCCAGAGATATATATATATATTTTTTTCTCCTTTCTCTTGACCTCAAATTTTACCCGGTTGGTGTGGTGCACACTGTTAAATTACCCCGTCCACTAAGGGTTAAAAAGTTGAGTTGACTGTTGTGGGTTGCAGCTAGATGGTTTTAGTACTCTCTATCATCAAAATGGGAATTCTCTCCTCCCTCATCTCCGTCTTCTCATCCTCATCTCTTCTCTCCTCTCTCTCTCTCTCTCTCTCTCTCTCTCCTTGACTGTAGCCATTACTTAAGGCTTTGCAATGTCCTTTTGACCCCTAGGTGCGACGTCTTCCCTTCGCACTGTATCTCTATTCATAATCTTTCTTCTATCTTTTAAACTGTTCATAATCTCATACTTCGTCTTTTAAACTCTCTTAACAATTAGTTATTGTAGGTCAGGAACTTAAAAGCCTTTGTCAGTCCTTTAGGCAAATATTGAAACACCAAAAAATGTGCAATATTACATCAGTATCTCAGGGTCATATCCCTCTTTATATGCCATGGAAACTGTAAAGGGTGTTGTGCACACTAGGAATTCGTCATACAATACTCACTCATGGATTCTTGACATAAGGTGAAAGACCTCCATTCTACAACAATTATATTGTGCCCTTGACTGTGAAACATTGCTGGTCTCATGTGTCATTTTGTAAAGTCTAAGACACAGGTTCTTCTCTTGGGGCCAGGGCAGAGAAAGGCATTTCATCCTTGCTAAAATTGGGGAAGGCAAGGGGGGAGGGTTCTGTTTAGGATTGTAATATTAGAGCTGTTGTATATCTTGGGCAGTGTGTGTACAAATGTATTGTTTATATGAATTTACAGTATATTTCTTACATGGTGCTGAAACGTTATGAATTTACATATGTATTTCTTACATAGTGCTTAAATGTTTTAAAGTTTTTTTTTATTTTATCAAGCCTTCGAAACCTAAATTTTGTGATGCCAGGTTTGGTGACCATAAGTCAAAATATTTTCAGTGCTGAATGACCTCATAGGTCCCAGGGCTTGGCATCTCTCATGCTTCAATTTTTGGGCTTACGTACTCTTGCTGACAGTTTACGGCATCTGGGCTGACAGAACCAGGTTGTCCTTGACCAGTAGCATCTGGGCAAGACAAAATGTGCCTGGACTCACATGACAGTTTGTTGTTGGCTTGTAGTGTCTGGACCAATGGAGCACTTTGTTGATGGCCTGCAGTTTTAAGGTCAACAGAATCATTTGTTAGTGGCCTGTAGTGTCAGGACCAACAACAAGCAATCATTTGTTGTTGGCCTGTAGTGTCAGGACCAACAACAAGCAATCATTTGTTGGTGGCCTGTAGTGTCAGGACCAACAACAAACAATCATAAGTCTCGGTGACTTTTCATTTACGTTACAAATTACTTTACATATATACAACATTAGTTGGAACCTGGTAGTAGTACTTGTACTCTTGAAAGCATTACTAAAGGGTGTTCACGGCATCCCTCTGGTCTCTACTTGTACCCAATTGTTAACCATTATAGTTTTTACCTTAGTGCAATTGTAGTTTTCCCTCTTCCACGTAGATTCATGTATTTGTTTTTATTTTTTGGATTTCTTGAACTTCTCACTTAATACCTTGTCCAACCATTCCAACTTCCCTTTTTCACTTTCTTGAGCACTGAATTGCCAAAAGTGCCCAAAGCTTGGGTTACCAGGCTAAATTGAAACAAAATCGGAAACAATACTTTTCATATCTGCAGCTCATGGTCTTTTGGATATGAATTTCATTCATACATGAATTTTTTTTTTTTTTTATGTCGAGTGGATGGAAGGAAAGATGGTACATACTCTCCTTCAGGGGAAAAATTGGTATTACTGTATTTGGGAGTGTTGATGCACAGGCCTTTAACACTTTTTGTTATAGTGCCTAAACTTTAGCCCTAAAATAATTTTATCAATCTTGACTATTTAGGTTGATTTCACCCCAAGCTGGTTGAGTGTGGCCATTTATATTTATTTCACCCCAAGCTGGTTGAGTGTGGCCATTTATGTTTATTTCACCCCAAGCTGATACCTTCAGCTGCACAGTACCATTTGTTGGTCAGCCTTTAGTATATAGTGCCAGTACCATTATTGGACAGTCCAGAAGCTGTGGAAGGGCCTGGAAATTCTGGACTTCAACCAGTGTCCATTATTTTATCCTGGAATTTGGCTTTAACTGAAGACAGATTCTGAACTGGAAAAACAGCTAGCTGTAGGTGGCCCTGGAAGGACCAAAGTTGCAATTGAAGGGGCTGGAATTTCTGGACTGAACCAGTGTCTATTAATTTACTCTGGAACTTTTGGTTGTTCATACGCGAACAAACCTTCAGACTTAAACAATATGATCATTTCTAGCGCCCAGCTGGATCCAGTCAAAAAACATATGAAAGCAAGGAATCTTGTGATGTCTGGCAACGCATGCATAGATTGAGTGAAGCGCCCACGCCACCGTGTCAGTCTTTTCTTAACTGCCTGGGCGAGAGTCGTGGTTAACCTCTCTTGGCCTTTACCCGGTTCATTGCCCATTACGCTTGTGTTCAGTGTGTGTGTTTGGCTGTTATTATGGCTGCTTCTGCTCCTTCCCGGCCTCGTCCAGGTTTTTAACTGAAGACAGTTACTGAACTGGAAATCAGCAGAGTTACTGAACTGGAAATACAGCAATAGGACTGGAAGGACTTCAAGTTGCAATTGCAGTTGTTGGGTTTTAAGAAATATAGCAGCAGTTGTTGTGCCTGGGATATGTGAACTTGAAATGCAACCTAGACACCTTGGGTTCATTGGTTACTCTTCAAGTTCATAGTTAACATGCCACCACCTGATTGGGGCTGGAAATGACTGGATATGAGCAAACACTTACACTGTGGCTGGAATGTGTGCTTTTTGGACAGAAATATTTTGATTATTGAGCAAACAAGGGGCAAATGTTGGTCCTGGGTTGTCAGGATTTAAATCGGTAGTACATAGTATTGGTGTGTTTGTACTCTTGCAGTAAATAAGGGTTTTTAATATTTGTACTTAAGAACAGCAGCTGTTGGCATGGAATGTCTGGACTTGGAATGATAGTTGTCAGTCCATAAATAATGGTGCTTGGAATAACAGCTGTTGGACTTAGTTTTGACACTTGGAATAGTTGTTTGGACTAGACTGTCTTATTTGGAATGGCAGTTTGGGGGTCCCTAGGTCGTTCAAAATTTTTTAACCATTTTTGTTCCTCGAACATCTGTACTTGCAAAAGCAGTTGTTGATCCTTGACTGTCCGGAAATAGAGTAACAGCTGTTGGACTGAGTTTCTGTTCTAGCAACCTCAACATTGGGTGGGTAACCACCAACAATTGTGGTTGAATTGCCTGGACCAGCAACGAAAGTGGTTGGGCATTGGAGGAAATTGTTTACCCTTGAAGGTTGGACTGTCACATTGATAAGAAACTGCAGTTTCTTGAACCTGAAATGTGCAAATATGTTTGGCAGTGGCTGTTGCTAGCCTAGGAATATTTGGACTGCCATGGAAGTTGTTTTGGCTTGGAATATGCAGAGATTCTAGAACATGTTGACCCATGAATTTTTGGACTGACTTGTCAGTTGGAGGCCTTGAAATGCCTGGATGTGTCTTTGCAGTTGAGCATGGAATGGATGGGCTGCTGTGCAGTTCTTGGACCATTAATGTTGGAATACATAGCAGTTTTTGAGCTTTTGAATGTTGGACTGCAGTGCAGTGGTTGAGCTCAGAACATCTGAAACCAGCAGTTTTAGATACTGATCCTGGTGTATTTGCCTGAAATACCTGGACTACTTCAAATGCCGAGACCTGTAATAGCATTGTAGGGAATTAAGACACTAGTGACCGTGCAAGGACTGGTTACATGGAATTTTTGTGGCAGTGGTTAAGGCTGGATTGTTTGGACTTGTTCCCTTTTACCAGTTTCCCTTGGTTCCCTTTTACCAGTTTCCCTTGGATGGTTGGGAAAGTGTAATCCAAGCTTTGTAATTTTTTATTTGTTTTTTCTGAAGTGTCATGGTTCATTTCATTTACAATGTTCCCTCTGTCTCCATATGGCCTTTTACCTTCATTCTGTTTAGGGCAGAGTATAGACAAGAAATGCTATACCTTGAGGTGAAATCTGTCTCGTGGCAGTTGATAGTCTTCATCTGTAGTATCTCCTGCTTAGACTCCTTCACTGTTTCAATAGTAAATAGTCTGGAATTTTATAAATTGGCTTGCCCAAAGTCTGCAATTCTTCCTTTCCCTCCTTGTTTGCAAGGACCCTGTCCTAACCCTTGTTAGTGTCAGGGCAGGAGTATTTTCCCAAGTATATAGATACAGTATTTGGGCAAATTGTTTGAAGCTCTGTTGGTGTTAATCATCCCCCTTCCTTTTCACCATTCCTAACCTTATTCATGTGATGGATCAAGAAATTTCATCATCCCTCTTTACAAAAGATTTGAGTGCAGAGCCTTTGTGAGATATGTCAGCTAGGGCCCCTCTGACATTAAAGCAGTTGGTTTAATAGATCTGAATTTTTGGAAGAGTGAAGTACCTGAAGATGGTATAAAGGGGGCTTCCCAATAGAATAGGAGTATGTTTAATTGTAATTACTGGCAAGAGAGTCCCTCTTATTTTGAGGGGTAGTTTTGGTTTATAAATTTACAGTCATGGTAACAAACATTTGAAAGGGAACTATACTGGCAATTTTACATCATACAGTAGCTTTTTGGTGAACTTATTGTAGTTTAAAAAAGAAAATTCTGGCACATTACCAAAGCTTCAAGAGGAAATATATAGAAGGGATGCAGAATGTGTCCTATATAGGTTGGTCACAACAATGTAATTTTAAAACTGAGGTTGTAAGCATGTAAGGAAGTCCTTTGCTCAGAACTTGACATGCGTATAGTGATGCATAGTAGGGAGATTCAGGAAAAACTAAGTTTAATAAACTACACAAAAAGCCACACATTATTTCAGTAACCCATACAAGCATTGCATGTCAACCCAAGTAATTACATGAAACAAGTCAAAATTGGATGAAATCACCAAAGTTCTTGATAATTTACTAATCAAAAAACAATATTAAGCAGTACTTTTGTTGGAATTGGCAAAGGGGGAAACTACAGAATAACAGGAACTTGGCAAAGAATATTTATTGCAAAAATTAATTCGCCCACCTCGATAAGAAATTGACTAAACTGACTGGATATGAAAAAATGCTGTAAAGAAATCTAAATTAATACTTGGTAACCCTGTAATGAACATGTCTTGAGTTGGCTTCCTACTGTACACACACTTAAAATGACAGGAAACTGTGAATTAAAGCAAAGAATACAATTTAAAATAGTAATAAAAATGCTGGCACAATGTTCCTAGGAAAACCGATTTTGTTAGTAATGTCAATACTGAAATTGCACAAGTTAGCAATGAAAAATTGATCCATCACAGATTTTGCACAGTCCATGTCAGCTCAACGGGAATATTGTTGTATTCAATGTAGATTCCAGTAAAAATAGATGGTGCTTTCACCATGTTCAGGATATTTTATTGGAAGGGGGGTTTAATTTGGCTTTTATTTTTATTTATTTAATTTTTTTTTAAAGTATAATGCTGTAAGACACTGGCGTCATTTTTAGTTCCTGCTGTGGTATAATTTGGCATATTCTCCTAACTGATACCAAGTTCTGTAATATTTGTTAGGCATCAACATGTTAAGTGGATTACATGGTAGTCTTTAGTTACAATCCAATTTGTTTGTAACATTAATCTAACTAACAAGTTTCATTTTTTAATGGTAATTTGGAGTGGACAGGCAGGAAAGGGCATTTTGCTTGTTCCCTGTGGATATTACCCACTAGTGAAAAGTGGAATACTACTGTGTATACTGTAGCATAGCAGGCACCAGATCTTGTGGTAACCCTTATAGTTAGGTTTGGGAATTTATAATATTATGGGTTCTTTTGGGTCGGTTGTATATATATTGTTGTTTCGTCTTCTATTTATTGGATTTTTTTTTTTTAAGATTTAGTAGTTGCATTTTTTTATGTAAAAGGGGGCCAGTTTGAGTTATGAAAAATAGGCAAACAAGAATTGAAGCTTTTAAAAGGAGAGAGTAAATGGTGTCTGTGAAAATGATCAAGGAACTTTTGTATGTGGTATGAGATTAAGGGAGAGCCGGTTTTGAAATTTTTAGTTGAAAAAAAGATTGAAGGTCTGAAATAGATGAGGAAGAGGCAGAACGTTTTCAATTAAAAAAAAACAAAGAATCTATCAGACAGAGCAGATGAACTGGCAACATATTTAAGAAAATTTAAACAAGTGGCTAGACATGAAAAGTACTTGACCAGATGGTTGGACTGTCTAAACTGGAATTGCAAGAAGGGACCCTGGGATGTAAGGATTAGGTAGTCTCAATTTACCTTTGATAAAGGTTAGGTCCTCATATTGCAAAGGGTTGGCTGAGGTAATAAACTAAACTTTTGAGGATTTTCAAGTGTGGGTTGACATTTTGAATCCCATGCTTTGATTTGTTCCATGCACTTTAATTTTGTTTTTTCCCATCACATTTATGTAGTTGAAATTACAGCACTTTCTAGTCACCTGCTGATAAACATTGTGAAAATAAACCATTTTCTGCTGATGTTATGCGGTTAGCTGTAGCTACTACTAATGCCAAGGTTTTCAAACTCCTGTTACATTTTTTTCGGTAGTACTGTTGGACTACTAATTTTAAATACTATTGTAGCCCCTTCTCTGAATGCGTGCTTTTGAGATGGTATTGGTAAAGTAAAAAGAACTGTTGTATAACTTGAACTTCATCATACTTTTATCCAGATTTAACAATAATTACATTATAGGTAGTTTCCTAAACTTTATTGCACTTATTATACCTAAGGTGTACAATGCCTTACGTCCAAGAGGTGGGAGAGTTGTGGGTTTCATATCTAGTAATTTGCTTTCCCTGACAATTGGCTCTGCAGTAGGTACAGGGCTTCACAGTCGTTAGCCTTTTAGGAACTTACTGGGCCCTGTCATTTAGTTAGCCTTTAGTGGTACTAATTTGGAAATTTTTATAAATGGACCAAATGTGATTAACATATTCATATTTATTCTTTTGCACAGAATATATATATGCTCACATAGTAGGGTAAGGATTATAAGGTAGTAGATTGTTTGACACATGCAGAAGGCTCAAAATATAATCCTATTTCTTTTGAGCTCTCCAATAACTGTGGGTTGCATGTAAAATTTATACAGTACTGAGCCAAGTCCATAGCTCTGATTCTATTAATCTTTCATTTGTGAACTTGGTTAGATCACAGTTTAACAGTGCTTTTGACTATCATATATACACAATAATGTTTCTTCAGTAATCATGCTTGTTTGAATTTTTTTGCAATTATGCAAAAGTGGTGCTTTATAAAGGATACATATTTGTTTGTCATCTATGTTCAGTTATAAACCAACGTTTGATTTTTTCCTACAAATATTTTAATTTAATGAACAGTACTTGAGTAGGTAAAATTAAACTGAAGTATATAATGTATATATTGACTGAACTCAGTTTTGTTATGAATGGGTTCTTGTCATTGCAGCGTGTAACTTCAGGCATTTTAAAATATTTTGCTGTTCAAAAATGGCTGTCTAACTCGACGTTAGTATTTTTGTTTTTTATGGTAGCATTATTGTCAAGTCTTATATTGTTATATATTGATGAGTATCATTTTCTTTTTCAGAGTGGAATCAAAGGTGTCACAATGGGAGGCCTCAATGTTGTGAGCATTACAGACATGACATTCATTAATTGGCTAAATAACCCACGGCCTAAGAAGGCCAGGAAATTGTAAAGTTGTCTGAAGATCCTTAAAATACGATAAGTTTCCAACTTATTCTTAGTTATTTATGTAATTAAATACCGGTCCCGATCTAGGGAACTTCATGTACTTGGTTTAAGTTAAGATATTTCTGTATAGTTGGCCAGTTATGATTTTCTTTCTTAATAAAACGCAGATTGTTATAATTTGTTTTTTCTTTAGCCTTAATTATAACTAGGGTTAAGGTTCTTTTATAATTTTGTGAAAACAAAACCAGTTTTTTTAGTCTATACTACTTTCAAGTAGTGTTGTAAAGCTACCAACTCATTATAAATATTGGAAAAAATCTTGAAAGTCTTTTAGAAGGGTTTTCCAATGTTGTTATTTTAAAGTAGTTGCGGGAACTACGTCACAACGCTGAGCATTGTGGGTACTGGTAGGAATACGGCTTGACAGACATCTCTTACACAGCTGTTGCACTCTGTCTAATATCGTGATATTTCCTAGGCATCTGCCCTCGTTAGGGCCTGTAAAGAAGATCAGCCCATTGTTTAGTGCATGTAGATTGTCGTGGTGTGTGGAAAATGCGTGCATTTTATCAGAAATGTGAAAAAAAGTGGAATCCGCAGAGCTACGACTCATGAAAGGCTGGGTCGCCAAAATGGCCGAGCGTCAGCCATCTTTGCGGGCCACGTAACCCCAAAGAATCTCAAGTGTGATACGTTCAGCTTCAGTTGTGACATCATTTATAAGACTTTTGTGTTATTCACATCGGTTTTGTTGTGATTAAAGAGATTTTGTACGGAAAATTTGGAATCTTAGAAAAATTTCGCCGTACCGTATCCTGTGATTTCGTCTGTGAAGCCGGTGCAAGATGAGAGAGGTTAGTGCCAATGTTGACATCAGCTGATGGTTTGTTTACATTTGGGGAGCCTCTACGAGTACCCGTTATGCAATACGATGGTTGATTTGACCGTTTTTCATTATTGCTCCCTTCACATATTTCACCTCTGGTACTGTCTACTCTAATTTTTGGAAGATTTCTTAATCAGCAATTATCGTGGTTTTACAATTTTTTTCAAGCTTCTTTAGTGAGGAGAAAAGGGGAAGCATCCTCATCTCTGCGATGCTTCCGAAAACCTTCGTGTACTAGATTTACTTATAGGTATGCGTAGCCTACTTTTTAAAAATTTTTAGTTCCTGTTTATGCGATTAGTTAACATTAGGCTATACTTAAAAGCTATTGTTGTAGCATAACTTGTCCAAAAGACTTGGCACTTTTTTTAGATATTGATCCTTATCCCCAAACGTGAATTATGGGGGTTCGGCTTTGCTCTTTTCTCAAGGTAAACTAATCAAATTGTGTTTTAATTCAAGGATAATTTTTTTTTAAGTGTCCCTGATAGTGTACAAGATTCTGATGGTAAAAATTCCTTTTAGCAGGTCTTTTTTTAGCCATTCTTGGGAGATATTGCTCAAGTTCTGTAAACCCAGCAAAGGTCATTCAGCTTGTCTTAGCAAAATTTGGTGTATTCTGATGGAAGCAGGTGTCATTGTGTGTGAAATTTTCACCGAGTAGTATTATGTAATGTAACTTAATTTACAGCTCTGCTGTCGTACTCCCCAAGGCCTACAACAAATTCAATTTTGGCTTTGCAAAAATTTTGTATAATGCACTGTAATTAGTTAGTATCTAGCTTATCCCAAGGAGAATATATCGTATTAATAATTGGGTTAGGTTAAGGGAGGTGGATTATATAGAAATGGTTTGCAAAATAACCTAACCAAAACCTGCAATAAGAGGATTATCATACCTCTCAGAAATGACATTTGGAAGTTAGCTTCAGGGAAATCTGTTTTGTTAGCTACTATACAATTGACGCTGATTTTTAGGTTTTTCCCGTTTTCTTATTGCCTCGAGTAAATGTAATAAATGAGTGAGTGGCACTGAGTCATCATTAAAAAAAAAGTTATGTCGAAGTATTGTAATTTATCTAGAAAGAACTTTGTTTAAAAATTCCACCCCTATTGGGTTGATCAGTTTGGTGATCCTCAAGTAAGGTCAACAATAGCATATTTTGTTTTCAAAATTTTTCATCGTTGTAGCTGAATGTTAGTAATGACTACTATATTTAAGGGTAAGATTTGATTATATACTATACATCGAGCTACAAATATCCGTTAATATTTAATTCGCTCTGCCTTGGAATTAATATATATGTTAACCGAAGGGGTATTTTTTTTAGTCTTAAGAAATGTGTTGGCTTATGGGTGTGAACCATCGAACCCAACAAATTCAGGACACAGTGAAGCCATAAACCACATCGCCCACCACAAGAGGGTGTAAGTTTATGCTGCCCCTCAACTACAAATACCTGTTGCGCTCAGGTGTTTGTTGTTTTGGAGTCGGTATCAACCCCCATTGACCTTGGTAATGTTGTAGTGCTTTTGTCTGCACGTAGCCATTATGAGTCATATCACATTACTGTGATTTATATACATACATCGAGCTACAAATGTCCTTTAATATCATTTTGCTCTACTCATTATTAATATATTTTCATATGTTTACATGTATGAAAATATAATTCTGAGTAAAGCTAATTAGGTTATAAAGGACACATTTGTAGCTCGATGTATGTATATGAATCACAGCAGTGTGATATGACTTGATTTGAATATATATAAATGGAATGTATGTATATTTGAATTTCAAATTTAGTATGAAAATGGTGCAATAGTTTCATAAAATATATTATTCATTACCTGTGGTTTTTTTTAAGTCTGCTCAGGTAATTTAACACTAGGAAAATAGTGTTTTACCCCCAACTGCCTGTGGTGTTTTGTCTGGACCATTCTCATTAATATTAATAAGTTTCGCCATCTCTATTGTGTGGTTATAGTATAGAATAATCATGGAGCAATAGCTTAACAGCACCATATGGTCTGCATGGCTTGGTGCTTGATGGATATTAATCCATTTCAGTTAAGGGCCAAGTGCGAGGGGAACCACAGTTTTGAATGGAATAGGATCAGAAAAATTTCATTCCACAAGATAAGCAATTGGAAAATTCAATTGTATTTGATGATCAGTCTGAAGATTTGGCAGACCAGTTGCAGGTGTGCATCCTACAATTGACTAAACTACGCCACACTGCCAAGGTCTACGTGAATCGTGTCATCCAGACATTACATAGAATATTGTAACTCCACTTGTCCCCTCTCGTCCTAACTTTACTCTAGCCTTAAGGTCTTAAAAGTAAAAAATTAAAAATCCTCCAAGCTCAACCTAGTCCACCCGGGCCAAGTTGGTGAGCTGTATGTAGAACCTTTTGAGCAAAAACACCAGACTTTGTCAGAGGGGAGTATGTACTTATTTGCCAATGGCCATACCACATTGAGTATTTCTGGTGGTGGTAGTTCGTTCTCGACGTGGTTTGGAAGTCACGTGAAGCCGTTGGTCCCATTGCTGAACCACTGGTTCTATGCAACGTAAAAACACCACGCAAACAAACAAACATACCACGTTAAAAGCACTGCTTTGCGTCTTAATTGACATCCATTTTTAATATTTTTACATTAATTTTCCTTAATTTTTTATATTCACTTAATTGTCTCCATGGAATACTTCCTCCTTTGGTGCCCTAGAGTAACAGCATTTTGTTCTATTAGGACTTCTATTACTAGTGATAATGTAAACTTGGAAAAGTTTAAAAACCAAATGTGGAGGTTGTAGGGTCAGTTTTTGAATGGTAGTTCCATGTCAAGTAAACTAGGGTACAGTCCAGTTCATCAGGCTGATTGCACTTTCTACTAGCCATTTTCACGATACAAAGATACATGGTCATCACTATTATTCATAAGAATAAAAAGCCAAGGTGAATTAGGATTGTTCAGTCAAAGGTAATAGTAATTAATGCGGTGACCACAGTCAGAGAGAGTGGAATCCAGGAGTTAATAAGGCACAGATTGTTGGTCACTGTTTTTCTGCATATGAGTCCACTTCCACTGGAATTTGGCTAGACTTGGCTGTGTGGGCACCAGACTTTGTTTAAAGTTTTTTTCTCTTCCAGCGTAAGTCTCCCAGAGAAAGTGGTAGTGTGGACATGGCTTTAGTGTTGCACACAATTCCTTCTATCTGTATCTCCTCAGGAATATTTTAATTCATATTGAGGAAAAATTATTAGTAAATGGATAAATAATCCTATACTATACATTAACCAAGTAAGAAATTGTATACCATTCTGGTAGAGAAGTTATTAAAATTATCTTTGATATATTCATAAGGTATGATATATTCATCAACACTGACAAATGTCGTTCATTCAAGTTTATGATAAGATAGTTTAGAGATGTAAAAGAAAAAAATGCTGTGCAAAATAATAAATTTGTCACTCAAATATGAAAAGTTTTCCATGGGTTAAGCAAACTTTGCTAATTTTTTGGGTTATGATTGCATATCGGCTTAAATCCCCTGGTGTCTTTCATGCTGCAAATTGGTAGAATCACAAAGAGAAATCAAGATCATTGGTAAGCAGGATAAATAAACAATAAATGAAAGACAAGCAAGCTTGCACCACAAAATTAGGTTAAGGTTTGGAGTCCTTTAGCTCCAACAAAGTCACATTCTATAAACTAGCGTAAGCCAAACCCATGACGCAAGTGCCTCGGTGGCGTGGTTGGTATGCTGTTGGCGTCCCAGCTTGGTGGTCGCGAGTTCGATTCTTGGACCATTCCGTTGAGGAGTGAGAGATGTGTGTTTCTGGTGATAGAAGTTCACTGTCGATGTGGTTTGGAAGTCACGCAAAGCCGTTGGTTCCGTTGCTGAATAACCACTGGTTCCTTGCAACGTAAAAAACACCATACAAACAAACAAACCCGTGACGAATAGATCAAAGGTCTTGTATCCAGCAGGACTGATGAAAGCAACTTAGCTATATATTATATAATATTTAGAGCATGAAGCCTGTTCATGTGGATTGAGTCTGAAGGTGCTATTTTTCTTAAAATTCAAGCTTCCAGCTAATGTGTTCATTAAGGAAGTAACAGGTCGTAGAAAATACAGATGTATGTCAGCAATTAGAAAAGAAAATAATTAATGAAAAGTTAATAGATAATTTTAAGTACAAAATTAAAATACAAAGATATGTAGTTGTAGATAAATAATACAGTATTACCAACACCTTTATGAAATGTAGTTGGATCATCTCAAAAGGAATAAACTAACCAAAGATAAAGGTGGATGTAAGCCAATCTTTCATGTGAGGTTGGTTGTAATTTTTGTTGGTTGAGGGTTTGTAGTTTGCTGGCTTAACCACTTTATGAACTTCACCAATGTAAGCCTTTGCTTTTAACCTTTTTATACTTGTAAGTGTGAAATAAAATGGCAACTGGTTAAAATTTTGAAAGATAAGTTACTGTAAGTGTGAAGGTAATAATAATGATTTAGAAAACTTTAAGAAGGTACCATAAATGATGATAAATATGAAACAAAAGTTTTTTTTTCTCATAAAATAATGCCTCGCTGACAGAACAAAATCTGAGAAGAAAAAGTCTCTCGACCTCAGCAACATTAAACAATGAAGAAAATGGAGGTTAGTGCTGTCAGTGCACCTCACATAGTGCATTACAGGTATACTAAGAGTTTTGCAGCAATGCTAGTTGCATCCACTTTTTAGCCTTTTGCATTACTACAATTCCTGCTTCCTGTCCTACATCTTAAACAGTTGGTTCTTGTGCAACAGTAGAATTTTCACTCGGTTCCACCTTCAGATCCTTGTACTTTATTTGAGAGAGAGAGAGAGAAAATACAAGACAGCTACTGGACAAGCAAATGCACAAATTTTCCCCATATAGAAAGTTCCAAAGTTTTAAGTTGAATTATCAGAATTAATTCATCAAAAGTAAAATTGGTTGTCAACTAGATAATTGATAATTTAAAAAGAAAATGTATGAACCTTTTGAGGTCTAACCACAGCAAGGTCAGCAAAATTTCAAAGAGAATTTATCAATGTATACTACTGCATTGAAATTCACAAAAGAGGCAGTAAAGATATTTTATAGAAATTACAAAAAATTAGTGCATTGCATTAAGATCACCAAGACATGCTTTGAGTTGTATGCTGAAATGGAAAAGTAAAAGGAAAAACACATCGAATAATGAATCTTTTTTAGGGAACACAAATGGAAACAATCTTAATGTATGAACTTTGAAACAACTGAAGATTATTCAGTATGGTGTATGAATAAGGAGTGAGAATTTGTCCCATTCTTCATGAACATAAGATTACAGCAGAGTTTAATTATTACCAATATTTCAGCAGTTTTTTTTTCTTTCTTCAGATGAACATAAGATTACAGCAGAGTTTAATTATTACCAATATTTCAGCAGTTTTTTTTTTCTTTCTTCAGATGAACATAAGATTACAGCAGAGTTTAATTATTACCAATATTTCAGCAGTTTTTTTTTTCTTTCTTTTTTTATAATCATCTGAAGAGAGTGCTGAACCCCATCATTATCCCATAGCAAAACTAGGTAAAGATTAAAGTTTGCTCAAATTATAGACCTTTATCCTTAACAAATTTTCAGTGAAAAGTCATGGAAAAACCAAAAAGTGAATTTATGGCTTGACATTAATGGGCTGCTCTAGAGCGAAAGTGAGCCAGCACAAGGCTGGCGTAATAAAAAAAAGTGAATGAAGGCTTTCCATGGTACTTAACATCACAATCAACCCAACTTCTTTGAGCAACAGAAAAATAGACCATCACCTGACCCATGTTATTTATAAGATATCTGTGTGGTTTTGAGCTTAGACAAGTGTTCTCGTGTATTTTGATGCCAAAGAAGCGTATGATACAACTTGGAGATATGGTATATAAAAAATATTGCATATAAATGGTATCAGAGGTCACTATATGATATATAAAAAACATTGCATATAAATAGTATCAGAGTTCACTTACTTAGATTTGTAATAAAAAGAAAAATCTTCACAGGTTGCATTTTCAAGTACTACTGTATAATTAGATAAATACACATTCAAACATTGTCAAATAAGTATGCCATTCTTTCTTACAACAATGACTACATAAATCAGACATGAAGTGGAATTGAATGATTTTGAGGTATACATTATAGTGCATCAAACATTGAACATGACCAACGTTATCTAGATATTGTCTAAGATGAAGGAAGACAAACACACCTGTTTCCAGTGTTCTGTAAAAGAAGCAAAGTGGAAATTGTATGATGATACAGATAGAAATGAGAAGCATTCTGATACCTATCATCCAAATGATAAAGTTCTGAGGTTTTATCTAATTCACACATGAGGTGTAAAGTGCACATTGCAGAATTAAGATCAAAACAAGCAATCATTAATCCTGATGAAAAACTTTCACAAGCAAATTTGGGAGCTGACAGATCAGCAGCAGTCACATGATGAACAAAGCAACTGTTATACTATGTATAGTTTGGTTTAACATCAGACCTTTCATTAAAAAGCATTGATCCAATTCAATATAAAGGAATCATAATCAGCACTGGATTGTTCAGGCTATCTCCTAGTAAATCCATACAAGTTGAAAGTGATGAATCTCTTATATTTATTGAGACTCATTAACCATAAGAAGTGCAGTGCACCATGCAATCTATATGGATGAGTTCAAATTTTCATATGGCGTAGCTTTTGCTGCGACATTTTGTGCATTATAGCGTTTATGATCCAGTAATGGATGTTTCCACAGCAGAATTACGTATTCAAAGGTTTGGTTTTCATTCTATAATTTGTATTTGATTAGTATAAATGTTGGATCTCTTCACTTATAGGCATTGTGTGAGATGAAGATAATACAGATTAATAGCTACATATGCATTCGATATGACTAGATCAAGTATAATTGTTGCAGGTAGTGATTTGTTGTAATTTCTAAAACCCATCTAACAATCCATATCAAGTATTGAAAGCAGATCCATGGAAAAAGTGTTAGACTTCAAGAAGTTGCAAAGCGTTATAAAGGATTTACAGTACTGTAATGTTTAGGAATACGTAAACCCCTGTGGCTAGCCCCAGCAGAGTTATAAATGTTAACTAATGGTCTGTTAAACTTTTCATTAATATGTAGTACAGTTTATTACCACAATTATCTGCATTAATACACACAAGGCCCTTGCTAGTGCTGTAAAAGAAGTAGGAAGATGTAAAATGAAAGTTGTCATTTTTTTTCTCCTACGCATTGATGTACGTACATGCATATAAATGGCACACTAGTACTGTACAGAGATACTGAATTACACAGTGTGGAATAGAAATTGATCCATTACGGCGCTGTATACATTATATTGCTGCATGCACTGTACATTGCCAGGTAAGATTCACTGTAAAAACAGACCAATCTGTACAATATAATATATGTAAAATTTAATAAGTTTTAACATTGAAAATTCTCTCTCTCTCTCATCTCTCTCTTTAAGTTGTGAGCAATGCTGAAACTGCTTACATGTATGTGTGTGTATGTATATATATATATATATATATATATATATATATATATATATATATATATATATATATATAGATATATATATATATATATATATATATATATATGATGGTAAAAATGTGTTTTCTGTAACAACAGAGTTCCATCTAATAAAAGGAGCCCATAAAAACACCAAAATAGAGAAAAAGTACTATATTTCAGAGACTGCTGTCCTACCCTCTTGCAGGTAGTTAATGAAGAAAGAATTCAAGTTCAAAGAAAAAGGTGGTATTTTAATACCAAGAGGTTCCATCCACAAACAAGCCATTTTAAGTCACCCCCGCTGATAATCTTCCTCTAATCTTCTTAAGGGTTGGTTGAATGAAGACGTTGTCGATCGTGTCCGAAATCCATCCTCCTTTTGAGATGTTCATTACCTGCCTCTCTTTTATTAAGCCGATTCCATCATTTGACTCTTGTACCGGCAGTTGCTGCTATAAATTACACGTGACAAATTCCAGTTGATTCTATGGTTATGTTCATTTATATGGTTGAAAATAGCAGAGTTCTGTTGTCCATACCTAACTGACCGTTTGTGTTGTATTAATCTCTGGAGAAGGGATTTACCTGTAAATCCGATGTAAGATTGGTCACAGTCCTGGCATGGGATTTCTTTGTATACCCCAGAGTCCTTTGGAGATGTCTTTTGTTGGACGTTAATCAGGGATTTGCTAAGGTGTTTGGGTAAGTAAATACAAAAGGGTTCGATTTTCCGAGGGGGTTGGTTATTCTCTTAATCGTGTCCAGGTGGGGAATTATTATTTTATTGTTGGGTGTATCTCTGGTCTTGTCTTTAGGGGGTCGGTAGAAAATTACGTTAGCTTTGTGAATTGCTTTCTCAATTATATGGTCAGGATATTTTAAAGACGAAAGTTGCTTGCGAATTAGTTCAAATTCTTTTTCCAGGAATTCTGGGGAACAAATTCGTAAGGCTCTTAAGAATAAGTTACTAGCTACACCTATTTTGATAGAAATGTCATGATAGCTAAAGTAGTGAATGTATGAAAGTGAGAACGTTGGTTTTCTGTATATGGTAAATTTGTATTCTGTCGTATCTCTGATTATTAAAACATCAAGAAAAGGAATTTTGTTGTCTGTTTCCCATTCAACTTTAAATTTGATGCTGGGCACTAATGTGTTTAATTTCAAGAGGAATTCATTGAAATTGCCCCACCTATTATCCAAAATGTTAGGATATCATCCACGTATCTCATCCACAGCATGTTTTTGGGTTTTATTGCATTTATTACTGTAGTTTCAAAGTATTCCATGTACAGATTGGCTAGAACAGGTAAATCCCTTCCCCAGAGATTAATACAACACAAACGGTCAGTTAGGTATGGACAACAGAACTCTGCTATTTTCAACCATATAAATGAACATAACCATAGAATCAACTGGAATTTGTCACGTGTAATTTATAGCAGCAACTGCCGGTACAAGAGTCAAATGATGGAATCGGCCTTAATAAAAGAGAGGCAGGTAATGAACATCTCAAAAGGAGGATGGATTTCGGACACGATCGACAACGTCTTCATTCAACCAACCCTTAAGAAGATTAGAGGAAGATTATCAGCGGGGGTGACTTAAAATGGCTTGTTTGTGGATGGACCTCTTGGTATAAATACCACCTTTTCTGTGAACTTTTCTCATTCATCTACCTGAAGAGGAGACACAGTCTCTGAAATATAGTACTTTTTTCCTCTATTTTGGTGTTTTTATTTTATGGGCTCCTTTTATTAGATATATATATATATATAATTAACCAAGAGATAGGAAGAGAAAGGCAAGCACGCGCGCACACTATATTAACATGCACAATGTATTCTAGTTTACCTTGACAAGATGCATGTGCACATATACACATACATGTAGTTATACACATGCTGATATTATATTTGAACAAGTAGCTACATTTTTTTACTATATTTTGGTACCTCTGCATTAAAGTTCTTGATTAATATGTCTTACAGATCTCTGCATGTACAGCAATATTGCTATTTTGTATGGCATACAAAAATTTGTGAAATCTCTTACGCTTCTGAAAGACATCTTAAGCCACTAGGACTTTGGCTGTTGTATGTCATTGTTTGAAACCAGTGGTAAATATGTACTAATTCATATGCTATGTAAATAAATTTACATTGTCAAGTTCAGTTCATTCGCCAGTTACATTTGAATTGCACTTCTGGAAACAATTGTAGTATTGTAAGTGTCTACTACCACCCTGTCATGCATTATGCATGATTATTTTATTACAAGTTAATATCCCGTAATAAGATTAATATATAATTTTGTTTGTCACTAATCACACTGCATTACCTGTTTACCCAAGGTTTCATGTAGTACAGAAATCCTTCAGTTATCTTGATTAATACAGCCAAGGCCCTCATGGTCATGGGAAACCAGATAACAGCAAGCAAAAAAAATCTACAGGTGTGCAAGGGCAACTCCATACCTCCCCTCACCTCACCTTGTCAATAGTGCAAAGCTGTACTATACACTAAATGTGCTCGTAAACAACAACCATCCAACTTTAAATTGAAAACTTTATGCAAAAGCAATTATCTACTTTATTTTCCCATATTTGTAACAAAATAAACTCCATGTATACACAGAAAAAATAAAAAAAAACTTTGTTTTTCTCTCGTATGCGACATGCAATATGGCAGGCTACACTTTGTTTTTCAGTTTCCCCAAACATTGTAAAATAATACAGTAAACCCCATAGTTTACACAGTCAATTTTTATGCTTTTTTCCCAAATTATGCCATTCAGTAAACCCGTGTTTTCCTTGTGAAATGCAGTACAATAGGTGATGTTTTTCATTTGCTCAGAACAGTAACATACATCATACTGTACACAGAAAAGTAAACCTGTATCTTCTCTTTTATGCCACATAGTATGATAGTTTACACAAACAATTTTATAATTCCCCAAAGTTCATTGTGCACAAAAAAATAAACCCCAATGCAATGTGTATGTACTCTATGCACACAAATGCATTTTAATTTTTTGGGCTGTAAGAAAAAAATGAGGAAGTACAGTAAAAAAAATATAATTGAGAGTAGCATAAAATAAAAAAAGTGAAGTGCAGGCCTATGTGTTACTGTACATATAGGCAAAAATGCAAGCAATACCTTGGTTCTCTCTCTCTCTCTCTCTCTCTCTCTCTCTCTCTCTCTCTCTCTCTCTCTCTCTCTCTCTCTCTCTCTCTCTCTCTCTTTTGCTTTGTTATAGTACAGTACTGTACTGTACATATCCTGCAATAAAATGTGGAAAATCATATGTGTAACAAGGCAAAACAAAGCAGACTAGCAAGTTCACCAATGCCAGTGAATTACTGTGTACATATGTACTACCTTGTGCATATGATTGCATTTATCATTTTGATTGTAAAAATTCAAAAGAGGAACTACAGTAAAAATATAATTGAGAATAGCATAAAATGTAAATAAAAAATCATAACGAAATAATCCAAGGTCCAGCAAGTCAGACACCTGCTTAGTCCACTTCACCCATCCAACACTATATCCCCTTCCAGCCAGGGAAACCTTCCAAAACAACCCCTTCTCTGGGTGAGTTCCTGTACCATAGACAAAGGATATGTATTGGATAGGTACCATAGATGAAGGAGACAATAGGTACCATAGAGGATGAAGATTGGATAGTTTCCATAGATGAAGGAGATTGTATGGGTAGTATTATAGATGAAGAATGCTGAATAGGCACCATAGATGAAGGAGATGGATAGGTACATGCCAGAGATGGAGACTGAATATGCACCGTAGATGAAGGAGATTGGACAATTACCATAGATGAAGGCAATGGAATAGTCATCATAGATGTAGGACATTGGAAATTGAATTGAATAACCGATAACTAGTGTAGTCATTAGTGGGACAACCTATCATTAAGAAAATAAGTCAAAACTGTTGTGATTTTTCTTTGCACCATAAATGTAACCTGAAGTTGGGCAGACTAGTAAGTAAGGCATGTTTGCTGGTGACACAAAATATCAAGCAAGGCTAGATACACCTCAATTTGCAGAACTCTCCGGAAAAGTGGCAGTTGACCAATTCCAGAATTTCCCATAAAATTTCCTCAGGTCTACCCATGGAGGAAATTTCACATTTTTCAACATTTAGTTCACAATGACCTAAAAATGAAGATTAGTACTATTATGCACTCAGAGGTTACCAATTTATTTGCAAGATGAAGTAAAAGAAAATGGTAAGAAATCAAATGAGATTATCTTAAATCCAATGTATGGAAACTGGAGTTAAAAATGTTCAACACTAGCCAACTATGGGAATTTCTCCACACTAGCCAACTGTGAGAATTTCTCCATGTGTGAATAGTACCACTGCACTGTGTACTGATCTTTCAGTCATTAAAGGTCTCATCCACATGTGGGACCTATCTCCTTAGTCATAAATCTTTTGGTTCTAGTACAGGCAGTATACTGTAATAGCACATTTCCCTCATCATTGTAAGGAGCCTTTGTCTATATTATAGTGACAAATGGCAACGTTTCATTTCCAACTTACAGGATACACAGGACAATTCAGTAACTATCAAAATGCCAACAAGGGAGGTGGTTTTTCTCAATGATGACGTAGTATAGTGGCTTTTATATGAAAATGAACTATCAGATAGTGAAAGTAGTGATTAGGTGAAGTTTATCATACTATCATAGTAATAGACAAACCTTTCGTATGTAATTTTTTGACTTCAGGTTTTATCAGAGATGATCATGAGCCAGAGAAAATGACAGAGGAGGAAGATCAATGAAGATTCAGTTGGTAGTACTGATTGCTGCTTTGAAACTTCTATTTGAGATGGTAAATTCACTCTGTCTACAGAAGTCCAAGTCTGCGCTTGATTTTTTTGTGAGGTTTTTCCTGATGAGTTACAGTTCAAGGTTTGTAATAGAAGCTTGCAAACTGAATACATAATGGAAATGGCATTATACTATACTTTCCTTCATGCTTTCAGAGGTATCACACTGAAGTGAATTACTTATTTAATAAAAGCTAAAGCTATGTACAGTACTACTGTAATTCATTATTTGAATAATTACCCACATATATATTTATATATTTTAGCACTGCTACAACAAAACATTACATATATTTTAATAAGGTATAGTACAATATAATACTGTAATAGTAGTGGAATTAACAGTTGCAGTCCAGATATAAAAGGATGCAAATAAGTCAGTTATACGATTAGCAGGAAACTGACCTCGTCACTAGTGGCAACAACAGTGAGGTGGATGTATGTATTTCAGTAAGATGTAATCCTAATGCTCTTAAGCATCAAAAGTCAAAATTAGTGGTTAGGAGAGAGGAGTTTTTCAAAATACTATTCAGGCGGTCCCCGGGTTACGACGGGTCCGGCTTACGTTCCGAGGTTATGACGCTTTTTCTTAAATATTCATTGAAAAATCCGCCCTGGGTTACAACGCTGACGCTTCCGACGCTCTGAGTTAACGACGCTTTTAAAAAACGCATACTATGATAAGAATCCTTTATAGTTTAGCACAGGTTTCTCTCTCTCTCTCTCTCTCTCTCTCTCTATGTATTTTCCAACGAAAATAATCACTAATTAGTGTATTTTGATGTTTATTTTCATGACTAAATACATTTTTATAATACAAAAATTATTTACTAATTTTCAAATATTAATTTTGATTAATACTGTATTAGTAAGTTTAATAAGTTGAAATGATATCACATAATAAAAATAATAATTTTCTCTTCTCCTCTCTCTCTTCTCGTCTCTCTCATCTCTCTCTCTCTCATCGTCTCTTCCTTCATCGTCTCTCTCTCTCTCTCTCTCTCTCTCTCTACTACAAAGATGTATGTTTTTTTGTATGATAAATAAATGATTTACTTTTTTAAATATTAATATTAATTTATACAGCAATAATATCAATGCATTAAAGAAAATACCATAGTGAATTAGTAAGATTTTACCTTATATTTAAAAAATTATGGAAGAATGAAGGAAATCCCAGTCTTCTTCCACTTTTCTCGAGATCCAGGTACTAAAACACTCTCATTTACTGAGACTCAAGATTTTTTATGTACTTGTACTATTTGTTTTTAATACTTTCAAATAATAATAATAATAACTGTAATTACAAAATTCATATGTGATAGTATTTTAAAGAAATACAATACGTACTAATCTATCCATGTCACTTTTAATTAAGGTTAACTCTCTCTCTCTCTCTCTCTCTCTCTCTCTCTCTCTTTTGCCACACAAGATAATAATGTGTCATAGTGGTAACTCCCTCCCTCTCTTTCGCTGGAAGCGTTATAAGTATTTTTTGAGAGAACAGAGAGAGATAAATACACACTCTCTCTCTCTCTCTCTTTCTCTTTTACCGAGATGAAAGAATTTTTATGGTACTAGTATGTAAAATGTTTATTGATAATTTCAGTTATTTAATAATAATAATAATAATAAAACTGTAATTACAAAATTCATAATGGTCGTATTTTAAAGAGATGAAAATGACCTTTCCATTTCACTTGTAAGGATAATTCCTCTTTCTTACTGAGATGAGAGAATTTTTATGGTAGATGTGTAAGTGTTTACATAAAAATGGATGGAATGAGTCCATATATATAAAAGATTGCTTGCAGGAATGTGATCAGACTAGAGACGCTAAAGATTGACGTATTACAATAAGTATGTAGGCTAAGTTGACATGCCGTCATCTGTGGTCATTCATTTGTTTTGAAACAGTCCAAGCTCCCTGCTTGAGACAACTACCCCGACCTATGATTCAAACGGCCTACGTGATCTGTAGCGTGTCTCATTTGATTGTGTGTTCGTATGAAACTATGTCATTTGTATGTATGTTTTTCATATGTTCGAACTACTTCTGCTCCTTCATAACTTGTAACAGAGATGGTAGACAGGAGAAGAGAGTTAGCTATCGTCATTAGAAGACCTGTACCTCTTTACCTAAGCTTTATCATGTAGAGGAATAGGATTAGCCATCATCATTGGCAGAAGCGATCAAGCTATCGTTATTAGAAGACTTGTACAATCATACCTGATCTTTCACCATGTAAAACTTCAGAAGAATATATAATTTTTTTATACTTAGTGTTTTCTACAAGAACCTCCTCACCGAACCAACATGAGTTTAACACATCGTCGTAATAACCAACAAGATAATACCGGACTTCGTAAGTGATCTACAAACCCCCAGACACTCCATTGAAGATGGAAGTGCAATACCAACCGACTTAGCGTAAGATTATCGCTAGTCTAAACATTACCTCATAGGGCGCCTTATCATACAAGGCACAAGCCCTAATATTGGTGGCCAGCGTACCAGAAGAACTCATACAACGTCCTACGAAGAAAAATCAGAATATAAATCATGTATCATAAGAAGTCAACGACGACGGAAGCAGCAGATTCTTCAAGCAACCTAGTATCATCGTTAGTGAGCGACTTCAGAAAACAATAAGAACTCTTCAACGACGACGAAAGCAACAGATTCTTCAACCAACTTAGTATCATCGTTTAGTGAATAACTTCAAGAACAAACAAAACCGAAAGTGTCTTTTTCCCTATCGACAACGCAAGCTTCGAATCTCTCATTAGAATCATTCCGAGACATCGTTAGTGAGCGTTTCCGGAACTTCAAGAAACAAACCGAACGCGTCTGCAGCATCGGATCTTTCAAGGGCTCGAATCATCGAAACAACGCGCACTGGGGGAAACTGAAGCCAAACCAGGTCATCCGCTAAATGAGAAGGAGGACCAAGGCCGTGTGTCGTTATCGGAACACCGTGACTTCCCACAAAAGCAAGCTAAGTACAATTTTTTATTCATTTGGAGTAACTTGATGGTTTCCTTTGCAGGTCGAATTTCGTTATTCCTGTGGCTGAAGTTACGAGACATTCTTAATCTTACTTTTTTACAGAAATTATCTACATCATTGAGATTTCGCTACTACGAGTTTTTATCTTTGAGTGTCTGTTTCCAGAAGTTCTACTGAAATATCATAATCATATACTATGTTAATTTTATCATTTTGCGGTGAATTATTAATCCCTTACGTAACAAATCATATTAAACAGTGAATATGCGTTTACGCAGTGGACGTCTGTATTTATACAGATGCATGGATAGGGTCGTTAAGCACCGTAGTGATTGAGAAAACACACAAAAACAAGTGGAACACCCGTACAAATCTATATAAATTAGAGGTAACACTATTTCGGGTCATGACAATAAAAGCTCCTTTGCAAGTCCGATCGCAGTTTTAGCCTTGAGTTTTTTGAGTTATATAAAATATCGAACCTCAATGACTCAACTTAACTTTAAAAATATGGCTGGATTGCAAGGAATAACATGTCCTGTAAAAAACTTTCATCAGGCTAAATGCGCTGACCAGGATCCCTCACTATTTCAAATTTTAGCAAAGAATGAAGTACAAACAGTTAATATTGAATGCAGTAGTGATAACTTGTCTTATTAGTAATCGCTCAGTTCCTAATATTCGTCATTCATTGCTTTATACGTCAACCAGCAACATAATGCTAAAACACCACAACATAACTTGCCGATGGTAATAAAGAGAAGGATCCTAATTATTACAAAAAGAAATAGAAACAGTAGCCCGTTCAGAATCAAACAAGCAAACTCGGTGACTGTCCACCTAGTCAAGCGGTCAAGGTTAGTTAAATCTGCCGAGTTTTCAAAGCAAAGCAAATTCCACACAATAAGCGGAACTAGCAAGGGGCAAAGCGGGGAAAACGATTGGTTAATTCATACATACCGATATCTTTTTGAACTAAAAAGGATTTTTTCCTATGAAACACACGACCGTATAAAGTAATCAGAAGCAGGTTTTCGTTTTTTTTTTAATACGTAAGTTATTATAAGTTAGTGTGATTAACACCCAACTGTAGCGCGCAGTAAAAATTAGAGTATCTTGTTTTATTCTTTAGTACACGTAATATCCTGTATTTACGGACTAACCGTCTGTTGTTCGAACTTCCCTAATGAGAAGTCCGGATAGCGAGCGCTTACAGATACCTCTATAGTTTATAAAAAACATTGATCTGTATCTAGTGTAATTGTAAGATCCATCTAGGGGTATACAAAATATTATCTTACATCCTGCAAAATAAGGCGTGTTTTATCAAAGGAAAATCCTATAAACCTTCCAAACATAATTAAAATCATTTCCGTTTTGAACAAAAATGAGACAGTTAATCAAATAATAACTTATATAAAGGAACTATACTTTGTCTCATAAATCGTAACATTGTTCAAATGACCCAACAGAATTCTCCCACAACCGCAGTCGCACTTTGCACGCAAAATCTCGAGAAGCATGCCACCCTCGAATGTCTTAGTGCGTGTAAAAAGACTTTGCTGGGAATGAAATTTTAATCCTTCCCGACACTGAAATATAACGATTTCCGCGAACAAAGCCCTAAAAGTATACATATCGTGGATACGGAAGTTATAAATATCGCATTTTTTATTGTTGCTAACTTTTAATCACGCCCAACCAGTCGTGGATGAATCTCTCTGATAATCTATCTAAAGTAATATCCGTAAAGTCATCCAAGCAGAGTGATTCAGCAGAAATTTTTTTTATCTTTTACACCTGAATACCAGGAAGTTTCTCCACTGGCGAGTGATCTCTGGAAAAACGGATGTAATTTAACACAAAATACGGTCGAAGGACAAACATAAAGCTATATACGTACCTTCGTGTAGACTCTCAATGAAATTTCAAAATAGAGATAAACTGACGGAAGTTGAAAAATGTTAGTAATAGGAGTCATTAGGAAATCAAATAAGCCCATATAATTTTTCCCTCAAATGTCATGCCATAAAAGATCGGACTTGGCGTATCTGCGTAGATTTCTGTCGCTTAAACAAGGAAACGACTCCCGATAGTTTCCAGTGCCATGTACCGACGACATCTTATCTCTGTTAGGTTAGAATAAATTTTTTTCACCAACTTGGACTTACTTTAAAAGCTTTTACCAGATACCATTACCTAAGTGATTGTACCTCATACACCGTTTTCAGCACACTCAGGGGACATTATCAATTTTTACGTATGCCTCCGGCTTACGTTGCGCCCCAATTACAATATAGTGTTTGGAGACTTTTAAGGGATACCCTACATGCCTATTGGTTGGTCTTATAATCTTTTCTAATACCTTAGAAGTACATTCACATAAACTAGAGCTAGTGCTACAGAGACAAAGACAAATAATCTCAGAGTAAAATATCTAAATGTGAGTTTTAAAAACCGAACATGTTTATCTAGGTTTTATGTGTCTAGATTCAAGGTCTTAAAGTAGTCCATGGTAAGGTGCCGGCTATTCATAACTTTCCCGGTACTTATTAACGTAAAAGGGGGATACAGCACTTTTGCGCTGTAGTGGGTATTACAATCGTATGTAAATATGTAACTCTTCATCATGACAGCTCCTTTAACAGATCTTACGAAGAGAGCGTAGATTTATTATGGTCTAAAAAGCATCAACAGGCGTTCGATATCTTAAAAGCGGAATAATGCAGCTCACCTAACTTAAAAATCCCTGATTTAAATAAGGAATTTTTTTTTATTGCAACAGACGCCTCAGACCAAGGGGTAAGAGGGGTACTACTTCAGTAATATGATAAACAGTTCTTTCCTATAGCTTTTTATTCACGTAAACTAAAGCCCTCTGAAAGTAAATATGCAGTAATAGGCAAGGAAGGGCTAGGTATCTTTAACTCACTAGTACATCTTAAGTTCATAATCTATGGCTATCCTGATAAAGTCCTTACTGAACATGAGTCCTTTACCGAGTTTTTCAAAGGCTTTAATCACAGTCAAAGGAACTCGTGACAAATGATCATTCAGGTCTTTGGAGCCAAGATAAGATATCTACCTGGGAAAGCAAATATCATAGCTGACGCATTATCCCGCAATCCCGCACCATACTGCAAAGAACCATTAATTAGACTAAAAGATATAGAAACAATCCGTGCCTATTGTTAAAACCGTATCTAAACAAGAAAATTCCTTAACCCAAGATTCGCGAGCCATTGAATATCTGGGTCGGAGCGCAGAACTGTTACAAACTGAACAAAGCAAGTGTCAACGCGATAAGCAAAACAATAAACACCAAACAATAAACACTTCGAAACGGAAACAGGGTCAGCGGCTAAGCAAAAAAAATAAACACTTTTTGAGCAGAAACAAACCCTAAGAAGCAAAAGTACATTTAAAGTATGTGTATCAAATAATGTAATCAAATGTAATATTATATGTAGGTCTGTGACGAGGAAAACCCGAGAACACAGCAGATGACTAACGACCAGGTAGTAGTAATAATCTTTTTCATACCAATCGTCATAAACTGGTTGCATTCGTCATCCAGGTTCCCTACTATGTCACAGAAAGCCAAATCACTATTTACTGGCCTACAATGCTTACAGATATAAAAAAAGCACATAACTAATTGTCACGTGTCATGAAAACAAGGGATACACTAAGACACCTGTCAGTTTAGGAGCCTATCCTGTGCCAAATCAATCCTTGAAAGAATATACGTAGAATTATTAACAGAAGAATTACGAGTCTGACAGAGGGAAATAAACACTTCTTAGTGTCAATAGTTCCTTGACACGTTATATAGAATTAATAGCACTGAAAACAAACACCGCAATTGAGTGCGTTAGGAATATTTATGAGTGCTAAATCAGTAAACATGGAATTTCAACACATGATAATCTGACTCGGGTGGTGTAAATCAATAATAATCTCCTTAACACGTTGTGTGAATTCCTTTCCATTAAGAAAACCAATAATATATTTTATCACCCAGAGTCAATCGTTTGGTAGAATAACTGATAATTAAATAGGAAGTGTCAATGTCTTACGAGTTACAACTCGTGATATTGGATCCGAACTGGATTATAGCGGTTCTCGCGGTTTTAAATACCTTTATCATTTATATCTTGTATCTATAGAATTGATGCCGCAAGTAGAGCCTTATACGGTACGCCGCTAGAACACTTTTCCACATATTCAAGCCAACCATTAATTTATCAAATATATATATAAAAAAAATATATCAAATAAATAAATATAAAAAAAAAATAAATATGGATACAAGTGGAGTCAAGATCAATACATCCGTAAGAAGTCGGAAGGGTTACAAATTATAATAAAAAAGGAATCACGATAATATCAATAAGCAAAACGTTACCATTAAATATCCAAATATATATGCGTAAAGATTTGAACTCTAACTTAACGCTTTAGTAATGACAAATAAGCTAAAAGTTCAAACACATATCAAAACCTACTGACATATTGTCTGTCCCGGTGATTTATATTCGTAGTCAATGAAAAAAAAAAATAATAATAATAAATAAATAAATAAATAAAATAAAATAAAAGAGATTTTAAAGTCAGGAAGTCTAGAAGTGAAAATGTTATCTATGAAATAATCCTATATGAATCTTATACAGGGCTAATAATATATATAGAATTTGTATGGAAACCTTTTTTCATTAGTTTCAATAAGGAATATTTATTTAACATAATCATGCAGTTTTTCCAACATGAAACTAATATATTGTTCAATTTTGGTACTGTTTTTTTTCAGACATTCTTCTCATGTGGGGTCGAGTATTAAAAAAACAAAAAAAATTATCCTAAAGTCGTATTTATTACAGCAAGTAACGTAACTCTTAGCTGGCTGAGAGCAATCTCCTGCCAAGTGACGATGCCATCATTGCCGTATCAGCATTTGTTCCTTTTAACCTCAATAATCTGCTTACACAGGCTTCATCTGTGTGTCGTCTCTGCTTGCAAAAGCAGATTGACTGGAGAAACGGCATGTTCTTAGTTCATGAACTTCACATGTGGTTCATAGGTCACATGACAGGCCACATAACATATTCTTATCCGTGTGTGTAATGCAATTAGTTAAGGACTTGCAATCATTTTAAAATTAATGAACAAAATAAGCAAATAGAATTTTTTCATATACAAAAACAAAATGAATTATTTTTTTTTCTGAACCTCATAGACATTTAGAAGTATCAAGATATGTATATAATAGAATATTTACTTGCAACATTAGCCATATTACAATTCAAGTAAAACATTCATTGGGAAAAATGTCCACATTTTCATTTTTCATGAAAAACCCAAAGTTTATATAGATAGAAATTAGTTCATAGTGGGTTTTTTCGTTGCATCTCCTACCTATTAATAATGTTTTAAAAGTTAACCTCAGAGGATACGCACGAGAAAATTGAATATGAAACTTTTGTTAGGGCACATAGGATCAGATTTTATCACAACTTAATTTCAGTTAGCATAGAGAACTACAGAATCATGATTAATCTTCTCTTTGACTCTTATGTTGCCTGGCAATCTTACAATTAGCTCCGTTTTCCACTTCTTTGTCTAGTAACTTACTACCAGTAATATCGAATTTTCTTTGAGATTCGTAATGATATCTATTTATTTGTTATAATTATGGATATTTTTACAAGTCATCATAGACCTGGATAGGTTCACTCATTGTTAATGCCAGGGTGGAATAAAAAAGTTTGTACAGCGGATTCTTTTGAATTCCAAAATATCAGCGAATTCATGTGGGTTAAGTCTGGTCTAAATAGCTCTTCCCTCCCCTGTATTTGGATGTCGTCTGAATTTACTTTGCCCTTGTGACAAGTATAATTTCACTTGCAGGCTGATTAATGGAACCTGGTTACAGTATCCTGCAGTACGAGAATTTCACATCGAAACTTCAAAAAATCGTTCGTCGCAGCGGACGACTACAGTCAAGTAACAACCGCCTACAATGTGAAAGGAATTTCATGGACTTCTTCGACCGACACCGTATCTCGTCGTTAATCTCGTTTTGATGCGGAACGCTCCGGCGGCTGTGGAGATCGACTACAAAAGGGACATACTTCCGACAATTACGACCCGAAGGATATTCAACTCTACTTTGCTGGCGAAGGACTCGTGCTGGGGATGTTTTTTTTCTATTCATCGCGAACGTAATCGTGTAGCTTAGGATGCAGAGAATAAGTATGAGCGCAATATAGAATGTTGGACCCGCCCAGGCAAATTTTCCCCTTGTTTTAACCCTGTGAAAATAGGCCGTTTCATTGGGCTATAGGTGGTTGTCTGGAACTGTGTAATGGACGAAAAGTTGTTCGAACGCTAGTTAAAAGTGAAGTAGTATAACCTCGGTCATGTATCCTATATATATAAAGTATCATGTATCCTATATATAAATGATCATAAATAACAGAATCGAAATATATTTTTTGCGTGTACGCACTAGGAATCTATATATAAATGATCATAAATAACGGAATCAAAATATATCTTTGCGTGTACGCAATAGGAATCTATTTAAAGTGCATATATATTAATCATAATTATATGAATCCATATACATATGTATAAACAGATCAGGTAGCCTATAATCAATCTGTTAACTTTTATCTTACCAATATCTGCAGTTATTTATGAGTTAGTATATGAATTAATGAATCAGATATATAACATTTAGCATAAAAATCAACGAATCAATCAGCATAAACATTAATAATTTTATCAATTCATATATGAAATTTTTTATCAGTTAAAATATGATTTTTATCATGTTAATCTTCATTCTATGCAATTATCAGAGTACATTAGTATTTTCTGTAGCATAAGTATCTTAAAGAGATGAAGTGAAAAACTGTATCATTATATATCACGTGATCACTATTATTTACCAATATCATTGTTTTTATAGTTTAGTTACTTGAATCAATTCATGTACACCATGAATTTTTATTTACTTATATATATATATATTCACATAGTGTCTGTATCACACTCCTATAAGTCAAATGCAAGTCAAGTTTGAGTAATATTCAGTAGTTGGTTTTGGTAGCTGACCGAGCTAATGTAAGTGTTTACATAATAAAAATATGGAATGTTAGTCCATATATATAAAAGATTGCTTGCAGGAATGTGATCAGACTAGAGACGCTAAAGATGACGTATACAATAAGTATGTAGGCTAAGTTGACATGCCGTCATCTGTGGTCATTCATTTGTTTTGAAACAGTCCAAGCTCCCTGCTTGAGACAACTACCCCGACCTATGATTCAAACGGCCTACGTGATCTGTAGCGTGTCTCATTTGATTGTGTGTTCGTATGAAACTATGTCATTTGTATGTATGTTCATATGTTCGAAACTACTTCTGCTCCTTCATAACTTGTAACAGAGATGGTAGACAGGAGAAGAGAGTTAGCTATCGTCATTAGAAGACCTGTACCTCTTTACCTAAGCTTTATCATGTAGAGGAATAGGATTAGCCATCATCATTGGCAGAAGCGATCAAGCTATCGTTATTAGAAGACTTGTACAATCATACCTGATCTTCACCATGTAAAACTTCAGAAGAATATATAATTTTTTATACTTAGTGTTTTCTACAAGAACCTCCTCACCGAACCAACATGAGTTTAACACATCGTCGTAATAACCAACAAGATAATACCGACTTCGTAAGTGATCTACAAACCCCCAGACACTCCATTGAAGATGGAAGTGCAATACCAACCGACTTAGCGTAAGATTATCGCTAGTCTAACATTACCTCATAGGGCGCCTTATCATACAAGGCACAAGCCCTAATAGATGCACTTGTTTATTATATTTTCAAATAATAATAATAATAGAAGTAGTAATAATACGATAACTAATTTCAAAAGAAAATTCTTCCCTTTGTCTTTTTCTGTATCAATTTCCCTACCTCATAACTCCAGTGACACTCGGAGCTTAACAATGCCATACAATGGTCAACGAATTTAATGGTTTTACGTAATCTCTCTCTCTCTCTCTCTCTCTCTCTCTTGTATTTTAATGAAAATATACAGTAATTTGTGAATACACAGTGTTGCACATGAAAAAAGTAAATTAGTGATAATTTTAGAGATACGGCCCTAAGAAAAATTGCAAATTAGTGAAATTTTCCCTGTGGACATGTTTTCAAGAACGTCGTTCCGGCTTACGACGATTTTCGGGTTACGACGCGTCTTAAGAACGGAACCCCCGTCGTAACCCGGGGACTGCCTGTACTTATAATTTTAAATAACATTTTATGGGCAGGATCTTGGAAAAGTTATTAAATTTATTTGATGTGATGCATGGATGGTTAGATTTGTGTATTTTAGGGCTTGCAGTAGTAAAAGGGCACATGATCTTCTGTGTTGGGAAGAACTTGAGGCAGGTAGAACAGCCATTATTTTCATACTTCCCCTTTATCCATTATGACATCTGAAGTGACAGTCTTCTAATACATAGTGTCAGATTCTACAACATAAAAAATGGGTGGGTTTTTACACCATGTGAATTGGTATTCTCTGGTAAGTAAAACATTCATCTAAAGAATTGTAGAAACCTGTTACACTACTGTCAGTTCAGAGATATTTAAGTTACCAGTCAGGTTTTAGACTCATCTCAGCAGCCTGGGGAGTGATAACTCATATCATCTATTCACTTTAGTTTTTATTAGACATATTTTTTTCTAAAGGCAATATTTAGATACAAAATCTAAGTACAGTAGCCTCGAGATACGAAAGGCTCAACTTACGAAAAATCCAAGTTACGAAAGCCAATACGAAAAATTTTACTGCTCTACATACGAAAAGTTTTCCAAGATACGAAAGGTTGTTGCTGTAAAGTCCCGAGATTCACCCGGACCACCGAGAACAATTTTAAAACTCCCGCGCCGCCAACTGAGTAAACTCGCCACCATCCTCCCGCTCTCCCATTGGTTTCTGATGCTAGTCACCCCATAAGGTCCTGCTCTCCTATTGGTCAGCATCTACCCCTTGTGCTTTTAAGTATTCTATTGGAAAAAGGTTGCTGTAAATTGAAAAACTTAGTATTCATGCAATACATTTAATAAAAAAAAAACATTAGGTAAAGATAGAACAAAGAATAGAAATGAATGGTTATTATACTGTTTGGTAGTTTCAGTAGTTGAAGAGAGATAATGAAAATTTATGGCTTACTGTGTAAAAGTGATTGTTTGGCGATCGTTCGATACTCGTAAGTGCTGGATGTAAACAGACGTTTGGAAGCTTTTTTTTTTGTTTGTTTATTATAGTTAATGGTTACTTAATAATTATTTTAAATGAGTACATGCAATACATTTAATAAAAGAATTGTGAATTAGATATCATAAAATATAAAATAAATCAGACTGCCAACAAATACTACGTATTTTTTAGAATTCTTCTTCTGTTTTATTATTACGTTACGTATACGTATGTTTCATTATAGCTGTCAGTAACTCGGTATCTCCGTTAGGTAAAGATAGAATAAAGAATAGAAATGAATGGTTATAATACTGTTTGGTGGTTTCATTAGTTGAAGAGAGATACTAATGACAATTTATGGCTTACTGTGGGCTAGGAAAAATGATTGCTTGGCGCTCGTTCGATACTCGTAAGACGGGTGAGAGCTGAATGTAAACAATCGATTGGAAGGTTTTTTGTTTGTTTGTGTATTATAGTAATGATTATTAATAATTATTTGAAATGAGTACATACTGATATTTATACATTTTATTGGCATATTCTAAGCTTTTAGCTCTTAGGTTTAGATGTCAGAATCATAGACTAGGCTACAGTAGCAAACGCTAACATAGGCTAGGCTTATTGCTAAGGGACATATGCTAAAGTCCTAATATATGCAGTAAAAATGGGGTTGAACATTACATGCAGTTGAATATTACTCAAGTATGTACAGTATTTTGCCTTTTTGGAGTCATATGTAAAATATGTTCCAAGATACGAAAAACTCTTGATACGAAGGCCGTTTCGGAACGGATTAATTTCATATCTGTAGGATGATAAAACTAACAGAGATATGCGTTATTATAGTGCTAATAATACCTGATTAATTTCATTAGCCTGTCTTGATTAGTGTATTTTTGGCAAATATTTTTACGATGGGCACCCCTCCAAACTCGAGTCACTACCGAGAGATTCAGTCGGCAGCGAACACAATGTTTACATTCTGCTCACCCACCCGGTAAAGAAGGGGTTAAGCAACATTGCAGAAATTGTGCTTTGTTGCCATGAATAAAAAAAATATAAACCTAACATAAAAAAAACCATTAGAAGTAATGATTCTGGACACACTTATTTTTAGCCACCTTAAGGTCAATGACTTAAGGGGGCCGGCCGGCTAATGCCGTTTTTTAACGACAGGACTTTGACATTCATACCACTTAATAAGGTGACTTGAGACATCTCCAAACCGCACATGATTTTTGCCTCTGACCTTCGGTTTTGTGACGCCAGGGCGATTTATCCCGAAAATAACCACTTTTCAAATTCTATCTCCTCCCTTGATATTTAATATTAAGACCTGGGATTACTACCATATATAGATCTGATGTAGACCTCCAATCAAATGGAGAGTTTTTTTTCTAAAAGTCATTTTTTTGCTAGATATGAATTTTTCAATATGGTAAAAAAATAAACCCTATAAATCACAAGAAAAAAATGTATAAAAAAAAGAACGAAACAAAAATTGGAAAAAAAGGGCTCTATTTTGATTGTTCTATAATGTCTTTCTGAGTTATATACTAAATTTTCCAATGTTATAGCTTTAAAACTAAGTGAGGAGATAGACTTTGAAGGTCAATAAGTTTTAATAGTTTTTGAGATACGGGCGTTCAAAGTTTTCCTTCGTATTTCTATAAAGACAATGTTAATAATAATGATTATTATGAATGTATATTTCTTTTTTGTGTATTAATAAACCAAAACTATTTTTATTTATCATAATTTAATCATAAAATGAATGATACCCTTTGCTCATATATCGTAGCCTGGGGCACTGCTTGAGGCAAGATGGGGCACTCCTTCCTACGTAACCCCCTCTCTCCCCTTCACTAACTCGGCTTATTACAGCGAATTTTCTTCTTCTGTATGTTAGCGAGATGTTTTCCTTGTATTTTCCTCTTTGGCATGATGACATTCTTGCCGAAACAAAGATAAACAAACATAAATGCAAGAGAATGTCAGAGGTGAAACTCGAAGATGTACTCTCTTTTTACAAAGACAATTTAATAAATCATGATTATTATGAATTTCATAGTCCATTTTGGGTATTAAAAAACCAAAACTATGTTATTTATCATAAATGAAGATCTCTTTGCTCAAAGATCGTAGCCTTGGGCATAGTGTGACGTGTGCTGTCAGGCAAGAAGGGGGCGTTACTAAGCAACCCTCCCCTCTCTCTTCACTAACTACGCGTATATTATGATATTCTGTAATAATGCTTGAGCGATTTTTCTTCGTCTGTATGTTAGTGAGATGTTTTCCTTGTCTTTTCCTCGTTGGCATGATGAACTTCTTGCCGAAACATACATAAACATACGTGAAAGCAAGCGAAAGTCACGAGGTGAAACTCGAACGTGTAATCTACTTGAAGTCTATGGTCGCACTGATTCATGGTTGAACCAGATACTCGCTTCTGCGAGCCATGGAATCTCTACAGATGCCATTTCTCCCAATTTCTTTGACAATAATTATCAAAATTTACGATAACAGAAGAAATATTGCATTTTCTTGTACGGATGAATGTTTTAGGCTTATTGAGTTATGTTTACTAATTACCTTGTAACTACGAAAGTAAGAGGAATTTTGACGAAATATTTTGTATACGTATTCTCAATTGCCATATGAAGCTCCATGAATTTTTTCATGACTTTGCATAGGGGTTCCGGCCGGCCCCCTTAATGTATTATGCACATTTTAGTATAGTATTACTGGTCAAACAATTTTTCTTGTGTATATTTGGCCAGTGGGTGGTTATAATTCTGTAATAAACAATCTGTAGAATAGAATTGTTATTTATTCTGGTTTTTGTGCTTTCAGCATATTGAAGATAGCGGCTCTGACTCTGAAGATGAGCGCTCAGGATCAGGGAGTGGCTCTGACAATGATTCAGAAAACAATGATGAGAGCAAATCTGGTTCTGGAAGTGACTCAGGTTCGGCTTCTGGAAGTGGGAGGTAGGTACATTGATTAGCAAGTTTTCTTTTGAGTGTAACATGGAATTACAGGAATGCACTGAAAGTCTGCAAATAAGAGTGAAAAGTGTGCCTTTTATCACTAAAGGTATGGGAATGATTGTAATCTCCATAAGTGAACCATTTGATTAAATTTTATTCGTTTCCGTACATTGTGAAGGAATTTTTAACATAAGTGATGGTCATCCATCTTGGGTTATTATTGTGATATAGTAAGATGAGCAATATTGTATTTTTATTTTTACTCAAGTTGGATTCAAGTAGAAAAATATTGTAATCACATGACTACAGACTTTTTAAAACTGATTTAAAACTGAGGAAATACTATAATGTGTTTGGATGAGAAATTTTGTCCAATGATTGACTACTTGAATGCCTGTGATAATGAAAAGCACCATTTTTGAAGTGCAATTTGTCTAATTTTTTCCTCAGTGGCTCTGGCTCTGGAAGTTCGTCTGATTCCTCAGACAACGACAACAATTCTGACTCTGATAGTGATAATAAGCAGTCAGATGATGATGATGATGATGATGATGATGGAGGTGGGAGGGAAGACAATGATGATGATGATGATGATGATGATGATGATGATGATGAAGATGATAAAGAAGAGGAATATGAAGATGAGCATAATCGTTCTAGTAGTTCCCGCAGTAGTGATCGTGCAAAATCGAAAAAAAGTGGAAAAGATGTGAAACCGGTTAGTCCCATTAGTTTGTATGATTCAGATAATTCTGTAAATAATATATGGTAAATGAATACAGTCTCTTATTCAGCATTAATTAATTACAGGAATTACTAGTATAACTTGCTTTGTAAAATTTCTTGCTCTAAAATTCATGAATTAATGTAATCATTTGCTTTCTGGGATCGACCTGTGTTGCCCAGTGAAATGTACCTATAGCACTCATTTCTAGGTATAAATACTACCTCTGCCAAGAACCCTCATTCCTTTCATAGCACTCGTAGCGTGAACCGCTTTCGTTTTCGCTTTGTTGTTATTTTGCTGTTTTTTGGTTACTATATCTATGATCTCCAAGAAGCATCTTCATCTAAGTTGAGTATATTATTGTTGACTTTGAACGCTGTTAGGCAACAGTTTGCCCTTATTTGAGATGTTTAATAGTTGAGGTGTTTGCATGGGAGCCGCCATGCTTCCAACCTTGTTTACATCAAGGTTACCGCATTACTCAGTCATCTCAACTTTTTATTTCGATGCATATCTTATTTTCAGCACTATTGCACATCACAGTAAGCGTTACTGTTGTCGTGAAATTTTACCATTTCGCTCCTGATGTGTACCGATAGACTTGTGTATCACTGTTTGAGCCATTACATTATTTGGCCTTATTTAGAGGGTTTCCCTCGCCTAGTCATCCGTCCTACATGAGCGATTTGGTTCCCTCACGAGAGTGCTGTTTTATTTTTCAAAATTCTACTTCATGCGTGAGTATTGTGTTTGAGGCGGGCTAGGCTACCTAGCCTAGCACTACGCCATTTATTAATTTTGGAGGTAAAGGAAAGTCTTCATCCGTTCGCTGTGCTCATGCATGTTGTGTATGTGGTATTATTTGTATTATCATATTATAATATTATATTGATATGCTATTATTATTTTGATGAGGTTAGTTTGGAAGTCCTACACGAATAACTACCAACCCTAGCCTACCTGACCAGATCGAGGTCTAGGTTTTGGAGGGTAGGCTAGGCGTTTGAGAGTGCTTCTCGCTACCCATAGTTGGTACTAGTCCTGGCTTACCTGACCACACCATCATATTGGTTTTGGAGGGTGATCCATCACTAGAGAGTTCCTCTCTTGTTACGTAAATGTAGGCGCTAGGCCTGTCTTACCTGACCAGTTTGATATGTTCGATTTTGGAGGGTTAGGTTAGGCTCTTAGAGTGTCCTCTTTCGTGACGTACTAGTAGGCGCTAATCCTAGCCTACCTGACCAGATCGGTGTATTAGATTTTGGAGGGTTAGGCTAGGCTCAATGAATCTGCTCGCCTTTACTCGTTTGTACTTCCTCTTCTTCGTTATCAAGATATTTTGTAAAGTATAGCCTTGGCCCGTTACCTCATTTAGTAGTAGGCTATTTTACGTCTTCTCGGAGGGTGTTTAATCACCTGACCGGCTGCCATTGCCAGGCTATTACTAGTTTACCTTTCTCCTCCGGGCTCTCCCTTCCGTTCTGGACTCGTTCCGGAGGTGTTTTGTTAGCTCACTGATCAAGTAACCCTACCAGTGAACAGCAGCTGGAGCGTCAAGCACTGTTCTGGTGGATTAGTCGGAGGAGGTTAAGGTTAGAAAGATTATGTATTCTCTGTTGGTATGTCTCCGGGCCTGTGTTTATTCTGGTGAGGTGTGGTCTACCATCACATGCGCCAGAATGTTATACGCCGGAGTTCTATGTACCGCTGTTCCCGCCGCTCTGTTTTCTGTATTTCTCTGTTGTTATCGCTGCTTTCCCCACTTCAGTGGGGGCAGAACTAGGCTTAAGCAATGCGTTTCCAATTGACTTGGAATTGCTATCCTACTCTGGTGTGATCAGACTCAGGCTTAGGTTTTACCTTGTTTCCCTGTTCTGTTCGTATCAGGCCAACTCCGTCGGTCATAGCTATTGCGATACCGAGATTATGGATTCCGGAGCAGGCGGAGACAATCAGAGCTTTTACGTTGCGTAAAATTATAATAGTTGATGTTTACCTTTAGCTGGTTTTAGTAGAACTATAGTCCATTCACATAAGGTAGATTCTTGTGCCTACGAGACGTTTGTTTGGCGGCCTCTGATTGGCTGGTACCAGGAGGCAGACTGCTCGCTCAGTGGGTCATATTTTTTTTTGTAGCTTAGAAAACTAGCATTATGTTTACATTTCTTCATTTATCTCACGTTTAAATGTACAATTAATTAATATTTTCCTGAAATCAATAAGTTAAAATACAAAGGAATTACAAGTAGAAGTGAAGAGGGGAACATTTCATTCTTTATACCTGTTTTTATTTATTGTCTGATTTTGCCTAATTCATGAGATCAAGATAAAATAAAATCTTGTGTTTTTAAACAATAAAATCACCCTGAATACGCTGGTGCTTTCAGATTTTAGATGCGTGTAATATGTACAGAGAAAATGAGGAATATGTCTAATTATGTTGCATCCGTACTCGACTCGGTTTGACAGTAGTGCCGAGACACGCAAGATATCGTGGGTTCTGGCCCTCTTAGCTAGAGCCGTTGGCGCGTTGGCAGTTGCCAATTGGCGATATGAGAAGTTTGCAATGTCGAGAATATGTATTTACCGAATTATTATATCATTACA